>NC_133333.1:35370488-35680232 GCF_042186555.1 Aquarana catesbeiana | reverse complement strand
TCTGCCAACTAGCATTGCATCTATCTAAGGGTGTCCTGGCCCTAACCCTCTCTCCCACAGTTCTGTTCAAGAGACAATAAATCTCTTTGCATTCAAAAAGCGCCTGGATTTTAGCTGTCCCTAACTCTGGAGGTCACCATTAGGCCTCAAGGGACCCGGGGACTTTGCTACATTAGCAAATCAGATGCATTATTTCTGCCCCTTGAAAGCTTGAAAGTGTTTTGGGTTCCTCAATGCATCTAGGAAGCAAAAAATCTCCTGTATGTGGTATTCCCATACTCAAGAGGAGAAGCAGAATGTGTTTTGGGTTGTTATTTTAACCACTCACAGACCGGAAGAGTTGGCTGCCTAATGACCAGGCCATTTTTTGCAATACAGTGCTGCATCGCTTCATCTGACAATTGCGTGGTCATGCGATGCTGTACCCAAACAAAATTGACATCTTTTTTCCCCACAAATAGAGCTTTCTTTTAGTGGTATTTGATCACCTCCGCGGTTTTTATTTGTTTCGCTATAAACAAAAAAAGAGCGTCCATTTTGAAAAAGAAACAATATTTTTTACTTGCTATTATAAATATCCCCAAAATGTTTTTAAAAACAAATTTCTTCCTCAGTTTAGGCCAATATGTATTCTTCTACATATTTTTGGTAAAAAAATCACAATAAGCGTATATTGATTGGGTTCCGCAAAAGTTATAACGTGTACAAACTATGGGAAAGAATTATGACATTTTTATGGCATTTTTATTATTGTAATGGCGGTGGTCTGCGATTTTTAGAAGTACTGCAACATTGCGGTGGACAGATCGAACATTTTTGACATATTTTTGGGACAATTGACATTTATACAGCGATCAGTGCTATAAAAAAAGGGGTTAACACGAGAGGGCATTCCAGGGGTTACATGTGTTCCCTGGTTAGTGTTTCTGATATGACTGACTGGGGGAAGAGACATATTATTGTTCCTATTTAGTAGGAACAAAAGAAATGTTTCCTCTCCCCTGACAGAACAGGGATTTGTGTGTTTACACACACAAATCCCTGTTCCTGCTCTCGTGCAAACGATCGCGGGTGGCCGGCGGCGATCGCTCCCACCCACCACTCGCATCGGCTTCCCTGCCATACAGTGCGCGTGCGCCTGCTATCTCCCTTAAAGGTACAGAAGTACCTGAAATAAATATTGAAATAAATATTACCTGGGTGGTGATGGATTCCCTCTATTTATTTCATATACGTATTAACTTGTCTATTCCTATAGTTAGCTAGCCTGATAATGTTACTGTTGATAGTACAATGATATAAGGTTAGCTATGAAAACAAACACACTGCTTAGTAAAACAACGTCTTATTTATTTCACAAGAAAATAGGAAATGCTAACATAAAAACACTAAAGGAAATATTACAGAGCATATAACAAAAGAACATCAAAGATACTTACCGTAAGGCTGTCCTCTAGATATTGTCTCGTTAGCTGGGCTCAAAATGGCAAGAGAGGGCCATGAGGCACGAGAGCCATCAGGAAAGAGAGCATTTTTTTAAACTCCAGTCATACACTGTTCAGACCCAACCCCATTGCCAGCCCATCTAGGTTTCTGACAAACCAAAGTAGTTACGAGGCAGTCCTTCTTAATATATTATATTTCTGTCTGTCCTGCTGTATTGGCCTCTAGGGGCTTCGTGGTAACGAACCATTTTGCCAACATATATCGGCATGAGCTGGTTGGCAAGTGGTTAAGTATGCTGTGTGTGAGAAGTAACTTGTTAAAATGACAATTATGTGAAATACAATTACATTTTATTTACTTTCTTCACTTTCCAAAAAAGTGTCAAAAAATTACAACTTCAAAAAATACTAAATACCTTAGAGTGTCTACTTTCCAAAAATGTGTAACTTTCAGGGTATTTATTCTGTCCTGGCCTTTTAGGACCTCACAAAATGATATAGGCAGTCAGAACATCAGGGTTGATCTGTCCCAAAAAATGATATAAAATTAATTTGGTGATGTATTGATTTAATTCCCCTTTCCACAGCACTTTTGTCATGAATTACTTTATTCTACTTATATACTGTATGTAGCGCACCCCCTAAGGAGCCGCAAATAAACTGGGACCCCCCACCCTGCACAGCCAGGCACACCTAATATTTACAGGCACACTTTAGTTAGAGAACATTCTGTGACTTTGTTTTTGTTATTTATTTTGGGTAATAAGTTGGATAGGGATGGGAGGTTATGCGATGCTATTTGACTTTAACGACAACTTCAGGGACAACTTTTCCCATATACAGTCTATACACAGCTCCTTTTCTTCAAGTGTGCCTCATTGCTTACATTGCTTACAGAACCCAGCTGGAAAAAAACAGATAAAAAAAAATCAAATAAAATTTTTTTAAACAGCCCCTTTAAAAACAAAAAAAAAAAAAGTCCTTTAACAAAGTGCACTGTGGCACCGGACGCAGTACACTATGGAAAGCGCCACGTCAATGCAACCACGAGATTGCAGAGGTGGCACTTCATTTGCGGGCCTTTAACCCGCCTTGCGGCGCAATAGAAAACGTCGATTAGCTTCCGCCCGTAGAATCAGTGTGATTCTATGGGCGGGAGCATTGCTTTTCAAATTTTGAGGTCACTTCCGGCTTTCGTGAAACAGACGAAAGCCGGAAGTTACGTCGGCAGCTCCGTTCTTCGGCCCTAGCGGAGCTGCAGGAGGAAGGTAAGAGAGCAGCATGAGGGACGGGTTCCAGTCTGGTCTATGTAGCACCCGCAAGGAGGGTGAGCTCCAGCACAGCACAGCTGCATCTGTCCCTCTCTTCCCCATTCCCCCCCTCCTGTCTCACTAACACACGGACTGAAGACACCTCCGAGTGCCTTCCTATACACAGACAGAGGGGGAGGGGGAGGAGAATGGACACAGCATCAACAGGACGTGCTGATCTAAGGTGAGGTGTGAATATGACACTTGCAGGGGTAGGGGGGCACGTTATCAAAGAAATATACTCACAGTGATTTGGGGAGCTGGGAGAGGATGCTGTATATGCTAGGGGCCACTTTGGGAGCAGAGAGGATTTGTGCTAGAAGGGAGGTTGAATATAAAAATAGACCCCCCTTCTAGCACAAATCCTCTCTGCTCCCAAAGTGGCCCCTAGCACATACAGCATCCTCTCCCAGCCCCCCAAATCACTGTGAGTATCCTTCTTTGATAACTTTCTCCCCTTCCCCCCTTGTTCAAAGAGATGCTGGCTGCTATTAAGGAGACAATCATGGTGTCTGGGATCAGTGGACACAGTGATAACACAGTGGCTGCGTTTTGATGACACAGTGGATGCATTTTTGATGACACAGTGGCTGCGTTTTGATGACACAGTGGCTGCATTTTGATGACACAGTGGATGCGTTTTGATGACTCAGTGGATGCGTTTTTGATGACACAGTGGATGCGTTTTGATGACACAGTGGATGCGTTTTGATGACTCAATGGATGCGTTTTGATGATACAGTCGCTGCGATTGATGGTTTTTTTTCAGAATTTTTCAGTTTGTTTTGAAAATTTTGAGCACCAGCCGCCACTACTAGCACTCCAGGCTAACTTCTCCCCATAGTCCTCCAGACTGACACTCACCAGCCCACCCGGCTAACTCTCAGGAGATCTCCCAGATGTGCTGACCTGCTCCCGCTGTCCTCTCTCCTTGCTCCCATGCCTCCAGGAAGGACTTCCTCTATGTGTTTTGGTAGGAATCTTCCAACACCCAAGCCCCAGACCCAAGGTCACCTCCACCAGACTAGGGGGCACCTTCAAGGGCCACCGACATCCTCTTCAGCACTCCATCTCCATCTTCCACCCAACTGACCCTGCTGGCATGGCCCTGGTCTATTTATGAGGTGAACCTGCCCCCTTCCAACTTCTTTTTTCTGGGGACTGGTCGATGCCCCCATAAATATTCCAGGCAGCCCCTGCTTACTCCCAGCTATGGAGGTTTCTACAAACTTCCAGACCAGGGAAAGTGTCAGAGAGAGTTACCTGCTGAGTCATCCAGCTCCTGAGTCACTGAACCCTGAGCCAGATTACACAGCTCAGGCTTAGCCTTGAGCTAACTATGTTTTGCCTACTCTAACAGTTTATCTACACTAACAAACCTATCTACATCTATCACACATTCTAGAGGGTGCTACACACCCTATATATGGGTATATATATCTAGCCAAGTCCTGAGCCTCTCCAGGCATAATGGGGACCTCCAGCATTAGGGACAGCCGACATCCTTCTGTGTAGAGTGGGTTACGAGGCATGGTGGGTGTAATGCAAGGTAGATTCATGGGCGCCAGATACTTCTTGAATGCAAAGAGATTTATTTTCTCTTAAACAGAACTGTGTGAGAGAGGGTAGGGACCAGGACATCCTTTAGTAGTTGCAATGTTAATTAGCAGACTCTGAGACTTCTATAGGCAGACAGCCATTCAGGGAAAGGCACCCAGCCAGACAGGCTATCTCCTATGGCAACAGTTTCTAACAAAGGTTGTAATGAACTCTTTCACTTCCTCCACAATCTCCTTTTAGATCTTCACTCAACTGAACTCCCAGTGTATCACTTAGATCTGCTGATCCACTGCCACTGGATCTCCTGAGCTCTTCCAAACTTCTCACTGAGTATCATCCTCAAGCATCACCCCCGCACCCCTGCTGGGCCAATAGCTTGGCACTCACAGATACTCCTCCATTGTCACCCCACTGGCCTGCTCAAACTCTGGCTTGGCACACAATATTGCTCTGCAAGCGTCACCTCCACTGGCCTCCACTGGCTGGGTCCCTGGCTTGACATCTGCTGAAGTTTCCCAATTCTTCACCATCCCCGGTTGGTGAGAATACTGCTCCGGGACTTGCTTCAGCTACTCACAATGGTCCACGGTAATAAGGTGGATGGCCCCTTAGTGGCGACAGCTTCCCCTCTACCTCCGATCATGACGGGTTCTCCGGCCGGCAGAACCATTACTTCTGGTTGGACTGCAAGCCGCAATTCCAACCCTACACTGCTCTCTTGCTTCTGGATAGGCCCTCAGACAGCCAAACAGCCAGATGTACCCAGCATCGGCCTCAGGCTCTGGCCTCACAGTGGCAATTCCACAGTACTGGGCAGCGCAACTCAAGTGGGCACTCCCTTTATCTGCATTCAGTCCAGCACAATCTCAGCAGTACAGCCAATATGAATGTTCTCCACTAGCAACAACTTCTGTGCAAGGGTAAAGTGGCTTCCAGCATAGCATCCTTAACTCCACATAGCACACATTTGTAATCCATAAGATTTGGTGAACAGATATAGTTCCATAGCATTTACCAGTAATACCTGGGATCCGGCAACTGGAAGGTTTCCCCTCTTGCGTTAACAGTGGTAATGTATTGGTGGATGTCCTTTTTGTTTGGCCGGCTGATAATCACACAATCTGGGTTAATTATACGACCATAACCCCAGGTTTTCAGCACCAAAGTATACCTTTCAGCTACCTTAGGTGACAACTTCTGAAGATCCAAGCACACAGGGACCCACAGGAAACTCCGCACGGCCTCATCCACCCACTGTATTTCTTTATCTTGAATTTCTTCCTCTAAGTGAGCTGGTATATATGGGTATAGGTAACCATACTCTTCAGCCAATTTTTTGATAATTATACGCTGTACTTTAGACAGCCTGGACAGTGTTTTAGGGTCTCCATACCCGGTTAGGACTCGGGTATTAGGTGCACGCTGAACTGGATACCCAGCAATAGGGATGAGCTTCGAGTTCGAGTTGAACTCATGTTCGACTCGAACATCGGCTGTTCGCAAGTTCGCCGAACAGCGAACAATTTGGGGTGTTTGCGGCAAATTCGAATGCTGCGGAACACCCAAAGTCTATGTTAGAAATCAAAAGTGCTAATTTTAAAGGCTTATATGCAAGTTATTGCCATAAAAAGTGTTTGGGGACCTGGGTCCTGCCCCAGGGGACATGGATCAATGCAAAAAAAATTTTTAAAAAGGCCATTTTTTCAGGAGCAGTGACTATAATAATGCTTAAAGTCAAACAATAAAAGTGTAATATCCCTTTAAATTTCATAGCTGAGGGGTGTCTATAGTAGGGGTCTCAAACTGGTGGCCCTCCAGCTGTTGCGGAACTACAAGTCCCACCATGCCCCTGCCTGAGGGAGTCATACTTGTAACTGTCATCCTTACAATGCCTCATGGGACTTGTAGTTTCACAACAGCTGGAGGGCCGCCAGTTTGAGACCCCCTGGTCTATAGTATGCCTGTAAAGGGGCTCATGTTTCCCGTGTTTAGAACAGTCTGACAGCAAAATGACATTTCAAAGGAAAAAAGTCATTTAAAACTACTCGCGGCTATTGCATTGCCGGTCCGACAAAACACATAAAAGTTCATTGATAAAAACGGCATGGGAATTCCCCACAGGGGAACCCCGAACCAAAAAAAAAAAATGACGTGGGGGTCCCCCTAAATTCTATACCAGGCCCTTCAGGTCTGGTATGGATATTAAGGGGAACCCCGGCCAAAATTAAAAAAAAAAATGATGTGGGGGTCCCCCTAAAATCCATACCAGACCCTTATCCGAGCACGCAACCTGGCAGGCCGCAGGAAAAGAGGGGGGGACGAGAGAGCGCCCCCCTCCTGAAGGATGGGCCACATGCCCTCAACATTGGGAGGGTGCTTTGGGGTAGCCCCCCCAAAACACCTTGTCCCCATGTTGATGAGGACAAGGGCCTCATCCCCACAACCCTGGCCGGTGGTTGTGGGGGTCTGCGGGTGGGGGGCTTATCGGAATCTGGAAGCCCCCTTTAACAAGGGGACCCCCAGATCCCGGCCACCCCTGTGTGGAATGGTAAGGGGGTACAAAAGTACCCCTACCATTTCACAAAAAAGTGTCAAAAATGTTAAAAATGTCAAGAGACAGTTTTTGACAATTCCTTTATTTAAATGCTTCTTCTTTCTTCTTTCTTCTATCTTCCTTCATCTTCTTCTTCTTCTTCTGGTTCTTCTGGCTCTTCTGGTTCTTCCTCCGGTGTTCTCATCCAGCATCTCCTCCACGGCGTCTTCTATCTTCTTCTCCTCGGCCTGCTCCGCACCCATGGCATGGGGGGAGGCTCCCGCTCTTCTCTTCATCTTCTTCTCTTTTTCATCTTCTTCTCTTCTTCAACTTCTTCTCTTCTTCATCTTCTTCTCCGGGCCGCTCTGCATCCATGCTGGCATGGTGGGAGGCTCCCTCTGTGTGACGTGTCTCCTCTTCTGACGGTTCTTAAATAACGGGGGGGCCCCCCTCTGACGCACGGGACATGACGGGACTTCCCTGTGGCATTCCCCGTGACGTCACAGGGAAGTCCCGTCAAGTCACCATGCGTCAGAGGGGGACGGGGTCACCGGGTGGCCCCGCCCCCCCGTTATTTAAGAACAGTCAGAAGAGGAGATGCGTCACACAGCGGGAGCCTCCCACCATGCCAGCATGGATGCGGAGCGGCCCGGAGAAGAAGATGAAGAAGAGAAGAAGATGAAGAAGAGAAGAAGATGAAGAAGAAAAGAAGATGAAGAGAAGAGCGGGAGCCTCCCCCCATGCCATGGGTGCGGAGCGGCCCGAGGAGAGGAAGATAGAAGACGCCGCGGAGGAGATGCTGGACGAGAACACTTGAAGAAGAACCAGAAGAGCCAGAAGAACCAGAAGAAGAAGAAGAAGAAGAAGATGAAAGAAGACAGAAGAAAAAAGCATTTAAATAAAGGAATTGTCAAAAACTGTCTCTTGTCATTTTTAACATTTTTGACAGTTTTTTAGTGAAATGGTAGGGGTACAAATACCCCCTTACCATTTCACACAGGGGGGGCCGGGATCTGGGGGTCCCCTTGTTAAAGTGGGCTTCCAGATTCCGATAAGCCCTTGTCCTCTTGGCCTGGTACGGTTCAGGAGGGGGGCGCTCTCTTGTCCCCCCCTCTTTTCCTGCGGCCTGCCAGGTTGCGTGCTCGGATAAGAGTCTGGTATGGATTTTTGGGGGGACCCCACGCCGCTTTTTTTTATTTTGGCTCCGGGTTTCCCTTAAAATCCATACCAGACCTGAAGGGTCTGGTATGGAATTTAGGGGGACCCCCACATCATTTTTTTTTTTAATTTTGGCCGGGGTTCCCCTTAATATCCATACCAGACCTGAAGGGCCTGGTATAGAATTTAGGGGGACCCCCACGTCATTTTTTTTTTTTTTGGTTCGGGGTTCCCCTGTGGGGAATTCCCATGCCGTTTTTATCAATGAACTTTTATGTGTTTTGTCGGACCGGCAATGCAATAGCCGCGAGTAGTTTTAAATGACTTTTTTTCTTTGAAATGTCATTTTGCTGTCAGACTGTTCTAAACACGGGAAACATGCGCCCCTTTACAGGCATACTATAGACACCCCCCAGCTACGAAATTTAAAGGGATATTACACTTTATTGTTTGACTTTAAGCATTATTAAAATCACTGCTCCTGAAAAAAAACGTCCATTTTTAAAACTTTTTTTTGCATTGATCCATGTCCACTGGGGCAGGACCCAGGTCCCCAAACATTTTTTATGACAATAACTTGCATATAAGCCTTTAAAATTAGCACTTTTGATTATTCATGTTCGTGTCCCATAGACTTTAACGGTGTTTGCGTGTTCGAACAAACTTTTTTCCTGTTTGCATGTTCTGGTGCGAACCGAACAGGGGGGTGTTCGGCTCATCCCTACCCAGCAACAACATCTGGCTTGCAATTGGACTTCGTTACAGGCATTGGCTTGGCAATGCGGACTTTAGAGACCCGTCAGGCCCAATGATCCTCCTCAAAAGATCTAGTAATGCATACCGATGGAGCAATTGTGACACTAGCGGCAGTAGCAGGAGAAACTTCATCCTCCTCCATGTCACACACTTGCTCCACATCACTGTCACTCCACTTTCTCTTCCAAGACAAAATGTCCGAAAACAGTTCAGATAATCCATCAGAGGGGATGTCTGAATTGATTATCGTGGAGCATTCTTCGGCTGGGAGGTAGTTGCACTTAGCACTGGCTTTAACCGGCACAACCATCTCCCTTAATGGCCACAGGTATCACCTCCCCCACTTGTACACTGCTTTCACCCCTTGCAGGCTTACCCGACTCCGGTACCCTTTTCTTCTGTGACTCTGACATCAAAGCGAGCAGGTGGGCCTGACCGCTGCCTTGAGAAGCGCCCAAAGCGCTGGGTCATGGGACAGCTGTCAAAACAGGAGGAGCAGCTTCCCACATGACTTGGGTGATGACAGGTGGACTCTTGATATCACTTCCAGCCAGGATAGTGACATTCTTGTCCCAATCTCCTTGCAGTATTTGCGGAGGTTGAGATGGCGAGACTACCCCCAAACAGGGGTTCCCCGCAGCATCCATAGACGATCCAAGGCCTCACATGTGTGGCCAGACCTGAACACTTCCCGCAGATCAGTCCCAAGGCCTCATAGCCTCCAGCCGTGTACAGGGCAAGACTATCTTTAGATGTAAAAAAAAAGGAGCATGCAACAAGTGCAACAGGGGCTGCCCCCTTGTACTTTTAAGGCAGAAATAAAGGTAATGAGGTAAATAAAAGGCAACATTGTGCCACTTTTATTGAGTACACAATATCTAATAAATTTTGTAGTCATAAACAATCACATTAAAATATACAAAAAGTACACCAATTAACCAATTAATACATAGACATATATATCAAACCCAAAGCTAATAATCCAGGCACTGCCAGAGTCAAGCTGAGGTCAGTCCATCAAGATTTGTAGCATACATCCCGACATGTTTTGTAAATTTTATTGGTACATATTTTCCTTCATCAGGGGTGATTTATACTTGGGTGACTTTATCTTTATCTGCAACATAGATATAGTTTACATAGTATTTGTACAATAATACATAAAAAAAACAAGTGATTTTACATGAGCTATATATTATTTAGGCTTTTTGATTGTTTATGACTACAAAGTTTATTAGATATTGTGTACTCAATAAAAGTGTGGCACATTGTTGCCTTTTATTTATTTCATTATCTTTATTGCCTTAAAAGTTCAAGTGGGCGGCCCCTGTTGCACTTGCTACATGCTCCTTTTTTCTCATGTTTTAAGGATACTGGCAGTCCTACACATTTAATTCCCATAAATAACCTTCTTCTATCCTTAGGTGTATACCACACTCCGGTGTCAGTCAGAATGCTTTCTGACTCCCTCAGACCACCCGGAGCATAAATCTTCCAATCCACCATGGTACGCCATAGTACTTCCAAACTGCGCTATCTTCTCCAACCCACAATCAGACACACGTGGCAGCACTTCCTTATCGTCCTCTGCAGAGCAGGGGGGCTCCTGGTGCAGATACTTTCTGGAAACTTCCGCACCCGCCCTTTTGTGTCTGCAGCACGCCAAATCTGTAATGGAGTCTGTTTGTGTCAAAAGGCTGGTACTCTCCCATAAGCAGTGAGACTTGTTGGTTCTTCCCCACATTGTTAGGATGCATAATAACACAGTCTAAAAGCAGGGAGTAAAAGTAGCTGGGTGGTCCTCGGTACGATACAGCACCTCATCCCAATAATTTTCAAAATATATGTGAACCAGGGATGCAGGGATTATTACGGTGCCAAAAGAAAACCAAAAAACATACGATAAAACATATGAAATTTTAATAACAAGGTTTAAAAAAGCAAGTTTGTATACTGTTACATATACAGGGTGTGCACCAAACTACAGGAAGTTTAAAACCATTTGTAGCGAGGTTTACAATATTAAGCCTGAGAGTGTGGTGTTCAATCCTGTAAGCAGGTAATTAGAGGTCCTACATGTTTCGCCAGAAGTGGCTTCCTCAGGGACAGATGGTTGTACCTGTATCGCTACTGTAAATTCTATAAAGAGAAATTCACAATCAAACACAAACAGTGATAAAGTACAGCAGATATAAACATAGGTAAAACACGCAATGAATTTTGTGAGTTGTCAGACATGATCATGCACAATACCGCCTAGAGCATGACCATGGAGCGCCTAGTGCCTACCACAGGTCCAAATCCTCCTCCCCCCACCCAGCAGGCAACCCAAATTGCCCGAAGATGGAAAGTGACTACCTGCAAGTCGCCGGGGGCGGGCGTGAGCGAATCCCAGAGCAGCACCAAGGTGTAAGGTACAATAGGCGGCTGCAGGGGGCAAATAAGAGGACCTGGTAAAAAATATATATAGTTAGGAAATTTAAAGCAGCTTAAGTGGGTACCAAAACAAATCTGGATCCACAAGCCTACAAACATATGGTTGGAATAACATAGTCTCAGAAGTTGTACTTACAATATTTGTATAATGTTCAAAAGCGCAGGACACCGAAACACACTCAGATTGTGTCGTCAAAGATGCCACATAAATGGTGACAGGAACTGCACAAGGGTATCTACAAATAATTGATAAAGTGTTGTTATAAAGGTAAGGCATATAGTAACCAGTGAGCCATATTATGTAAATACAGACAGCCAAGTATCATATATAGACACTGGTGAAAGCATATACAAAGATCCAGGTGTGTGGTACACTTACCCAAAGATAAAATCTCAAATTGATAATTCTGTGTGCTGGATTGGTAACTGATCATGAAAGTATGATTTAAATGCAACAAAAGGCATGTTCCGCTGCAGGGAGAATGAGGAGAGGAAACACATATAAATTCCTAACACATGTCACATAGGAGGATTACGGGAGGCTTGTGTGCTTATCGAGACGAAGTGGTGGCTATGGCATAGAAAGCTAGACACCCATTATTCCTAATCTGTCCTTGCAATGCCCTTGTCTTATCTAATGTCACCAGATACCCGGCCATCTAGCGACAAAAGAGAAAAGTCCAACAATTCCAGAATTAGGGTGAAATCAATTGACCTCCTAGCAATTGGCCAAGGCAACTATCACTTGGCAGATAAATTTAAGATTAACCGTGCCTAAACATCAGGGTGCTACAACTATACAGGTATATATATTTTTTTTTTTCTGATGTATTGATTTATTGCACTCCTTTGTATATGCATAGATTAGTTGTTATGAAAAAAACAAAAAAAAAAAAAAAAAAAAAATATATATATATATATATATATATATATATATATATATATATATATATTACATATTTATTTTTGGCTAGTGCTGTATGTTGCATTTAAAGTTTTCATTGACATGTGCTTCAGCTCTTGGGTGCCTCCTCTGGTTTTCAGAAGGTTCTAGAAAAGAGTCAGGGCAGAGAGCTGGAGTGACATGGGGTGTATGTGGGAGCCCTGAACAATCCCCAACTAAGATTGGCAGGGGGCATGCTTCCTATATATACCCATGGTCAGCCTGCTGTGGGAGGAGTTGTCGGGTGGATGAACTGAATGATGGAGTGTTAGACTGTCGTGGTCTGAGGAAACCCCCTTTCTGGGGGGGGGGTGTACCTCAGGCCTGGAGCTCGGGAGCTGGGAGGGAGCCTCTCTCTAAACGGTCATTGAGAGGTCTCCTGGAACAGGAGCAGGAAGAGGACAGTTGGGAGCACTGCCAGGCAAGTCATTCAGGAGGGATCCATGCCGGGGTCGTTGAGTGAGAAGCACAGTGTGAAGCTCTGGGAGAAACATGCCAGGATTTGGATGTGGAGCCAAAGGGAGAGACTGTGGTATTGTTTTGGAGTCAAGTCGTTGCAGCCACGAGAGCTGGCAAGAATTGCATTTGGATGTGCTGGGATCAGTAGTCCACCAAGTGTCAGTTAGCACATTTATTTTTTTCAACTAAAACGGTTGCTACCACAAAGGGAACTGCAGACCCCTACCTGTAAAGGGCTATCAGGAAAACGTTAGTACTTATTCAGAGTGAGGCCTAGCCATGTGCTAACGGTGACAGGAACCTAGATTTGAACAGTGAAGTGAAGCAAGTGATCTCAAGTAGTGTGCTGGAGGAGACGTGCAGAGGAGGAGACTGTCAAATTTAGATCAAACTACATTTATTTCCATTGCTAAAGATTCAACATTTAGGCATCACATGTCCCTTTTCCCCATCCAAGTTAAATCCCCTAATAAAAACATCAAAAACAAGCAAGAGACTGTTCCTTGTCTGGGAAAGTGTGCCAAAATGGATGTCTGACCAGCAGGGTGAAATGTGTGGATGCTAGAACACATAGTGACCCCACGAGGGGACAGCTGCATACTGTTAATAGGATAAATAGAGAGGGTGAATCTCCCTAACTGGGGCACAGGCAGCAATAAAAACTGACAGGTGTTCTAATCCCTCTCCACTCTATCCATAACTAAAGCTTTGGTTTTAGTTACACTTTAATGGGTTAAGCTTGGTTACATCTATACTGTAAACATAGAAGATACACAAAGGCGTATAATGAGCTGGACCAATGAGGATCGTAAAAATCATAAGGTGGATAAGGTAATCAAATAGTACATGATGACATACAGTAGATAGATGAACAAAGATAAGCAAACATTGGTTATTGATTTTTTTTCAACTAAGGTAGTTTTGCTGACAAAATACATGGGGAAGAATACCATGTATGATTAATTGGAGCTTTAAGGTACCCAAGGATTGCATGTAAATATCTAAGATTTTTTTACAAAACTTTTTTATTTCACATAAAATCAATTTATATACTTTAAAATGTTCCAACACATATGAAGCCCTCCTTCATGGCGGGTCTCTGTAACTAGTATCTTATACCACTCTATTCAAACTGAAGTTATACAGCCACTAGTATTATACTCAATCCCTCTCTCGTGTTGAGCATCCAAAGTTTGCCTTTACACGTTTCGCGGGCAATCCTGCTTCTTCAGGAGGATGGGAGCATGGCTAAAGTCAAAAAGGCAAGTTGGGTCTGCAATATAGGATACCCTGGGGGTGAGCACAGGGGGCACACTAACGGGACAACTGTAATTAACCAAAGATATAAGAATTAAAACGTATCTAAATCCACAGCTCCACTCAAGACTCACCTGTAGTTCATGTCCACTCCCCATCAGAAATGTGAAAAAATTTATCAGCAGCACTCCAGTCTTAGCTCCCCTTGCAGTATTTATTAGTTGTCAACAAAGTTGCTGCATACAAAAATGTCTCCACCTGGGAACCAACCTTCCTTGACGCATTTCACCACAGGCTTGTTCACAAGGATATCCTCATAAACCACAGATTTCTTAGATATCGGATCTGCTCTAAGCAGAGAGCAATAACTGTCAGTCACCAAAAGTGGCAGCCTGTCCATTAGGGGCGCATGGGTGCCACCCCCCATCCATGCGTTTGGACCCCTAATCTACATGCGGGGCGCTGGACGCATGGATTCTAATGTTTTTGTTTTTTTTTGAAGCAGGTGATTAGAGCTTGAGGCTCCAATAGGCTTCAAAAAGGGTGGGCTCGGGGCGCAGAATATTTGTTATTGTCACACTGATTCTCCTCCCGGCCAATCAGGAAGTGGGTCCTAAGACCTGATTGGCCGAAAGGAGAAATTGGCCTAGGAGGAGGAGGGAGGAGGAGGGAGGAGACACACGGCCAGAGGAGACACAGCAGCCAATCCCCCGACGACGTCCTATCATGACGAAACGTGTAGGGTGGGCCTGTGATACTGACGTCATCACATTTTGTGTCTTCGGAGATCAGAGATTGATGGTACAGCAAGCAGCAGGCAGAGGAAGCTTAAGGAGACGCCGCTACTTTTGATTTATTGACACACCGCGCATACTCAAGCTTTGTTCTGTAAGTGCAATCTATTTGATCATATTAAATTTTTTTTTATAATACTGCATTATGGGCGCAATTCTTTGTTTGTGTTTCTGAGTGACAAGGATCCAGCAGATTGGGACATCCACATAGGTTTTGGGAGACCGAATTTCCTGAGCTTGGCGAGACCGCCATTGCGGTCATTTCTGCGGGTAAGGAGACTACATACTCACTTTGGGTGTAAAGCCTGTTTGGAGGAAGGGTCCCCTTTTTTCTTCACGGCTTCGTGTCTACATTGTGTTTTTACACGTGCATGGACATCCTTGATTAACTGTCACATATATTTGGGACTTTAATTTAGTTGAAAGATTATTTTTTTCATTTTTGGATTATATTTTCTCTTCTTTTCACTGTTGATTTTGTGAAATTCTTTCTTGAAAATGGATTCATTTAAATGAGCAATTTTGTGAAATTATTATATACATTTTCTGGGATCACTTTTGGTGTTTAATATCTCAAAGTTTTTGACACCTGAATATAATATTTGTGATTTATATAGTTCACCATTGTTATTCATATGATTTGATTCTTTTGCACTATTTGTATTCATATTATGTTTATTTATTCCCACATAATTAGATTTTTCAACAGCTTTTGCAGCTCCCCTGTTTCCAGATATAGGGACTTAGTTTTCCATTTACCTATTCATGATTTTCATCATTCCTGAATATTTTAAATAGAATTGTATTCAATTTTTCTGTTCCTTCATTTTTGGATCAACACACTGCTACTTAGCGCTGCACCCACCCCATGTTTTTCATGAATACAGTGGAACTTTTATTACGAGCATAATCCGTTCCAGGAGTATGCTCGTAATCCAAAGTACTCACATATCAAAGCGAGTTTTCACATTGAAGTCAGTGGAAACAAAAATAATTAGTTCCGCAATGACTTCAATGGGATGCAATACTGCATGCGGCCAGAGGCGGGGGGCGCCGGAGAGCCTCGGAAACGGCCGAAAAGGCCCAAGCACACTTCGGCTAACCTCGGCAAACCTCGGAAAGACTCCGTTCACGAGCCTTTCAGGAGGTTTGCCGAGGTCAGCCGAACTGCCCTCAGGCCTTTCCGTGCATTTCCGAATGGCGACGATCGGCGGCGTTCGGCTCCGGCGCCCCCCACCTCAGGCTAAAAGCGGTACTGCACACCGCTTTTAGCCTGAATCCTGCTCATTTTGCAAGACAACACTCGCAAACCGAGTTAGGATTTTTAGAAATACAGTGCTCGTATTGAGAAACGCTTGTTAACCGTGTTACTCGCAATCTGAGGTTCCACTGTATCTGATTACACCCGAGGGGGGGTGGTGTTGGTTTATTATTGAGCACCAGCTACCACTGGTCCCCACTCTGTGCTCTGCCCCTCCAGCCCTTACTGGAGCACTGGGTAGGGGAGAGGTGGGAGCGATTGGCTCAGGCTCTGAGTTGTGCATTGAGAGAGTGAGGCAGCTGTTCATCAAGCATCTGGGTGGATCCCAACATGATTATTGGGATCCTTTCAGAGCCTGGAGAGGCTCTGTGACATCAGCTGGGAGCAGGCTTTAGCCCACTGTCAACTCATTCTATACAAGTAAGTGCATTCCTGTGATCCAGAAGAGAAGTATCGTCAAAAAAAGCTTTGGTCATACTCCTCTTTTTAACCCCACTCGCTCAGTATCCTTCACAAAATATCTTAGATTCTTTTCATTGAATGCAAGGTGCTTTGCAACTGGAGGAGGTGCGAATGAACATGCAATCTCCTCTCCTTCAATCACAAAGTGCCTTGCATTTCTAAAGTGCAAATGTCAGAGGACTAACCTGAAGAGAAATAAGTAAAGATGTGGCATTATGAAATGTACATGGGTCAACACATGTATGTGTGAATCAAACATGAGTGTCCATATGTAATATTTGCGAATAAAAATAAGTGTCCATATATAGTGACAGAAAATAAAAATATGAAGTAATGATCTGAAATCAGTCCAAGAAAGACCCCTTGGGTGAATCCAACTAGAGTCAATGGTGTAAAAAATATGAGTGACAACCCATACAGTATCCGCAAATACCCAATAATTGCGCTTACCGCAAGGCAAGAGAACACCAGCCTGTATCACGTCTTGGTGTGGAGAATCCAGATGGTGCTCCTAGACTGTATACATCGTAGCACAAGGCAAGCCAACAACAGCTTGTGTTCAGTATCAGTTAACCACACCACACTACGTGATCCACCACCAGGCAAGTAATGCGCTTACCGCAAGGCAAGCCAACCACAGCTTATGTTCAATAGCAGTATGAGAGATCCAATGGTGTTCTGGACTGCTTGCGGCAGGAACCGAGGGATACAGCAGAGACTCCAAAATGACATCTCACAAGCATGTAAATAAAAAGGAACTGGCCATAGTGTAATACTGATAAAAACGATTTAATAGATAAAGGTAGAAAACTCACATGAGTATGTAAAAAAACAGCAAACAGCCGGCCGGCATAGCGAGCACCCGTCCACACTGAAAATGGCGATGACGTCAGAGCGTCAACCTCCCGACGTACGTTTCACCACAAATGGCGTCGTTGGCTTGCCTTGTGCTACGATGTATACAGTCTAAGAGCACCATCTGGATTCCCCACACCAAGACGTGATACAGGCTGGTGCTCGCTTGCCTTGCGGTGAGCGCAATTATTGGGTATTTGCGGATACTGTATGGGTTGTCACTCATATTTTTTACACCATTGACTCTGGTTGGATTCACCCAAGGGGTCTTTCTTGGACTGATTTCAGATCATTACTTCACATTTTTATTTTCTGTCACTATATATGGACACTTATTTTTATTCGCAAATATTACATATGGACACTCATGTTTGATTCATACATACATGTGTTGACCCATGTACTTTTCATAATTTAATTTTTAATATTTTTCAACATTTTTGTATTTATATATGTACTTCCTCACGGAAGTCTTTGAGATTGCTTCGCGTGTTTCACTTATATTTAGCGCGGTTATTTCTTTTTTATTAGTTATTTTAGTGCACATCTCACTGTTTAACTGCTGCGTTTTGGGGGGATAGTTTCTATAGGTAGCGCAGGATTTTTTTTTTTTTTTTAAAGATGTGGCATGTGTGCCAATCTCCAACATGGCCATGATAGTATGCGCTGGAATGCGCACAGAAATTGGGTGCACGTGCATGCACAATGGAGCAAGTTTGTGTACACAGGCCCATGGTGTAAGTGGTAGAGACCACCAACCCGCGCAAATGGAAGCTAGTAATTTTAAATTTATTTAGGAGCAGCACGTTATAAGGGTAAGTCAAAAAAGAATAATTAACAAATTAATTACAAACCGCGCTCCCTTTGAAGTGCAGATAATTATCAAGGAATGCAAATAGTGTCAATAGTGACAACCATAAATAGCTTTCGGCTAGAGTCCAGTCAGAAAGCAAAAAAAACATCAAAATATAAAAAAAATTTAAAAATCTATAAAAAACAACACAAAAAAAAACAAAGTGAAAGCAACAGTTCAAAATTCAAAATTCAAAATATTCAAAAAATTCAAAACAGTGTTCAGAAATTGGTGTAAATTTCAAAACTTCTGGATAAAGCCTCCTAGAATTCCGCAAGGCATCAGGGAACAGTAATCCACCACTATCACCGGCCACACAGCCTACTCACCAGATTGTGGTGACTCCCATAACAGGAGTCAAAACTGCTTCAAAGACAGCCCAGAGAGCTTCACACGACCACATCTTGGTTCAGGTGCTGGAACTCAGGAACGCTGTGACTGCATGGATACTGGATGGATTTAGATGAACTCCCAGATAGAGATTGGTCATTGAAGATCATTAGTGCCATAAATGGGAAGAGAATGAGTAGAAAACTCCCATTGTGAAATAAGCCAAAAATGTATTGAACAGGCTAAAAACAAGCTAAAAAAGAGCTAAAAGAACCCGCATAAACAACGTGTGGGTTTGTGCGGACAAACAAACAACGAACGTAGCTACGATGCTGCGTAGCGAACGGAAGTGGCGTGTCACGTGTCACAAAAAGAGAATGCAGTTACAGAAATAGTAAACATCTGGACTGCCATCTTGTGGATAAATGCCAGATTACACAACTAAATAAAACATACTAGATTAAAATAAATAGAATAAATTAAATTAATTAAAAATAGAAGTAGGAATTAAAATTGATGTTGAGATTTTGTGATGGAATTCGCAATCTTAAAGAATGTTCTGAAAATATTACAATAAGGGATGAGACTGAAATGGATTACCTTTTCACAGTATGAATCAATAATTGGACAGATAACAATTCAGATCGATATCAACATTAATACCTGCCGGAGTGAGTGTGTTCATTCTATATATCTGTAGCACTAACTCTCTGCGGAGCTGCTGGTTTAAGCGGGCTTGTTACCTTCACTCTCCTTCCCTCTGTTTTACCGGCACCGGGTCTAGGGTTCCGTTGAGTTTACCTCTGGACGATACACGCACCAACACTTGAATACGTTTTCAATGCTTTATTAAACGATTTACTAAGGAAGTAGCAGGAAAGAGGCAGAAGGGAAACTGCAGAAGAAACTCAAATATCTTCTTATAAGGTTCTTGACAAATGTCCTGGTAGAATTTGGATAATATAACAGAATGCTCTCCCCTTGTGGGACACACTCTTTGCTCACCTGGATAGGCCTCTCTCACTTGCCTAGCAGTCAGTACGTAGCACGAACAAAAGTCTCTGCCACAGACTTGTTTGGGGTAAACCTGTACGGTCCTCTGCCACAGGATGTACCGGTTTTTCTTGTAGTGGATATCAGTCACAGTGCTTGAACCTTTAAGCCAACCCGGCGACACTATGCTGTATAGTTACTTTTAGGATACGTCCTCCAACCGAGTCACTAGGCCCCTCTCCATACCAGCACTCTGCGTGATCCTTCCATGACGGGTCCTCCCCTGGGGTCTCCTCGGTTGTCCAGCTTCTTCCCTTCTGGATAGACAGCTCAGGACCATTCCTCAGCTGCTGTGGTAGGCCCCAGACAAGCTTCTGGGCCCACCCCTGCACTGCAGCGGCGTGGGCCTCCAGAACGGAGGCCCACGAGATTGCTCTCTAATGCATACCTGTCGGCCAGGAGGGCCAGCAGGTGGCTGTAAAAACGAACCCCTAAATATGGCGTGGGTATGTACTGTAACTATTTCTATCGGTACTCTTGAAATGGGTCTTAGTCTGAATTTCACCATTGTTCTTATACAGAGTTAAGTCAAGAAAACTTATCTCACTTGTGCTCCAATTGCCTGTGAACCTTAGTCCATAGCAATTATGGTTGATATTATTAAGGAACATTTCCAATGTCTCCACTTTGCCGTTCCACAGAATCACAATGTCACAATGCACCTTTTGTACAGGCAGATCTCAGGTATGTGGGCTCCAAATATGCTGTGGTCCTCCCAAAGACTCAGGAGTATGTTAGCCACACTGAGAGCATACTTGGCTCCCATCGCCACTCCCTTGATCTGCCGGTAACAAGACCCCTCATGCCAGAAGTAATTATTAGACATAGCTAACTTCAGGCTCTCGATCAGAAATTCTTTCTGTTCAATTTTGAGGCTGGACTTAGAATCAAGGGCCCTCCTTGTAGCTCTCAAAACATCTTTCTGAACAAGGTTGGTATAGAGCGATTCAACATCAATCATAACAATGATTGTGTCATCCTGAACTGGGATATCCTTGAGCAAGTTCATAAGATGTTTACTATCTCGAAAATACGAGAGGTAAGATTGAACAATGGGCTGTAAAAAATAATCAACATATTCACCTAATCTGGAAAAAATAGAGTCTATGCCGCTGATAATAGGTCTACCGGGTGGGCATTGGGAATTTTTATGTATCTTGGGCAATTGGTAAATTATGGGGAGTCTGGGTGCATCAGGGACTAAATATCTGGCTTCTTTCTTGTTAAGAATTCCTACCGCTTTAGCTTTATGTACACTGTCCTTCACTAGGGTTTTGAGTTTTTTCGTGGAATCACCCTTAATTTTTTTTTTTTTTTTGTATGTCACAGTGTCACCTACCAACCTGTTAAGTTCTTTTGTGTAGTCATCTCTATTTAAAACCACAATTCCACCCCCTTTATCCGCTTGGCGGATGGCAATGTTTTTCTTTTTCTCAAGTGCCTCTATGCCTTTTTGTATGTTACCCTTCTTTTTCCCTTTTTTGGTTTTGATGAGCCTAATATCTTGCTCAACCATACTTTTGAACGTCTCCAGGAAATGATTCGATTACTGCTTGGGATTAAAAACTGACTGATTTCTCAATCCGCTATGTTGGTACTCTGATTCTTTGAACTGAGTATTAAGGGGTTGTTTCTCTGTTAAGTTTACCTGCAAATTTCTCAGTATCAATAAACGCCTCAAATTTGTTTAATCCTTTGTCTGGGGCATATTTAAGACCTAGCTCAAGTATTTTAAGTTCATTGAGGGTAAAAATTCCTTGGCCAACTATTCTCTCTTTCTTTTTGTCCTTCCTTCCTCCTCTCGTACCTCTTCGTTGTTTCTTTGGGGGTCCTGGGTGGGCCAGATGGGTGGTTCCCATTGTTGCCAGTGGGAATTCTCCTGGTCCCCATATTGGGTCCTTGGTGGTGGGTTGTGCCAAGGTGGATTTAGTGGTCCACCCCTCCCCCTTCCTCTTCAATTTCCCTTTTGTCCGGAGTAACCCCTGTTGTGATTCCAACCCCCCCGGGGGGTGGATCTCCATGTCCCCTCTTGTAAAAACCCTTGTAGGGTGAGCTACCTCTCTGTAAATCATCCCCTTGATAGAGAGGTTGGAACCTATTGTATGTGGGGATATTGTAACCTCCGTAATAACCATTATCATAATGGCTAGAACTAGGTGTAGGAGCGGGGTAGGTCGGGTAACCAGAATTGTTAGTAGCACCTCTGGAACTAGTACCTGCCCGCTTGTTCTTGGTGCCACGGATGGGGAGGCCGGGCTTATGCTCCTGGTTACCACAACCCGGGGTAGAACATAGAGGAACCTTGGGAGGTTGGATAGACTCCAACCTCTCTAAGTAAGAGTCCATGGATTGGTTGGGAGCCAAATCTACCAACTCATCCTGCCATTTGTAAACCCTGTTTTCCCTATAATCTTTAAGGTCACGTTGGTACTTTTTTTAATTTTCTTGGCTTGGTGTCCTTATCTAATTTCTCCAGATGTTTCTGTACCTGTATATTTTTTTCTTTATATTCCACAGTGTCTTTAAAAGGCAAGATGACCTCCTTAAATTCAGTAATTTTGGTCTCTAATATTCGTAGTTTGGCTTGTCTCCTACAAATAATTAGATCCAACAATTTCCGTACGCTGTCATTAAAAAGGTTATATCATTGGGCATCCAAATCAGAGTCCTCAAGACCATCATTTGGACCAATGTCCCAACCTAAACGCCTTGGTGTCATTTTGTTTTTAAAATATTGTTCTAATGTGGCAATATCCCACCAAGAATGGATTTTCTTATCCAGAATGTTTTTTAAGGATTTAAAATTGTGTTCCAAATCTTTAAGTGCTAAATTTTCAGCAGAAGCAAAAACATCAGTTGTGTCAGTGGGTCTGCTACTCATGTAATCAAAAATATCCATTGCTGCGGGTATAACTTAGAGAAAGATGATATCCTGTGAGTGGTAGAGATCACCAACCCGTGCAAATGGAAGCTAGCAATTTTAAATTGATTTAGGAGCAGCACGTTATAAGGGTAAATGAAAAAAGAATAATTAACTAATTCATTACAAACCGCCCTCCCTTTAAAGTGCAAGTGCAGATAATTATCAAGGAATGCAAATAAGTGAAAGTAATAATCACACAAAATATAAAAGATTTTAAAAATATTGTGTCAATAGTGACAACCATAAATAGCTTTTGGCTAGAGTCCAGTCAGAAAGCAATAAAAAACATCAAAATATAAAAAAATGTAAAAAATATATATATATAAAAAAAAACCCCCAAAAAAACAAAGTGAAAGCAACAGTTCATAATTCAAAATATTCAAAAAATTCAAAACAAATAGTGTTCAGAAAATTGTGTAAATTTCAAAACTTCTGGATAAAGCCTCCTAGAATTCAGCAATGCATCAGGGAACAGTAATCCACCACCATCACCGGCCACACAGTCTACTCACCAGATTGTGGTGACTCCCATAACAGGAGTCAAAAGCGCTTCGAAGACAGCCCAGAGAGCTTCACATGACCACATCTTGGTTCAGGTGCTGGAACTCAGGAACGCTGTGACTGCATGGATAGTGGATGGATTTAGATGAACTCCCAGATAGAGATTGATCATTGAAGACCATTAGTGCCATAAATGGGAAGAGAATGAGTAGAAAACTCCCATCGTGAAATAAGCCAAAAATGTATTGAACAGGCTAAAAACAAGCTAAAAAAAGAGCCAAAAGAACCCGCATAAACCACGTGTGGGTTTGTGCGGACAAACAAACAATGAACATAGCTACGATGCTACGAAGTGGCGTGTCACGTTCTGTAAGTCCGACCGGTTTCGTCAGTGCGTTCTGACGTCATCAGGGATCATACATACGGACACGTCACTTCCTTAACCACTTGCCGCCCGCCATATAGCAAAATGACGGCGGCAAAGTGGTTTCAATAACCTGACTGGATGTCACATGACGTCCGCAGGATATTGAGCCGCTGCGCGCCCCTGGGGGCGCGCATCGCGGCGATCATTGTTGCGGTGTGTCAGTCTGACACCCCGCAACACCGATCTAGGTAAAGAGTCTCTGATGGAGACTCTTTACCACGTGATCAGCCGTGTCCAATCACGGCTGATCATGATGTAAATAGGAAGAGCCGGTGATCGGCTTTTCCTCACTCGCGTCTGACAGACGCTAGTAGAGGAGAGCCGATCGGCTGCTCTCCTGACAGGGGGGGTCTGTGCTGATTGTTTATCAGCACAGCCCCCCCTCGGATCCTACCCAGGACCACCAGGGAAGCCGCCCAGGACCACCAGGGAAGCCGCCCAGGACCACCAGGGAAACCAGCCACACTGGACCACCAGGTATGCCCCTTAGACCCCCAGGGAAATACTGATCTGTGCAAAAGCAGCTGCCAGTCAATGCCCAGGCAGCTGCTAATCAGTGCCCACTCCAATGCCTACCACTGCCAGTGCCACCAGGGATGCCTATCAGTGTCGCGTATCAGTGCCCATCAGTGCCACGTATCAGTGCCCATCAGTGCCGCCTATCAGTGCCCAGCAGTGCCGCCTATCAGTGTCCATTAGTGCCACCCATAAGAACCCATCTGTGCAGCCTTTCAGTGCCCATCAGTGTCGCCTAACAGTGCCCATCAGTGCCCACCAGTGCCACCCAGTGCCACCCATGAGTGCCCATCAGTGCCGCCTATCAATGCCCATCAGTGCTGCAAATCAGTGCCACCCATCAGTGCCGCCTATTAGTGCCCATCGTCAGTGCCCTTCAGTGCCCGCTCATTGGTGCCACCTCATCGCTGCCGCCTTATCAGTGCCCGTCAGTGCCGCCTTATCAGTGCCCATCAGTGAAAGAGAAAATTTATTTATTTACAAAATTTTAAAACAAAAGCAAAACTTTTATTTTTTTCAAAATTTTCGGTCTTTTTTTATCTGTTTCGCAAAAAATAAAAACCGCAGAGGTGATCAAATACAACCAAAAGAAAGCTCTATTTGTGGGAACAAAATGATAAAAATTTTGTTTGGGTACAGTGATGGATGACCGCGCAATTGTCATTCAAACTGCGACAGCGCTGAAAGCTGAAAATTGGTCTGGGCAGGAAGGTGTCCAGGTGCCCTGTATTGAAGTGGTTAAAATACAAACACCAAACGAAGTTATCCAATCCAGTACCATCCCACCTTGTTAGGGGATTTACCATGATTAGGGAAATTAGGAAACTAATGGTGAATGAAGGCTGCCATCTTGTGGCTAAAAAACAGAATGCAGTTACATAAATAGTAAACATCTGGACTGCCATCTTGTGGATAAATGCCAGATTACACAACTAAATAAAATATACTAGTTTAAAATAAATAGAATAAATTAAATTAATTAAAAATAGAAGTAGAAATTAAAATTAATGTTGAGAATTTGTGATGGAATTCGCAATCTTAAAGAATGTTCTGAAAATATTACAATAAGGGATGAGACTGAAATGTATTACCTTTTCACAGTATGAATCAATAATTGGACAGATGACAATTCAGATCGATATCAACATTAATACCTGCCGGAGTGAGTGTGTTCAATCTATATATCCATTCCGTTTCATTTTTTGATATTCTCTGAACCATATTTCCTCCCCTCCATTCAGCATCCAGCTTGTCTATCCAAAAAAATGTGGCCAAACTAGGATCCCGCACTTGCACTTTAAAGGGAGCGGGTTTGTAATTAATTTGTTAATTATTCTTTTTTTTTTGTGTACACAGGCCCATGCCTTGTATGTTAGTTACTGGCACCCACTGGTCTTTATAAGGACAACACTCTTGCTCAGAAGTTGCTGGTTTATCATCAGCTTCCTGTATCCTGTGTATCCTGTGCTCCTGTGTGCTCAGTATTCTTAGATTACTCATTCCTGGACCTGTCTTCAGCTTCTCTCCTGGCTCTGACTTCAGCTTGCTCTCACTGACCTTGCTTTGGCTTGCTTCCTGTGTATGACCTCGGCTTGCTCCTGACTTTTCTCCTGCTCTTGTTCCTGACTGATCCACTGTGCATGACCCTGGCACTGGCTCCTGACTATACCTTCTGCTGTAGTTCTGCTGCTCAGATCCTGCTGCACATCCAGAGGATTATCTGGCCCACCATCATCCCGGTCCGACTCTCTCTTCATAAGGAGTCTCATCATCACAGACAGTCAGGCAACCATGCAGCTGGCAGCCCGAGCTTCTTTGGCACAGCACCTCCTGTCACCACCTTCAAGGGTGCTTTGAACTCAGCCATAAGGGGAGCCCTCTCATCACTTTTGGTCTCCAAACAGGAACGTAACAGCAAATTTGTAAAAATTGTGAGCTTTCTCACAATGCATACAAAATTGTGCATACCTTTTGCAGGTGCACATTGCCGCCATTCATTCTCAATAGAACTCCAATGTACCTTGCTAAAGCATTTTGTTATAGAACTATTTCATATGATCATAAGTTTCTATGCTACATAGATCCAAGGTTTTTGCACAGCTGTTATGAGCAAGGCCTTGTTCGCACAGACCTACTTAAAGTGGAGCTCCACCCAAAAGGGGAAGCTCCACTTATCTGCTTCCTACCCCCTCTCTGGTGCCACATTTGGCACCTTTCGGGGGGGGGGGTAATGGGTACCTGGTTTTCACAAATACCCGTCCCTACTTGGCTGCAGCCAGATACGTCGAGGTCCCCCAGAAGTTTAGCCCCTCTCCTCCTTACTCAGCCACTGGGCCATTCACAAAGCACAGCGCAGTTCGTGCATGCACAGAAGGGAGACGGCTGTGAAGCCGCAAGGCTTCACTGCCAGGTTCCCTTTACAAGCAATGGCAGCACCCAAGAGCCAATGGAAACATTGGCTGGGATGCTGACATCCAGGACAATTAAGGGTCCTAATATTAAAACTCAGCAGCTACAGTATTTGTAGCTGCTGACTTTACATTTTTCATGGGGGGGGGCTGAAGCTTCGCCTTATGTGTACAAACGTGCAAGGACCGTGTTCCGTGCATCCTCGTGCAGGCAGCACCATTCGTGTCAATTGGGATGCAGCAGCTGCACAGACACAGACGATGTGCACTAGGGGACCGCATGCAACTACACAGCAGTCAAATTGGGAGCAGCAGCTGTGTCTGTGCAGCTGCTGCATCCCATTTGACACAAATGATACTGCTTGCGCAGGGATGCATGGAACACCAGTGCATCCCTTTACAGGCAAACACAGCCCACGCATGCCTAAGTATGCTTGTGTGAAAAATGCCCTAGTTTCACTTCTGTTTCTAGTTGATTTAAATCACAATTCAACTGTTTATTACTCCAGCTGTTTTATATTCCAACTACATTCTCCATTTACACATCTTCCTTGGTGATTTTGCCAGATCTTCTTTGTACAGCTCAGTCTTCTGCAATATACAAATTGGCCACTAGAGTGCACCAAAGTCCCAAAGTACCAAAGTCCTCCAAAACCTACAGTACATATACATGCGTACATCAGGATCTACCCCTATGATAACGCCAGGGAAATTCCAAACATCCTCCACAAAGCAATTCTAGAATAGGATATCAAAAGAAGTAATCCTGATAGAATTACATTATTTTTTTCATGTAATTGTATGATAACAACCATTGTATGTGGATGGTTATAGACTTTATTGATTTATAAAAATATATTGTTCTGTGGAGTACCCTTAAAGTCCAAGCATTGATTTGAAATACTGTTATGAAAATACAGATGTAGTACACATGATATTTAAAGGTCAATGCATACTCCTACTGTTCTGCCCCACTTTTATGCTTATGCGCAACATGTGGGTGTTAAATCCCACCATTTTTGCTGCCGCATAAATGCGTTACGAGGGCGGCAAGAGGTTAAAAAAACAAAAGCTATTTCAGTGACATTGCTCTGTTTATTAAAAATACGAGTGAAAAAGTGAGTGGAATGGTTTTGAGGGTCAAAAAAGCCTTGTCATACAGTTATGGGACCTTAAAGGGGTTGTAAAGGTAATTTTTTTTTTTATTTAAAATAACAAACATATCATACTTACCTTCACTGTGCAGCTCGTTCTGCACAGAGTGGCCCCGAACCTGGTCTTCTGGGGTCCCTCGGCGGCTGTTTCAGCTCCTCCCCGCAAGCATTTACCACCTTCATGCGAGCTCCCTCGCACGGTGGTGAGTGCTTGCGGGCGCGCTCCCGTGATACAGCCGGCGGCTATAGCCGCTCGCTGTATCACTCGGCCCCGCCCCCCGGCGCGCCGCGTCATCGGATGTGATTGACAGCAGCGCGAGCCAATGGCTGCGCTGCTTTCAATCCATCCACTGCAGCCAATCAGCGACCAGGCTGAGCTGCAATGAGGACGAGCAGCGAAGATTCGAGGCGTCAGGTAAGTAAAACGGGGGGGCTGGGGGCGGCGGTACTGTCAAAAGTTTTTTCACCTTAATGCATAGAATGCATTAAGGTGAAAAAATTTTTATCTTTACAACCCCTTTAAAGCTGTATTAACCACTTACCCACTGGGCACTTAAACCCCCTTCCTAACCAGGCCAATTTTCAGCTTTCGGTGCTCTCACATTTTGAATGACAATTACTCAGTCATGCAACACTGTACCCAAATTAAATGTTTGTCCTTTTTTTCACACAAATAGAGCTTTCTTTTAGTGGTATTTAATCACCGCTGTTTTTTTAATTTTTTGTGCTATAAATTAAAAAAGACCAAAAGTTTTGTAAAAAAAAAAAAATGCATTTATCTTCATTTCTGTTATAATATTTAGCAAATTAGCAATGTTTCTTCATAAATTTTGGCCAAAATGTATACTGCTACATATCTTTAGTAAAAATAACCCAATCACTGAAAATTGATCATACCTGATGTACTAAAAGCCTGTCTAATTTCTTGGGACACTTAAAAGCCAGGAAAGTACAAATACCTCCCAAATGACACCTTTTTATAAAGTAGACATTCCAAGGTATTTAAAGAGGCATGGTGAGTTTTTGAAGTTGTAATCATTTCCCACAATTATTTGCAAAATGAAGATAATTTTTTCACAAAATTGTCATAATAACAAGTTATTTCTCACACACAGCATATCTATACCACAAATTACACCCCATATTACATTCTACTACTCCTTCCAAGTATGGCGATACCACATGTGTGAGACTTTTACACAGCCTGGCCACATACAGAGGCCCAACATGCAAGGAGCACAGTCAGGTGTTCTAGGGGCATAAAATACACATCTAATTTCTAGACTACCTCTTACACCTTTGAAGGCCCTGGAGCACCAGGACAATGACCCCATTTTGGAAAGCAAACACTCCTACTTATATTCTATGAGGCATAATGAGTCTTTTGAACATATCATTTTTTTCCACAAGTGTTTGGAAAATGTGTAAAGAAAATGAAAACGCATTTTTTTTTTACACAAAGTTGTCCATTTATAATTTCCAACACATAGCATGTACATAGCAAAAATTACACCCCAAAATATATTCTGCTACTCCTCCTGAGTATGGTGATGCCACATGTGTGAGACTTTTACACAGCCTGGCCACATACAGAGGCCCAACATGCAGGGAGCACCATCGGGTGTTCTAGGAGCATCATTTACACATCTAATTTGATTACCTATTACACTTTTGTGAGGCACTGATGGGCACTGTAGTGGCATGGATGTGGCACGGATGAGAACTGATGTGGCATGGACAAGCGCTGATGTGGCATGGATGTGGCACTGATGAGAACTGATGTGGCATAGATGAGCACTGATGTGGCATGGATGAGAACTGATGTGGCATGGATGAGAACTGATGTGGCATGGATGTGGCACAGATGGGAACTGACATAGCATGGATGTGGCACGGATGAGCACTGATGTGGCATGTATGTGGCATGGATGAGTACTGATGTGGCATGGATGAGCACTGATGTGGCACAGATGATCACTAATGTGGCACGTATGATCACTGATGTAGCATGAATGTGGCACGGATGATCACTGATGTGGCACTAATGTGGCATGAATGTGGCATGGATGATCACTGATATGGCATGGATGAGCATGGATGAGTCATGGATGAGCCATGGATGGGAATGGATGAGCATGAATGAGGATGGATGAGCCAGGGATGGAGCATGGATGTGGATGGATGAGCCAGGGATGGAGCATGGATGAGCCAGGGATGGAGTATGGATGAGCATGAATGTGGATGGAAGAGCCAGGGATGAAGCATAGATGAGCACGAATGAGGATGGATTAGCCAGGGCTGGATAGACGGACGGATGAGCATGAATGTGGATGGATGAGTCAGCCAGGGATGGAGCATGAATGTGAATAGATGAGCATGAATGAGGATGGATGAGCCAGGGATGGAGCATGGATGAGCATGAATGAGGATGGATGAGCCAGGGATGGAGCATGAATGTGGATGTATGAGCCAGGGATGAATGGATGAGCCAGGAATGGAGCCTGAATGTGGATGGATGAGCCAGGGATGGATGAGCCAGGGATGGGCACATATCAGTGCTATGGGAACTTCAGATCCAGCCCACAGTGCTACTGCACTGGCTCCCTCCTCTCCTTATACGCTGTACCGATTGGTGTGAGGAGAAGGGAGGAGCCAAACCAGATATGCTCCGGTTTGTTTACAAGTGATCACTCCGTCACTGGAAAGTGTGATCTCGTGTTAAAGGGCCACTGTCACTGGCTCTTTACCCCGATCCGTGATACGCGGGGTCTGGGAGACCCGACGGTAACGGACATTCCCGGGTATGCGCGATTCTGGGAGGACGTTGTAGTATGCCCTCCCAGAATTATGAGATAAGTGAGCGCAGATACACTGAAAGCACCCTTACATTGGATTTGGACCTATCCACTCTGGGACAGCTGGACACTCATCCGCCCGTTGTACAGCCTTTATTACACAGGTTCCAACGATCGTCTGCCCCAAGTTGACTCACTCAATATAGATTGGGTCTGTCGTCCATGAAATACTTTATTTGACCCTGGTGTTCTGAGTGCGGTTTGAACACAGAGTCATTCCACTGGAACTTATACATTTGCAAAACATCCTCAACTCTCAAAACCCTGATGAAGGTATCAGAATACTGGAAACGCGTCAGGTATCGGGATACATCACCCCTAGGAGAGTACATTTAATACGATCATTTTGCATTTTGTATATCTTCTGCTCTGTTTTTGCATGGAATGTATTTTTATATGTTACAATCGTCCACACGTCTTTTTACTGTATACCATTAAAAATATATATTTTTTATCTTGAGAGTTGATGGTCTGTCAAAGTCCCACTAAGGGGGGTATTCTTCTTTGGTCCCAGAATTATCCGACTGCGCTGTAGCCATTTTTCAGCAATGGCCCGGTTGGCAAGCGGTTAAACCCAAAACCGAAAATTTTATATATTGCATCTTATTAATCATTAGATGTGGTGGTGGCATCTGTTTTCTTTTTTTTAGGCTTTTTCCCTTCTGTTTTCACCTGGTGATCTGCCCAGTAACACACGTCCTGTATTAGAGTGCCCCCACTCTGGATAGAGGAGAACGGGGGGCACAGCAGACAGCAGCATTGTCAGCCTGGCAGAAGGAAAGGGTTAGATGTACTAACAGATTAAGATACACTAACAAATTCAAGCCAAACTCCAGCTCACACTTCAATTACAGCAAACAGTTTTTCCTTTTGGCATAAACATTTTACATGAATAAAACAAAAGCTGATCATTATAAGCGTCCCTGTCAGTGTTAAATGTTTTGTCTCAACCCTCTAACTGCTACATCTGTAGGACAGCTTGCTCTTTTGAAAAACAACAGGCTTACTAGCTGGATCACTGGGTGAAAATATGGGGAAAAAAGCCTAAAAAAGAAAACGAATGCAGCCACTGGTAAGCAGCAATATAATAAATGTTTCCTTTTGGGTTTTATTATTGCTCTAAAGTTAGGACGTATGCACGGTCCAAGATTTAAAGGGAAACTTTCTTTGTATTGCTGTCTACACTCTCTATCTCCTGGTGACCGTTATCACGGGATAGAAGGTGATAAAAAAAAAATGTAGGGTTGTTAACATAACAGGAGGTGGGGGAAACACTTCCAATGAGACACCAGTTCTGGTGAACACTTATTTAAGACAGATAGAAAAAACACTTCCATGCTTTATCCAAATCTTTGTTGTCATTTAATACATAACAAAGGAATTCATAGATTTGTCAGGACCTGGATCACCTACTGGTGGCACTGCGCTTCCCAGAGTAGAAGGCTGTAGTTCTGGTGTCCAACAGCGGGTGTCTCCCAGCAGACAGCAGATCCCAGTAATCAGTTTCCACCTAATGCTGGCTGCTGGGAGGGTATTTAGGTCCTCTCTTACTAGTGCCTCTAGCTCCAGTGTTTTGCTGCTGCCAGATAGTGTTTGCCATTGATCCTGATCTTGCTCCTGCCCTGCACCCTGTATCCTGTACCCTGTACCCTGCTGCCCTATACATGCTTCCCCTTCTTCCTGATCCCAGTTTTTGTTCCCTCTTCCCATCTGCTTCCTGCACCTCCAGTCTCCCCTGCTTTTCTGTTCCCCATTTTTGTATATATTGCAAAAAGTTAGTTGTTAGACTTTCTGTTTGTTAGGTCGAATTTATTAGTTATTCTGTCACTGGGTTTTTGGTTCACTTTAAGCATACGCAATCTAGTTCCAGTCTCCTGACTGAAGCCATCCAGATCTGGCGACCCCTGTTGCTGAGTCTTGACACAGATCCTTATGTGTTTTCTAATGAGATAGCACAGTAGTGTTTTGCTTTTGGACACTGTCTCTGATGGAAACATTGGATAGGGTCCTACATCAGAAGCAAAGAAAACAACAGAAGGAAGAATCACTGTGTGTTGCTAGGCAGGATTGCACAGTGAATATAATATATACAGTATCTCACAAAAGTCTCTCACATTTTTGTAAGTGTTTTACTATATCTTTTCATGTGATAACACTGAAGAAATGACACTTTGCTACAGTGTAAAGTAGTGAGTGTACAGCTTGTATATAAGTGTAAATTTGCTGTCCCCTCAAAATAATTCAACACACAACCAATAATGTCTAAATCGCTGGCAACAAAAGTGAGTACACCCCTAAGTGTAAATGTCCAAATTGGGCCTAAAGTATCAATATTTTGTGTGGCCACCACCATTATTTTCCAGCACTGCCTTAAACCTCTTGGACATTGAGTTCACCAGAGCTTCACAGGTTGGCACTGGAGTCCTCTTCCACTCCTCTGTGGCGACATTATGGAGCTGGTGGATGTTAGAGACCTTGCGCTCCTCCACCTTCCGTTTGAGGATGCCCCACAGATGCTCAATAGGGTTTAGGTCTGGAGACATGCTTGGCCAGTCCATCACCTTTACCCTCAGCTTCTTTAACAAGGCAGTGGTCGTCTTGGTGGTGTGTTTGGGGTCATTATGTTCGAATAATGCCCTGCGGCCCAGTCTCCGAAGAGAGGGGATCATGCTCTGCTTCAGTATATCACAGTACATGTTGGCATTCATGGTTCCCTCAATGAACTGTAGCTCCCCAGTGCCGGCAGCACTCATGCAGCTCCAGACCATGACACCCCCACTCCCAATATAAATGCAAATGTCAAGGTGTACTTTGTTTCCTGCATATATAAGTGCAAAACTGAGCCCTTTGTATACCTGTTTTTCAATATTGAGGGAATGACATGATGGCACAATAAATAATAGCCCTGAGCATTGGTTTGGTTCCTGATGTGAGTGGAACTGCTCACTGGTATGTTGTTGTTTGTGGATTCTGCCTAAACAGGCCCAACTATACAAAAGGAACAACTGTAATGTACAACATATACACAGTGAGTATACAATTGGAGTGCAGCCCATATATGAGACAGAGTATAGTTATACGGATGGGCCCAGGCATATATATACAGTACATACAAATAGAAGCAAGTACAAAGTATTACCCAATGGAATAACAATCAGATTAAGAAAAAAAGAGGTCCACAATCCAGTGTTTGGGGGTGTATAAATACCCCTTTCTCAAAACAGACCTGTTTAAGCAGCATCTCTCTTTTAAAGTACCAAAGGCTCCCGTGGACCAGCCCATCTGACATACCATGTGACCAGAGATGACATCACAGTGCATCTCTGTTAGTGTGACAGGAGTCTCAACCAGAGCGAAACACAGGGTATGGAGCAAGTATTACCCAATGTCCAGGAGTCTGTACCTGGGCCAACCACTTGGTAAGGGGTAAGAATTACCCAATGACCAGGAGTCTCTACCAGGGCCAACCTCAGGGTAAGGGGTAAGAATTACCCAATGGCCAGGAGCCTCTACCAGAGCCAGCCACAGAGTAAGAGGTAAAAATGACCCAATGGACAGGAGCCTCTACCAGAGCCAACCACAGGGTAAGGGGGACAAATTTAAATGAAATGTGAAGTACTTGTGTGCTGCTATGGACCCCACAACCAACCAAAACTAATATACAAAATAAATATGCGAAACAGTGATACAATGCGCTAATTCAAGAAGCTATTCAACAAAAAAAAAGACAAGTATGCATGAATGACTATCCCAAATTGAAAAAAAAACAAAACTGCAGTAATATGAGATAATATGCGATAATATGTGAAACCGTGATAAAATGCTCGGATCAAAAGCAGATATTCATCTAATTTTACATTTAAAAAAATAGTAAAATAAGTCACAGACAATCAAGTGCATGTGCATCAAAAAGTGATGAGATGTGAAGATCAAGTGCTCAAAAAACAGTTTTTGAAAGTTGTGAACACAATTTCTCCCACCATCCAGTTATCCACCAGGAGTGTGCCCTAGCAGCTTACCTAAAACAAAGATCCCAACAGATCTAGTGGAGCTGTGGTATACATATCCTTAACGGCAGTTCATATTCCACTCTCCTCTCCTGTCCTGCATCACAATCTACAGCGGGACTGACAAGGCTTTAATATAGGTTTCCTTTATGGAAAATCACATTCCACTTTCATCTCCTTTCCTTAAGGCATAAGTCCAGAGTTGTGGTATATGGCTCAGTAGTCAGTGATAAATATCCACTATGCTGTATTAGATCTCTCCTCCTCTCCTCCATTCACAGGCCATACAAGACAAATAAGAACTCCATAGTATAGTAATTTTACAGAAGAAATGGTTTTATTAAAACATAATACCTTACATCTAGGTTAAAAGCAAGCAGTATCAATAAAATACCTACTTTCAGTCTCGGACGTGACTGGGAGTGATGTCACCGGCTCCTCCTACGCGTTACATTACTGGTCATGTGACCTTTTCAAGGATCCACAAGTCAATTCTGCTGGATAAAAAAAACAAAATTCACAGCAAAAATGATCTAAAGGCAATGATACCCGTCACACCTCCTGACGTAATGTTTTAAAGGTTTTTCATAATTTTGTCATACAGTTTTTTTTATTGTGCTCAAGTGTCGATCACTTTCTATTTTGAAGGATATATACAGTGTATATATATATATATATATATATATATATATATACCCCATCAAATACACCTCCATCAAATCATTCCCCGCATTTATTACCTTTTGTACCACCACCCCCTCCCTTTAGAATGTAAGCCCTACGAGCAGGGCCCTCCTGTCCCTTCTGTATTACTGTAATTGTGCTGTCCCCCTCTACACCGGAAAGCGCTGCGTAAACTGCTGGTGCTATATAAATCATGTATAATCATAATAAATATATATATATATATATATATATATATATATATATATATATATATATATATATATAGTGGGGACGGAAAGTATTCAGACCCCCTTAAAGTTTTCACTCTTTGTTATATTGCAGCCATTTGCTAAAATCATTTAAGTTCATTTTTTTTCCTCATTAATGTACACACAGCACCCCATATTGACAGAAAAACACAGAATTGTTGACATTTTGCAGATTAATTAAAAAAGAAAAACTGAAATATCACATGGTCCTAAGTATTCAGACCCTTTGCTGTGACACTCATTTATTTAACTCAGGTGCTGTCCATTTCTTCTGATCATCCTTGAGATGGTTCTACACCTTCATTTGAGTCCAGCTGTGTTTGATTATACTGATTGGACTTGATTAGGAAAGCCACACACCTGTCTATATAAGACCTTACAGCTCACAGTGCATGTCAGAGCAAATGAGAATCATGAGGTCAAAGGAACTGCCTGAAGATCTCAGAGACAGAATTGTGGCAAGGTACAGCTCTGGCCAAGGTTACAAAAAATTTCTGCTGCACTTAAGGTTCCTAAGAGCACAGTGGCCTCCATAATCCTTAAATGGAAGACATTTGGGACGACCAGAACCCTTCCTAGAGCTGGCCATCCGTCCAAACTGAGCTATCGGGGGAGAAGAGCCTTGGTGAGTGAGGTAAAGAAGAACCCAAAGATCACTGTGGCTGAGCTCCAGAGATGCAGTCGGGAGATGGGAGAAAGTTGTAGAAAGTCAACCATCACTGCAGCCCTTCACCAGTCGGGGCTTTATGGCAGAGTGGCCCGACGGAAGCCTCTCCTCAGTGCAAGACACATGAAAGCCCGCATGGAGTTTGCTAAAAAACACCCGAAGGACTCCAAGATGGTGAGAAATAAGATTCTCTGGTCTGATGAGGCCAAGATAGAACTTTTTGGCCTTAATTCTAAGCGGTATGTGTGGAGAAAACCAGGCACTGCTTATCACCTGTCCAATACAGTCCCAATAGTGAAGCATTATGGTGGCAGCATCATGCTGTGGGGGTGTTTTTCAGCTGCAGGGACAGGACGACTGGTTGCAATCGAGGGAAAGATGAATGCGGCCAAGTACAGGGATATCCTGCATGAAAAACTTCTCCAGAGTGCTCAGGACCTCAGACTGGGCTGAAGGTTGACCTTCCAACAAGACAATGACCCTAAGCACACAGCTAAAATAACGAAGGAATGGCTTCACAAAAGCACTGTGATTGTTCTTGAATCGCCCAGCCAGAGCCCTTACTTAAACCCAATTGAGAATCTCTGGAGAGACCTAAAAATGTCTGTCCACCAACGTTTACCATCCAACCTGACAGAACTGGAGAGGATCTGCAAGGAGGAATGGCAGAGGATCCCCAAATCCAGGTGTGAAAAACTTGTTGCATCTTTCCCAAAAAGACTCATGGCTGTATTAGATCAAAAGGGGCTTCTACTAAATACCGAGCAAAGGGTCTGAATACTTAGGACCATGTGATATTTAACTGCTTTTTCTGCCCTCCCTCCCACTATACTTATGGAAACATCCAGAAGACAGTGGGAAGTAAAAGACAAAATACTTATTTTCCATCATAATTTGCAAATAAATTCTTTCAAAAATCAGACAATGTGATTGTCTGGATTTGTTTCCACATTTTGTCTCTCATAGTTGAGGTATACCTATAATAACAATTACAGGCCTCTATCATCTTTTTAAGTGGGAGAACTTGCACAATTGGTGGCTGACTAAATACTTTTTTGCTCCACTGTACAATTTTAGTAAATTTCCTATAACAAACACAGAGAACATATACATAGTAAAAAAACAACCAAATACTGGCCAATGTGTTATAAACAACAAGCCTGGCCCCCATGTTCCCCATCTAGGTACTTCCAGAGATATAGATTAGGACCATAGTCTGCATGAAGTTGACAAACAACGTTGAACTATATTCTATATGCTGTAAAGACGTAGTGCCAGGTGATTCAGAAGAAATTCTTCTAGGCTCAAGATATGGGTTTTAGAAGTACTGGATATGCAATCCACATTGTCAAAGTAAAGATAGTGTTACTCATGTAAACATAATGCCAGGACTGCTCGCCATTTGTCCAACCCTGAAAGAAAATGTTTTTGACACAGTAAAGATATACTGTAGAGAGGAAACTGTTACAAAGTTATATTTCAGAAAATCGGCCCTACCCCCCTTAGGCCCCTTAGGAGCTTGGTCCAGCCTTAGCAGGCATGAAAATAGAACACTCAGAGACCTCACTGACTTGTGGGAGGAAGGCCATATTGATGATGAAGTTGATGTGGATGACAACTTTGCTAAGTTGATGTTAGATCTAGTTCTAGAGGTTAGCGATCAGCTGAATGAAGGTACTGAACAATCAGTGGTGACCAACCGGTTGGTTGAAGTAAAACTACACAAAAGATCTAAATCTTTTCCTCCCTTGTTGGCATCTTCTGCTTTGTGAAAGCGGTGGTGCAGGAAAATAAATTAAATCTGAGCCACAATTTTCGAAAAACTTAAGTTACTCAGAACGTGAAGCTTTGCAAGAACTAAAGTTGAATTCTGAATTAGTTATTAAAACTGCTGACAAGGGAGGAAAGCTCATTGATAAATCCAAATATATTATTTGGAGCGGATATTGACACATTGTTTCTGGTACACTCCCATTCCCTCTATTAATATGGAATTGTACAAGAGAATCTTTTCTGACATTACTGACAGGACCTTTAGGGACCAAATCATTGTTAAAGAAACAGTGGAATATTTGAAGGTGGAATTCCCTAAGGTTTCAATTATTTTAAGCACTTCCAAAAAATATACAAGTCAGCTATTGATCTTTCTGAGCGTCCGATTACACCAGGGCAGGGTTTTAATCATGGAGTGTGTGTGTGAGCGAGTATATTGACCGCACCCTCCAACCACTTGCAGTGAATCAGCCCTCGTATGTTAGGGATACTTTGCATTTGATTTGGTGGTCCCTGAAAACACTTTATTACTTACCCACAATTTTGAGGCATTGTATTCATCTACTATGGGACTATGGGTTGTGGAATAGGTCCAGGTCCTTCAAGCTAGGGCTCTAAGCAAATGTTGGCATAACAAATTCATTGTTGAGCCTTTTCAGTTTCTTTTGACACATAATAAGTTTGAGTCAATTTTTTTGCCAAGCCCAAGGCTCATCACAGTCTTAAGTTCACTAGTAAATGTGCCCCACATAAGGTAACCTTTTTGGTCCTGATTATACAGTTGGGAAAGGACCAAACAGTCAAAATTAAATTGTACAGAATGCCAACATGCAGACAGCTTCCATCCAAATGTGTTGTGGTGTCCAGAACATCCCCACGGGACAATATTTGCGAGACCATCAAAATTGTACAGAAGAAACTGACTTTGAGAAGGGCGCACAACATCTAAGGGACAGATTTGTTAAATGAGGCTACAAGAGAAAATGGTTAACTTATCAGACAGCAAAGGACAGTGATTGTGAGTCCTTAATCTTTGGCCGTGAGAGACCTAATTCTAACTCTGAATATACAACCAGATTGAGCCTCCAGTACACTAATCTTGTACCAAGGGTGAAAAAAACTTGTCTATCCCACTGGAATTTATTGACTAATGATGAGGCAGTGGGTAGGATTGTTCTCCACGTGACCTCAATTTATTTTCAGAAAGGCACCGTCATTGGGAGATTTATTAATTCACAGTGATATACCATGGGCACCTGGCTCTTGCACTGGTTATAGAGGGATGAAGAGGTTATAGAGGTCTGGCTCCTGCAATTTCTGTGAATTTATGATAGAGGGAGACATCCTAACTTTGTCCATGGGGAGGACCCTTAGGTGCAGAGGAGATGTGGATGTGATCTACGTCCTGACTTGCGCCTGCAGTACCTTCTACATCGACAAGACAATCAGGACAGTTTGCAGGAGATTGTAGGACCACATTTATTACATCTCTACATATCATCTAAAATCCCCAGTAGCCAGACACTTTTTCTTGGTATATAACAGGGATGAGAGTTTGTTAAAATGCTGGGTGTTGGAGCTGATCTCAAAAAAACGCAGAAAGGACAATTTGGACCAATTAGTGCTCCAAAGAGAAACTAAATGAATTTGGGAGCTGGGAGTTTTCCCAGCCTGAATGACAGCCTGAGTTTTTTTTGTTTTTTTTTTTTTTTTTTATACACGTAGTGATTTTTCAGTGGACAGTTAAGTATATAGTTATGGTTATTTTTGAATTTTGTATGTTTTTGATCTATTTATTTATTGATGCTGACATAATTTGCTAAACCAGAGGCACTACTTAATTAGCATTTGTTATAAATGTTAATTTGTTGAATTGGGGGTTTATCTGGGGCAGGGTTCCGCCATGTTTAATGCTTTTCATTATTTATGTACTTTTTATATTTTCCATCTGGTGCTGTATCTTGAAATGGCAGCATAGTCTTCCATCGTAGCACACGTTTGGCTTGATTGAGTTGTGTCAGGACGCCGCCACGCATGCATGCATCATGACATCACCATATAACGTGCTTGCATCATGGCGTCACTGCATGGCATGCATCATGACGTTATGTATTGGCAAGCATGGCATCTATTTTAAATGGCATTTATTGGCAGATTCTGCCCCGGAAAAATGTTTGTGGCCTCTGATGTAGCCAGCTTGACCAGCGAAACCAGTCAGGCACTTCAAAAGCCTGGTTTCCCTTACCCCCTGTGGTGCTAGCATTGACTGTGGGCTAGGATCCTGGACTGATAAATAACCAACTTTTTTTATGTGGATGAATGGACTTGTTACCACCTCTCTATGCTATTTCGTGTGTTGGGGCCATAGCTGGTACCTACCAATTGATCATTGAAGGGTGTAACACTTCAGGCCACAGGTTCATGTGCCATATGGGAAGATGCATGGACTTGTGATTATTCTGTTTGTGTTATTCCTTATGTTGAGGTGGTAGCTGGGACCCATCCACGCATTATATGGATGGTGCATTATCCTGTTCTACAAGCATTATTTACTAATTAAGAGAGGTATGCCTGGATCACTTTATGTGGGACTGGAGTCATTGTCTTTGATATAAGAACTGTTTACTTACTATAAACTGTATTCCAAATGTGGCATAGACTTCCATTTTATACTCTCCTGTCACCTGAATATTTACGGTGGACTATACTATACAGACACAGGGGTATCTGAATCTTTAGGGGTTAGTCCTGAGGTGTAACCCATGCAGCACAGTCCACACACAGGAGGGTGAATTATTTATTTTGTATTATCATCTTTGCATCCTGAGTTGAATGTCGAACAGTCCTGGACTATGGTCCTAATCTCTAGAAGTACCTAGATGGGGAACATGGGGGCCAGGTTTTGTTGTTTTTAATACGTTGGCCAATATTTTTTGTATTTTTATTATGTATGTGTTCTCTGTGTTTTTTTTTTTCTAGGAAATATAATAAAATTATATATTGATTGTTAACTTTCATGTGTTGATGCTGAGCTGTCCTCTGGAATTTAATGCGGAGTAGAGTCTAAGCCAGGTTTTTTACCTTTTATTAGCTGCAATAACTTGATTTGCATCGGTGACTCCTCCCGTTGGTTTCTGAGTTTATTTTGATAAACTAAGAGGTTTTGAGGAGCCTTTAAAAGAGGTGTCTACAGTGCTACAGGCCCACTCCTTGCCAACGATGGGGTGACCAAGGGAAAAAACTGTAATGCCCTGTACACACAAGCGGAAATTCCACCAGCAAAAGTCAGATGAGAGCTTTTGGTCCGAAAATGAGACCGTGTGTATGCTCCATCGGACTTTTGCTGGCGGAATTCCAGCCAGAAAAAAATTGAGAGCATGTTCTCAATTTTTCTGTCGGAAAAAGTTCAGATCGGAAATTCCGATCGTCTGTACCAATTCCGATGTGCAAAATTCCTACGCATGCTCGGAAACAATTCGACACATGCTCGGAAGAATTGAACTTCATTTTCTTGGCTCGTCGTAGTGTTGTACGTCACTGCGTTCTTGATGGTCGAAAGTTCAGCGAACTTTTGTGTGAACGTGTGTATGCAAGCCAAGCTTGAGCGGAATTCCGTCAGAAAAACCATCCAGGATTTTTCCGACGGAAATTCCGCTAGTGTTTTAGCGACATTAGGCTCGATTCACATCTATGCATGTTGCTTTTGAGCGTTTCTGCAGTAGTTTGTGTGGTGCTTGCTGCGTTTTTGAACATGCATTTTTGCCGCGATTTGCGTTTTGCGGATTTCATTTTGTGTTTTATAAAGGACCAATTGGAAAACATCACTGCTTATATCACAAAATGTCAGGTGACATTAGTACTTCCTGCTTCCTCCCTAGTCTTGGTGTCTTTTGGTGCTTAGATTATCCTGGCTTCAAAGTCCTTTTTTCTAGCAGTAGCCACAGCTACTGCTGCAGTTTTGCTTGAAGAGGAAGCCGAAGAAGAGGAACAAAGGAGAAAACGTAGATTTTGGGTGCATCCAGTGATTGCCAATAGGGAGCAGAGAGGGCAATTCTGGATAATTTACAACGACCTCCAAGCCCATGAAGACAAGTTTATGGATCACACACGGATGTCTATTAAAAGGTGAGTTATTGATTTTGTACCATTACCTAGCCCTACTCTGGTTTAGAGTTAGGTTATGTTTAAAAGTTGACTTCGGGTTAGGGTTAAAAGTAAGGTTAGGGTTAAAAGTAGGGTTAGGGTTAAAAGTCGAGTTAGGGTTAAAAGTCGGGTTAGGGTTAAAAGTAGGATTAGGGTTTGTGTTAAAAGTAGGGTTAGGGTTAGTGTTAAAAGTCGGGGTAGGTTTAAAAGTAGGGTTAGGGTTAAAAGTCAGGTTAGGGTTAAAAGTCGGGTTATAGTTAGGGTTAAAAGTAGGGTTAGGGTAAAAAGTCAGGTTAGGGTTAAAAGTCGGGTTAGGGTTAAAAGTCGGGTTAGGGTTAAAAGTAGGGTTAGGGTTAAAAGTAGGGTTAGGGTTAGTGTTAAAAGTCGGGTTAGGTTAGGGTTAAAAATAGGGTTATGGTAAAAAGTCAGGTTAGGGTTAGGGTTAAAAGTAGGGTTAGGGTTATGGTAAAAAGTCAGGTTAGGGTTAGGGTTAAAAGTAGGATTAGGGTTAGGGTTAAAAGTTGGGTTAGGTTTAGTCTTAACCCTAACCCAAATTTTAACCCTAACCCTAAACCAATTTTTAAAGTGAAATCTACTGACTAAATAGGCTCAATGTAGGTGCTTGTAAAGGTGACATTGTGCTTGTGGTTTTTTCAATGGCCTTTTTTGCCCACACAGTTTTGATGCTTTGCTTGGTTTACTCAGCAGCAAGCTGCAATGTCAGAACACATATTTCAGGGACCGCATTCCACCAGTTGAAAGGCTAATTATTACATTGAGGTAATTCTGGACTTTTTGGTTTATACTTTAACCCACAAAGCGTTAATCAAATGAACAGGCACACTAAGTGTATATTTCACCAAAAAAAAGTATTTATGATTTTTAGTTAGAATTTTGACACAAACATATAACATGTAGAACTGCTTCATTCTTTCAAAAACAAAATTGTTTTCAATATAAACATTATTTTAGTTAGGTTTCCACCATATGTATTTTAAGTATTAAATAAAAAAAAACACAGAACTAGGATTTTTAATTATAAAGTATGATAAGTAAATGGGTCTTGGGATGCTTCAGGTTGCTGGGAGGACAAAGAAGGAGCACTTTCTCCATAGTGCTGGTCCTGAGCAAGACTTGGAGCATTTGTGAAACAGTAAGGTGGCCCCCTATTGCCCACATCTGGTGCTCCAAAACAGGATCCTGGTGGCCCAAGTGTAGATGGTAGAGGAGGTTGTTGGTGATCAAGCTGTCTAAGTGTTGGTCTAGATGGGTATTGATTTCCTGGTCTGTAACTTTGTTGCATAGGCATCTGGTAATATAATGGGGGGTTTGGGAAAGAAGCATAAGTGCCTGTCTACATTGGCTGCAGTGGAAGATTTCTGTCTGTCTGGAAACTGTTTTGGGGACTGGGGATATATGATTTGATGCTCTGCATCACAGAAATTTGCATATCCATTTTCAGGGCATCGGGCACCTGGTCAAAATAGGGCACAAGGGTATTCGCAAATTGTTGGGAGAGAGACAATTGCCTGGTAAAACGATCTGACAGATGCTTTAATAAAGTGTACATTTTCTCAGACTCTCTTTCATTTGCCTGTTTGGCGCCCCCCCCCCCCCCCCCTTAGTTGTGCGCAAATTGTGCACTGGTGCAGCAGCCCCCTCTCCTCTTGTTCCTCTTCTCCAGCTACAGTATCTCACATTTTTGTAAATATTTTATTATATCTTTTAATGTGACAATGACAGACCATTCTTATTGAAGTTCTTGCATTACAAAGATAGAGACATTATTCTCCATCTGGCTAGACAGAAAGCTGACATGGAAATCCAAGGCTCCAAAGTGTACACATACCCAGATTTCTCAGCTGCTGTCCAAAAAAAGAGGGTGAAATTTACAGAAGTAAAAAAGAGAATGCGTGCAATCCCAATAATTTATTCCATGCTATACCCTGCCAAACTACGCGTGGTGGCAGACGGATCAGTGCACTTTTTTGAAAACACTAACTGGCTCGATCGTCATGAGAGGCAATTGTGGAGAGCTGCTCGGGGACATGCACCAGACTAAAAAACTGCACAACCTGCTTGTCTTAACTCCTATTGCTCACCTTGCTAGAGAAGGAGCTCACAGAGAGACACAAATGACTCATTTTGCTACCCCTCATCTCTCACCAGCAACCCTTGTGCTTTGACTTTTAAGACACGGGGTCCCAGCCCTCATTATTACCCCTCAAACAGCCCTGCGGGGCAACCACGGAAGGATTTCTGATGGGAATGCCTACGTTTGTGCCTACTATGCCTGTTTTTGTTATTGACAGGCTGTTTTTTTCCCATTTTTATGTTTTTGTTGTTTTTCGGCCCTGGTTGGGTGGGCTATTTCTCTGCAGGTACCTTTTCTATATGCCTCCGCTTCACATTTCTGTATCCCGGATTGGATTAACTATGACTACACCCATGAAGTGCCTTCTACTTCTTGCTTGTTCAGGTAACTTTTGGGACAGGGCATTCTGGTCCCCTTTTCATAGACTGGACCCTCAATGGTCTGGGATCCTGTCATCAATTCCCCCTCACTCTAATGGGTAAACAGATAGACACAATCCTCTCCTGGAATGTCAGGGGCTTACATGACCCTACAAAGAGGACCACCATATTCACCTTCCTATCACAACAGGATCCCGCTGTCATCTGTCTACAGGAATCCCATCTCACTAGTGACACTACCAGTGTCACCCCCCCCCCCCACCCCACTCCAGGCAGCCACAAAAAAAATGTAAAAAAAAAAAAAATAATTTTTTTTTTTTATTACTGGCCCTTAAAAAAAAAAGAAAAAAAAAAAGATCCTTAAGTGCACTGTGTTCGGACGCCGGACACAGTGCGACGCCAGACACAGTGCACTTATGGGAAGCGCCACATCTATGCAATCACGAGTTTAGCCCGCCTTGCAGCGTTTTCTGAAGGGCAAGTAGCTTCCGCCTGGCCATAGTAATATATACTACAGGCGCCGGGCGGAAGCTACTCGGTGCTTCAGATTTGATTGACATCTGACCTGAGTTAGATGTCACTTCCTGTTTCCTTCTCCCATTGTGCCCGAGAGAGGAAACAGGAAGTATGCCATCACCGCTGCCAGTGTGAAGGAGACACCGCAGGAGAGGAGACAGCAAGGTAAGTACCGCTGTGCGGAGAAGGGGGGGGTTTGAAGTGACAGAGGCTGCATGCAAGACATGGGACACAGACATGCTGCATTTGGGGGGACAGAGGCTGTATTTGGGGGGGGAAGAGGCTACATTGGGGGGGGCAGAGGCTGCATTTGGGGGGGACAGAGGCTGCATTTGGAGGGGAACAGATGCTGCATTGGGGGGGACAGAGGCTGCATTTGGGGGGGACAGAGGCTGTATTTGGGGGGGACAGAGGCTGCATTTTGGGGGAGACAGAGGCTGTATTTGGGGGAGGGGACAGAGACTGCATCTGGGAGGGCAGAGGCTGCATTGAATGGGACACAGGCATGCTGCATTTAATGGGACACGGGCATGCTGCATTTGGGGGAACAGAGGCTGCATTTAGGGAGGACAGAGGCTGCATTTGGGGGGGGGACAGAGGCTGCATTTGGGGGAACAAAGGCTGCATTTAATGGGACACAGGCATGCTGCATTTAATGGGACACAGGCATGCTGCATTTGGGGGAACCGAGGCTGCATTTAGGGGGGGCATAGGCTGCATTTGGGGGGGACAGAGGCTGCATTTGGGGGAACAGAGGCAGCATTTGGGGGGGGACAAAGGCTGCATGGGGGGGGACACAGAGGCTGCATTTGGGGTGGGTGGGACAGAGGCTGCATTTGGGGGGGGGGCAGAGGCTGCATTTGGGGGGGACAGAGGCTGCATTTGGGGGGGGACAGAGGCTGCATTTGGGGGAACAGAGGCTGCATATAATGGAACACAGGCATGCTGCATTTGGGCGAACAGAGGCTGCAAATAGGGGGAGCATAGGCTGCATTTGGGGGGGACAGAGGCTGCATTTGGGGGAACAGAGGCTGCATTTGGGGGAACAGAGGCAGCATTGGGGGGGGACAGAGGCTGCATTTGGGGGGGGGACACAGAGGCTGCATTTGGGGGGGAACAGAGGCTGCATTTGGGGGGGTGGGACAGAGGCTGCATTTGGGGGAGGGGCAGAGGCTGCATTTGGGGGGGACAGAGGCTGCATTTGGGGGAACAGAGGCTGCATTTGGGGGGGGGACAGAGGCTGCATTTGATGTGACACAGGCTGCATGTAAGGACGGACTCTGCTGGGGACACCTGATGGCATCTGGTGGCAGGCGACGTGGCTAGTGACACGCTCAGGGCTCCCACTGATTCTGCATTATGGTGAGTTGAATGATTTAATTTTATATTACAATGTAATAATAGAAATAATGCATTTCAATCATCCTGACACCATAACAACCATGGTGCCGAGATGATTGAAGTGTTAACACCAGGTGTTTGGAGTATCTTTATCTGCTGATTGTTAAACTTTCTAGAATACACATATTTCTATTGTTGTGTAGGATCTGGGCCTGCTGTTCCTCCATCCCTCTCTCCCTCTCCCTCCATACTTCGTTTATCTCAGACGCTAACCACACCACCTTAGAGCCACGCCCACTATTTCGCTGAAACCACGCCCATTTTCACCAAGTGGGAGGGGTCAAAAGGGGGCGGGGTCTGGCGCCCCCTCATCCTAAAACTTCACCAGCTGCCACTGGACACTACCCATCTACTACATATGTCTAAATACCCTATACAGTACCACTCTGTGCATACCAGATACACCAGAGGGGACAGTATACTGTTTTCCAGAACTGCTGCATTCGCTAAGCATGATGCACACATAGACTCTGAAGGGAGATTTGTTGTTCTGGTGAGTGTCATGTTTGTATTATTGCTAATATTTATGTGCCTCCGCCCTTTACACTAACGGTATTACAATGTCTATCTAGGTTTTTAGCCAAACACCCCCAGCTCCCGGTATATGTCCTAGGTGACTTTAACAGCACACTGGACACCTCCCTTGATGTGCATAAAAAATGCTCTCCCCAGGGCCCCAGACTGAGTACCCCCTTAGCTAAATTTATAACTGAACTCGGGCTGGCGGATCTTTGGAGATGTAAATCCCCCCTCCAGGCCCAGTTCTCCTGCCATTCACTGACCCACTCTACGCTATCGCCTATAGACTTTGCATTGGGGAATGACTTGACTTACCGCTATGACCATGTAGTAACGTATCTGGCCAGGGGCATGTCTGACCACTCCCAGGTGCAGCTTAGTTTAAATTTCCATAAAGCACACCTGCCTGTCCACTGGAAGTTAAACCCATTTTGGCTCCAGCTATTCACTGACAAAGGACAGTATGCAGGTACACATCAACTACTTTCTTGAGGTCAATAAACCTTCAGCTGCACCTGGCGTAGTGTGGGACACCCTGAAAGTCTTTATTAGAGGGATGTGCATTAAAGAAATGAATACGATTAAGACCAGGAGCAGACAGTGGGCCAGGGATGCCAGTCAGGCGGTGGAGAAAGCGGAGGAAATATTTCTGCGAACTCCCGCGCCTGAACACGAGAGGCAGTGGATAGAAGCACAGAAACTCTACAGCACTATACATCAACAACAAGCTGACAACAAATGATTTTTTACCTCTCAAACGGATTTTGAAGAGGGTGAGAAAACTGGCCACATGCTATCCATGATAGCCAGGTCCCAACAACCTCCTCAAGTGATACATAGCATAGCCACATCACCAGCACAGACAGTTACAGATAGACCCTCCATCCTGAAGGAGTTTTGCCCCTTCTTCCAGGATCTAGACTCCTCTAAGGTATCTTACCCTGTAGACGAGTTGACACATTTCCTGGACTCTCCCCCAGCTGCAAGAGGCAGATAGGAAACGTTTAAATACACCCTCACCCTCGAGGAATTGCAACTTGCACTGGCCACGTTCCCGAACTCGAAGGCCCCAGGCAATGACGGTCTGCCAATTGAATTGTACAAAAAATTTGGAGGAACACTCCTACCGGAGTTATTACATACACTTACAGAGGTGTATTCCTTAGATTCTTTGCCGAGATCTATGTATGAGGCGGTGGTGGTGGTCCTTTTAAAGCCGTGGAAAGAACCTGACAAACCCGAATCCTATAGATCCATCTCCCTGTTGAATACGGATTTAAAACTCCTTCCTAAACAATTTCAGGAAAAAACAACTAGCTGGATTAAGCTGCCACTATCTGCTGCATCTTAATAAAAAGGATTTGGAACCCACAGCTATTATATGCGCTCCACAATGCCCCTCTCTGGATCCCTATCCATGTGTTTAAAAAAATGCAATACCATTTTTCGCACATTGATATGGAGGAAGCAGGTTCCAAAAATTAAATTAGAAACTCTACAGGAAGCAAAGGACTCGGGTGGCCTGGCAGTCCCTAACCCATTTTACTACTTTGTGGCAGCTCAGCTGCTGCACCTAACGGGCTGGCTGTACCCTGAGTCCTCCGAACCTATTCGGAACATTGTACACACGCAGATGTCTGGCGATGGACTTGTGGAGTGCATAGAGGCAGGTGTGCGGGGGGCATTGACCCCATACCCCACATTACTACTTATAGATAGAATATGGAATAAAACCAAACAACATCTACAATATACTGGCTACACTAACTCGTCACATGTTTGGAATAACCAAAATTACCCAGAACTAAGCAAACTACAGGGCTTCTCCAATTGGTCTAGAGGTGGAGTAATTTATACCCCGCAATTATGTGTCACTCTGCTCCTCTCAAAAACGTACCCAGTTGTTCATTATCCACCGCACATACCGCACACCTGAGAAATGACACAAATGGCATAGATGGGATGATCCACTTTACCCTCGCTGCCTTATAGACATGGTGAAGACGACTTTCTGAAGTTCAAACTGAGTATCAGAATGGGGAAGAAATGGGATTTACGTGACTTTGAACGTAGCATGGTTGTTGGTGCCAGACGGCTGATCTGAGTATTTCAAAAACTGCTGATCTACTGGGATTTTAACACACAACCATCTCTCGGGTTTACAGAGAATGGTCCAGAAAATAGAAAATATCCAGTGAGCGGAATTTGTGTGGAGGAAAATGCCTTGTTGATGTCAGAGGTCAGAGGAGAATGGGCAGGCTGGTTCCAGATGATAGAACGGAAACATAAACTCGAATAACCCTCGTTACAACCAAGCAGGGGCGGTCCATCCATTAGGGCCGCCCGGGCACCGCCCCCCCTATACTCGCCACCCCCTATATGCATAATGGATAGATTCATGCACAGCATGATTGGTATCATAGATGTGCAGCCGAAAAATCTGCAGCAACTGCGTGGTGCTATCATGTCACTATGGACCAAAATCTCTGAGGAATGTTTCCAACACCTTGATGAATATATGCCACGAAGAATGAAGGCAGTTCTGAAGGCAAAAGGGGGCCCAACCCGGTGCTAGCAAGGTGTACCTAATAAAGTGGCTGGTGAATGTATAAATATATTGTAAAGTTCAGGGAACCAGCTAGATCGCAGGACACAGGCTTTTCAATCAAAAGGAGGTTTATTAAACTTAAACAGCTTTACAACAGCAAAAATAACAGAAAGAAATATCAGTCTCATTTACTTGGAGAGCTCAGAACTGCTGTTGCAGTTAAAGTCATAGTAACATAGTTAGTCAGGTTGAAAAAAGACACAAGTCCATCTAGTTCAACCATAAACAAAAAAAAAAAAAAAATATCATACAATCCCATATACCCAATCCTATACCCAAAGTTGATCCAGAGGTAGGTGAAAAAAAACCCAGAAAAGCATGATCCAATTTGCTACAGCAGGGGAAAAAATCCTTCCTGATCCCAGAGAGGCAATTGGATTTTCCCTGGATCAATTTTACCTATAGATGTCAGTACCCAGTTATATTATGAAATAATTCAGGCCTTTCTTAAAGCAATCTACTGAGCTGGCCAGAACCACCTCTGGAGGGAGTCTAGTCCACATTTTCACAGCTCTTACTGTGAAGAAACCTTTCCATATTTGGAGATGAAATCTCTTTTCCTCTAGGTGTAAAGAGTGCCCCCTTGTCCTCTGTGTTGACCGTAAAGTGAATAACTCAACACCTAGTTCGCTATATGGACCCCTTATATATTTGTATATGGTGATCATATCCCCGCTTAATCTCCTCTAATCTTTCCTCATAGCTGAGCTCCTCCATGCTTCTTATCAGTTTGGTTGCCCTTCTCTGCACTTTCTCCAGTTCCCCGATATCCTTTTTGAGAACTGGTGCCCAAAACTGAACTGCATATTCCAGACGAGGTCTTACTTTGTATCGCAGGTAACTTACCCTGCTAGTCGGTTTCCAGGCAGGACACTGCCATGCGCTTTCACAGCTATTCACCATCCACCGTCCACAGTGTCCACTATACTCCTCCACACCCACCTACAACTTCCTGTCTTGTTTTAAACCCACTTCCTCTGACAGGTGAGTCAACCCTTTTGTTCCCTTAACCACTTGCCGACCAGCCGCCACAATTGTACTGCGACAACATGGCTCGGCTGCGCGAATCGCCATCATGTTGCGTCACTTTTATATTTGGCCACGAGGGGAGCGCACGCCGCCGGAGACAATGCAAGTGCCAGGCGTTCGCGATCACCGCTGGGCTCCCACGATTGCTCGGGGCACATGGAGAACCGGGATCTGTGTGTGTAAACACACAGTTTCCAGTTCTCTGAGGGGAGAAGAGACAGATCTTTGTTCATACAGAGTATGAACAGCGATCTGTCATCTCCCTTACACAGTCCCCTCCCCCCTTCAGTTATAACACACACTAGGGAACACATTAACCCCTTGATCGCCCCCTAGTGGTTAACCCCTTCACTGCCAGTGACATTTTTACAGTAATCAATGCATTTTTATAGCACTGATCGCTGTATAAATGCCAGTGGTTCCAAAAATGTGTCAAAATTGTCCAACGTGTCCGCCATAATGTTGCATTCCCAATAAAAATCGAAAATTGCCGCCATTACTAGTAAAAAAAAAAATTAATAATAATAATTATATAATAATAATAATAATAATAATAATTAAAATTAATAATAAAAATGCCATAAATCTATCCGCTATTTTGTAGACGCTATAGCTTTTGTGCAAACCACTCAATATACGCTTATTGCGATTTTTTTTTTTTTTTTACCAAAAACTGAGAAAATATATTTTTGGGGGATATTTATTATAGCAAAAAGTAAAAAATATTGAATTTTTTTCAAAATGGTCGCCCTTTTTTTGTTTATATCGCAAAAAAGAAAAATCGCAGAGGTGATCAAATACCACCAAAAGAAAGCTCTATTTGTGGGAAAAAAGGGACATTGATTTTGTTTGGGTGCAACGTCACATGACCGCGCAATTGTCAGTTAAAGCGACACAGTGCCGTATCGCAAAAAGTGCTCTGGGCAGGAAGGGGGTAACATTTTCTGGGTCTGAAGCGGTTAGGTTAAAGGGACCACAGTCCAAACAGAGGGGAAATATAGCGTCCTTCCAGGACCCAGCCACGGCGACCTGTACAATATATAGTGATGTGGGTTCCTGGGGGCAGTGCAGTCATAATGGCCTCACTGATCACTAACATGTGCTAATAGGTAGAATGGCAAAAACAAATGAATGAATATTGAGCAGAAGAGCATTGATATTCCTATACTAAGCATCTATCTGTTTACAGAGCTGATCCTGTGTTCTGCTTTATAGATAAGAAATGTGATTTGTTGCTTTCCACTTGGAAGAGTCACACGGTGCAGACACTGGAAGAGACGAGGTGAGATCCGCTAGAAGAGAAGAAACTGAAAATAGGTGAAATCTTGTATATATCTCTACTTCTGCTGTATGCACTGACTATAATAGATGTAAACCTGTTCATCAAAGTCTTATATAAGCTTTAAATTGTTAAAAAATAGTTTTTAATTCTTTGAAACCTGCATCTTTCATTAAAAGAACTTGCCATGAAGGCTATTGGGCATTTCCTGTTATAGTGAGTATTGTGCCCCCCTTTTTTTCCACTAGCCACGTGAGTTTTCTGCAAGGTGCCTGGAGCGATGCATTCTGTATGGTGAACTGACCACTTGTGTGCACTCTCTATGGGCATGTATGTGTGTGTTCCATTACGCACGTGTGTATGCACACATACAGTGCCTTGAAAAAGTATTCATACCCCATGACATTTTCCATATTTTGTCATGTTACAACCAAAAATGTAAATGTATTTTATTGGGATTTTATGTGATAATCAACACAAAGTGGCACATAATTGTGAAGTGGAAGGAAAATGATAAATGTTTTTTTAATTTTTTTACAAATAAATATGTGAAAAGTGTGGGGTACATTTGTATTCAGCCTCCCTGAGTCAATACTTTGTAGAATCACCTTTCACTGCAATTACAGCTGCAAGTCTTTTTTGGGGATGTCTCTACCAGATTTGCACATCTAGAGAGTGACATTTTTGCCCATTCTTCTTTGCAAAATAGCTCAAGCTCTGTCAGATTGGATGGAGAGCGTCTGTGAACATCAATTTTCAAGTCTTGCCACAGATTCTCAATTGGATTTAGGTCTGGACCTTGACTGGGCCATTCTAACACATGAATATTCTTTGATCTAAACCATTTCATTGTAGTTCTGGCTGTATGTTTAGGGTCGTTGTCCTGCTGGAAGGTGAACCTCCGCCCCAGTCTCAAGTCTTTTGCAGACTCTAACAGGTTTTCTTCTAAGATTGCCCTGTATTTGGCTCCATCCAATGCCTCATGGGATGCGTAGTTCCGCAACAGCTGGAGGGCCGTAGTTTGAGGATCCCTGAATTAGGTGACTTCTGAAGGCAATTGGTTCCCCTTGATTTTATTTAGGGGTTTCAGAGTAAAGGGGGCTGAATACAAATGCACACCACACTTTTCAGATATTTATTTGTAAAAATTTGTAAAAAACATTTATCATTTTATTTCCACTTCACAATTATGTGCCACTTTGTGTTGGTCTATCATATAAAATCCCAATAAAATACATTTACATTTTTGGTTGTAACATGACAAAATGTGGAAAATTTCAAGGGGTGTGAATACTTTTTCAAGGCACAGTATATCTATACACATTTGGTATCCTATTTGTGTATTATTATTTATGTTTTATTTTCTGAAGTAATTTTGTAATAAATAATCGTAATAAATATGACGATTTCAAACTATATTTAGTGGTGTGAGTTCAGTGGAGTACCGTGAAAGTCCTTAGTGCCTCAAAAAGATTTCTAATTTCCTGTTGTAGGGTGACAACCCTCTCCCGGCTGTACTTCTGTGTTGTCACCCTGTCACATGTTACCTCGATAGAGACAACATGCAAGACCTGCTGACACTTAAAGGACTATTTATTAAACAGTCACTGAACCATTGAACAAAGATTCAGACAGATCAATGCAAGCTGGATGCATTTTCCTCATATTTTCCGTAATAGATTAATTGCTGTGAATGTCAGCTCCATCTAGTGGCCAAAACACAGTATGTTTTCTCATTGAGGTAGTTCAGAAAACAATGCAGCATTTTGGCCACTAGATGGAGCTGATGATCATAGGGAATAATCTATTACGGAAAGTACAGAGAATTTTCGCCCGGTCTGCACGACTGTGTGTGACATTCGTCAAGCAAACGTTTAATAAATAGACCCTTAAGTGACATTGTGGAGCCATGGTCCAACGTTGTCAGGAAAGCAGTCCAAAGCATTATAGTGCCGGAGGGAGAGAGAGTGCATGTTGACAGAAAGTGACTGATAAATGCTGGAGGGGATCAGCAGCACTGAGATTAAAGAAAGGATGAAACGTAGGTAAAAACAGTGTTAAAGGAAAGAAAAAAAAAAAAAAAAAATATATATATATATATATATATATATATATATATATATATATATATATATATGTATATTTATTTATTAATAATATATTATATATAAATTATTAATATATATATATATATATATATATATATATATACTGTAAATACAGTACATGTATAGCAATTTTATGATAAACGGTATTTAGTAAAGTGAATGTCGTCCAGTTGGGGTTTGCGTTTACTTTAATCTTATTTTCTTTCTTTCTTTCGCTATAGGAAGCTATTTATAAAAATTTCACATATCGAGGAACATTCGCCTCTCTGGACTTGTCCAGATCCAAACATTTGCTGGCAGTATTGTATCTGTCTCCAGTCTTTGGTCACATTATAGGGATCATGGATGATAACTTCCCCTTTGTCTTGCTGGAGATTATATTGGCCCTGGGCATAGTCTCTTTGAATGTGCTGGTATGTGCCACCGTCTACCTGCACAAGGAATTGCGGACAATCACCAACTTCCTGATCGTCAGCTTAGCGGCTGCGGACATCGGGGTGGGAGCCCTGGCCATTCCTTTCTCCGTAGTGCTGAGCATGGAATACATGCTTTGCTTTTACACTTGTATTTTCATCACCTGCTTCCCGCTGGTCACTACGCAGTTCTCCATCCTGCTCCTGCTGCTCATCGCGGTCAACGCCCACCTTAAAATCCGCCTTCCAAACAGGTACGAGGGAAATTGAGCCATGCAGAAACTGTACAGATAAATAACTTATTTGCTGTCAGAGCGATTTTTTTTTTACACACGTGTTTAAGCCTGAAGATTAGTTACGCTCCCAAACAGTATATATTTTCTGAAAGCAAAGACCCCAGAGAATAAAATGTTTGCAGTTACAATTTGTATATCACATGATACATGATTTGTTACCCAGTTGTTTTTGGAAAAATGTAAAAGATGAGGTTGCACCGAGTAAATAGATACCAAACATGCCAAGACTTATTGTCTTATATGTCTATGAAAGACACGTAGGCACCCTGATGCGAGCAGCTATGTTTGTCTGTGTATGTATGTTGGGGGTGGGGGGGCTTTACATATTTATTTATTTTTTTTGTAAGTACCTGGGTGTACAGCAATCGGATCCATCTGAAACCTGACAGCCAGCTTGTGGTTGCTGTATGTCGGTGGCAGTGACAGAGTTAAAGGGACAGTCCACCGTAAATGAATATTTCAGTGTTTGGTAGATGTAAGGGAGTTAAAACACATGATAGATTTTTATTTCCCAGAAACTAAATTGCTGGGTTTACCATTACAAAGGGCTGTAGTGAATAGAGATAACTCCGCTCTCCCAACCAGCCAACCTATGTGTAAGAATAGGCCTCTGCTTACATGTTTCCACCCAAGAAACCACGCTCCCTCAAGGGTTTCGCTCTGCTCACAGGTGGGCAGGGCGAAACGCACCGTGGAGGGGGCATGGTTTCTTGGCGGAGACATGTAGGCTGAAGCCGACCCTTATACAAAGGTTATGCTGGCTGGTTGGGAGAGTGGTGTTTTCTCTATTCCCTGCATACATTACTCAGGATAGGCCTGCACTCTTTCACCTGCAGATCATGGAAATGGAATTTGAGCAGCGTTCCAAGCTTAGTCTAACATTACAAGAGGCTCCCACTCTCCATGATATATTTTTTTTTACTTTAGTTCATATTGTGGAAAATGTAACTGGAGGATCTGGAACCCACACAGTTGGCAGGAACATTTAACAGTCTCCCAACCGGATAGAAATGACCCAATTTGCATCTAATTCTGACGACTTCTTTGGTAGCTTTGAATTATGGTAGGTAGTTCACATTGTTGGGTTAGAAAGACGTAAAGGAAGCCAAGGATTGACTTAGCCAACCAGGCTGAAACTTTAACAAAAACAATACATTATATTACCAAAAGTATTGGGACACCTGCCTTTACACACACATAAATTTTAATGGCATCCCAGTCTTAGACTGTAGGGTTCAATATTGAGTTGGCCCACCCTTTGCAGCTATAACAGCTTCAACTCTTCTGGGAAGGCTGTCCACAAGGTTTAGGAGGGTGTCTATGGGAATGTTTCACCATTCTTCCAGAAGCGTATTTGTGAGGTCAGGCACTGATGTTGGATGAGAAGGCCTGGCTCACAGTCTCCGCTCTAATTCATCCTAAAGGCGTTCAGTCGGGTTGAGGTCAGGACTCTGTGCAGGCCAGTCAAGTTCCTCTACCCCAAACTCACTCATCCATGTCTTTATGGACCTTGCTTTGTGAACTGGTCCAAATCATTTGGTGGAAGGGGGATTATGGTGTGGGGGTTGTTTTTCGAGCGTTGGGCTTAGCCCCTTAGTTTCAGTGAACAGAACTCTTAAGACGTCAGCATACCAAGACATTTTTGGACATTTTCATGCTCCCAACTTTGTGGGAATAGATTGGGGATGGTCCCTTCCTGTTCCAACATGACTGTGCGGCAGTGTACAAATCAAGGTCCATAAAGACATGGATGAGCGAGTTTGGGGTGGAGGAACTCGACTGGCCTGCAGAGTCCTGACCTCAACCCCATAGAACACCTTTGGGATGAATTAGAGTGGAGACTGTGAGCCAGACCTTCTCGCCCAACATCAATGCCTGACCTCACATTTGCGCTTCTGGAAGAATGATCAAACATTCCCATAGACACACTCCTAAACCTTGTGGACGGCCTTCCCAGAAGAGTTGAAGCTGTTATAGCTACAAAGGGCAGTCCAACTCAATATTGAACCCTCTGGACTAAGACTGGGATGCCAATAAAGTTCACGTAAAAGCAGGTGTCCCAATACTTTTGGTAATATAGTGTATATTCCTTTGGGGAGGACTGACCCTTTAAGACCTTATGCACATGGATGTTTTGAGGCTCTAGCTTAAAATGCTGGCATTTTTCCATGCCCAGGAAGCTGCAGGTGACGTGTATAGCTGGCCATATAAATAAATGGCTGTATGTCGCCGTCCATTAAAAATAAAGGAAAAATGCCAGAAAAATCAAAACAAATTTGTAGGCAGGTGCAGCCTATTTTCTCCAATGCTGCGGCATGGCAGAGGTAGAGGGAGTCAAGAGGAGTTTGGTTCCTCTATGGTTTCCTGGGTCACAGGTGCAGCTATCCGATTGGATAATGGCATCCCATGTGACTATAGCAGCCATCTTGGGTCAGGCAGTGCCTATTTAAGACCCTGGCTCCTGGGCTTGGTGTGCATTTCGCGCGTGGCCGGAGTAGGGACAGATCTCTGTCAGAGACAGTGCTTAGCATCAAGGAGAGGTACCTGAGGAGCAGGGGAAGTGTAGAGACACTCCACCTTACCTGGAGGCCTCCCCACCTGGGTACAGAACAATGCTTCTGTGACCACCTGCCACTGACTCCTTGCTGTTATATGTGCTCCCAGTTGGGTTGACTTCCCATTGAGCTTGTATTGCTAAACTTCAATTACAATATATTCCTGATTCTTTTCCGCTGCTACACCTACCAACAAATTCATACTTAGGAAAATCACCGCTCAACCCCATGCAGTTTATGTGGTTAACAGTTTATGCGGTTTATGTGGAGTGGTGCAAGGCTGAGGCCATCTTACACGCTAACCACATAGACTGGATAGGGTTGAGCTGCGATTTCTCTAATGCCGAGTACACACGAGCGGACTTTTCGACAGCAAAGGTCCGACGGAACGAATCCGCCGGACAATTCGATCGTGTGTGGGCTTCATCTGACCTTTGCTGTCGAAAAATCAGACAGACTTTAGAATTACAACATGTTTTTCGAATCTTTCCGACGGACTCGAGTCCGGTCCAAAAATCCGTTCGTCTGTATGCTAGTCCGACGGACAAAAAACGACGCTAGAAAGCTATTGGCTACTGGCTATGAACTTCCTTATTCTAGTCCCTTCATACATCATCACGTTCAAACCAACGGACTTTCGAACGGACTTTAGTCCGTTCTTGGCGTATATAGTGGATCAGCAGCTAACCGTAGATTTGTGCCACATTCAGAATTAGAATAAACAGCAACAAAGAGGGTCCCCTATTGGTGGACTTTTCAGGCACATAGTTCTATATTAGAACAAATATATATATATTAAGAGGATGACAATCAACATGTGAGTATCAATCAATGGAGTATTTCATAATGTACTTTTTATATCCGATACACTTACATTAACACTATGTTGGCTGACTTGGCATTCCATAAAACAATGACAAGGTCTGTCTACCCAATATGCTCTTGATTCCAAAACAAACGGACATCTATATACTAATATGTCGGAATCAAGAGCATATTGGGTAGACAGACCTTGTCATTGTTTTATGGAATGCCAAGTCAGCCAACATAGTGTTAATGTAAGTGTATCGGATATAAAAAGTACATTATGAAATGCTCCATTGATTGATACTCACATGTTGATGTCACCCTCTTAATATATATATATATTTTTTCTAATATAGAACTATCTCTAATGTACACCACCCCTGAGGAAGGAGTTTAATTGACTCCGAAACGCGTCGGATGTGAGTGTACTGCCTCAAACACTGTATATACACTACTGCAATATGGTCTGATCCGCATTCCAAACAATAGAAGCTACAACTGTGTTATATTTTTTTATTGTGTTAATTTAATAAATGATATTTGTACTAACTATACCTTCATATGGTTTTTATATGTGCCTGAAAAGTCCACCAATAGGGGACCCTCTTTGTTGTTGTTTAGTCCGTTTGTGTGTGTGCAAGTCCGGTCATTTGAAAGTCTGTAGTAACTCCGTCGAAAGTCCGTCGGAAAGACCGCCGGACCTTTGATGCTGAAAAGTCCGCTCGTGTGTACGCAGCATAAGGCTCAGTTCACATATATGCGAGTCGGATGCATTTTGAACCACATACATTTTGCATAATATGTGAACCAGACTGGTTTTCAATGGAGCAGGTTCACATATATGCAGGCCGGTTGCGATACAAATGAAAAAAGGGTCCTGTGCGTTTTTCAGTTAGGTTCAGGTGCGATTTAAGTGTCAAATTCGCACCTGAACCACTGAATGGAAACCACACCGGACTCAGCACCGAAACCAGGCCCACATATATGTGAACCGAGCCTAAGTATGCTACACACTATTGGATGGTGATATATTCAGCCAGAATGCCTGAGTACCAGTGGTCTCCTCCTTTGCTTAGAGTGGCACTACAAGTATTGGCTACCCACAAATTTAGATACCTATCTATAGGACTGGTAAATTGCACTATATTATATTTTTGTTTTCTTAAGTCAGATACAGTTTAAGTTGTTCTTGGCGTTGATCACTGTTCACATAATGATATTGGTATATTATTTTGCAGCTACATGGTGTATGTGACCAACAGACGGTTAGCTCTTGCGGTGCTGCTGTGTCTCTTCCTCTCCTGTCTCATTGGCTTCTCCCCCATGATGGGTTGGAACCAGTTCCAGCAATATGTCGGCAGCAATCAAACTCACACAGCCTCTGAAAGGTCCATGGCTGGCTTTGAGAGATCCGTTCTGGCTAACTACTTGCCTCGCAGTCGCAGAGCAAGCGACCTCTCCAGGGCCTACTTCAGCCACCAGCAGGTCACCAGTAATAGCACTACGCGGGGGGACCACCTAGGCTGCTGCTCCCTCACCTCTGTGTTCACCCCCGAGTATCTTGTCTACTTTGTGTTCCTTGGATGTACTCTGTCACCTTTGCTCATCATGCTGGCTATTTATGCTGATATCTTTAGGGTGGTCCGCGGCCACCTGAGATCCTCCAAAAAGTGGGAGACAAACATGGCCTGGACTATGTTGCTCTTAGTGGGCATCTTTTGCTTGTGTTGGATTCCAATCAATGCAATTAACAGCCTGAAGCTCCTTTGCCAATCATGTTTTATTCCAGTGCCCCTCATACGCCTGGCTGTGCTCTTTTCACACATGAACTCCTTTGCCAACCCGCTCGTCTACGCCATGAGAAGGAGGAACTTTGGCGCAGCACTTAGATCCGTGTTGCTCAGAATTGTCCACTGCTGTCCCATATCTACAGTGCTTTCTCGAAGACACAAGATCCACCCAGAGACTGGATGAGCGGGGCACATATTCTACAAGAGGGTTTTAAAGCAGAATTATATATATATATTTTTTGCATAATTATATTGGGCTAGCTTGGCTCAAAGTAAGTCTCCACATGTAATATCCAGAGGGCCACTGGGGATAGTGTAAATCACTGTAGTAGCCCTCGCTAAATATATTGATAGCCGCAATCTTCCAGGTTCTGTGCAAGTGGCTTTCCCTCTACACGGGGGGGCATTCTTGGCACTGCTGACATTTACAGAACGTCTTGTATTTTTTCAAAAAATACCAGGCATTTTCTGATTGGATGAGGTGGAGCGGAAAGGTGATGGTGTCACAATCTACCCTCCTCCATTCAGAGAATGCCCTTTATTCACTGAAAAAATACAATAAGTTATTTAACCGCTTCAGCCCCGGAAGAGTTTACCCCCTTCCTGACCAGAGCACTTTTTGCGATTAGGCACTGCGTCGCTTTAACTGACAATTGCGCGGTCGTGCGGCGTGGCACCCAAACAAAATTGACGTCCTTTTTTTTGCCACAAATAGAGCTTTCTTTTGGTGGTATTTGATCACCTGCGGTTTTTATTTTTTGCGCTATAAACAAAAAAAAAGCGACAATTTTGAAAAAAACACAATATTTTGTACTTTTTGCTATAATACATATCCCCATTTTTTTTTGTAAAAGCAAATTATTTCTCAGTTTAGGCCGATATGTATTCTTCTACATATTTTTGGTAATAAAAATCACAATAAGCGTATATTGATTGGTTATAGCGTCTACAAAATAGGGGATAGATTTATAGCATTTTTATTATGTTTTTTTTACTAGTAATGGCGGCGATCTGCGATTTTTATCATGACTGCGACATTATGATGGACACATCGGACAATTTTGACACATTTTTGGGACCATTGGAATTAATACAGCGATCAGTGCTATAAAAATGCATTGATTACTGTAAAAATGTCACTGACAGTGAAGGGGTTACTAGGGGGCGATCAAGGGGTATATTGTGTTCCCTAGTGTGTATTCTAACTGAAGGGGGGAGGGGACTGACTAGGGGAGATGACAGATCGCTGTTCATACTTTGTATGAACAGACGATCTGTCACTTCTCCCCTCAAAAAAACGGGATCTCTGTGTGTGTTTACACACAGAGATCCCAGTTCTAGCCATGTTACAAGTGATCGCGGGAGCCCGGTGGTCATCGAGACCGCCGGGCACTCCCATCGGCTCCAGAGGTGAGCTGCGTGCGCGCTGTCTCTAGTGGCCGCCTTAAGGAGCGACGTAACATAACGACGATTTGCCTGCCCGTGCCATTCTGCTGCAGTACAACTCCGGCGGCTGGTCGGGAACAGGTTAAATGATGGAGGTGCAGAGTGAGCGACCCCCTGTGTTAAAGAAGATCTTCACTCTAGAAACCAAAATTTAAAAGTCAAACTACTACAAATACTGTAGCTGATGACTTTTAATTAAAGACCACTTACCTGTCCAAGGATCCAGCACAGTCCTCACCCGAGCTGGTTCTTCACTGGTCTTCAGATCCCCGGTGCCAGCAGCTATAGTATAGGAAGCTGTCTGTGACTCCTTGCAGCTTCACAGCCGGCTTCTCACTGCGCATACGAGAGCCGCACTGCACTTTGTGAATGGTACTGCAGTCTTCTGGGACCTGAGACGTGTCCCAAGAGGCTGCGAAGGTGGGGGGGCTGAACTTTTTGCTTGGTTTGCCTAGGCAATCTGAACGGAAGTGGGTGAGGGTACCTATCAAAACTAGGTACCCGCTCCCCAAACAATTATTTAATGTGTCTAAAGTTGAAGCGGGATAGGAGGCAGCAGTGGCGTCGCTAGGGGGTGGCTTTTGGGGCTATAGCCCCGAATCTGGTTCCCCTAGCCCCGAGTCTCTGCAGGGGTCCCCAAGGGGAGGGGAGGCTCTGTGGGGACCCTGATGTAAGTGGGGGGGCTCTCTGGGGACCCTGATGCAAGGGGGAGGCTCTGTGGGGACCCTAATGTAAGGGGGGCTCTCTGAGGACCCAGATGTAAATGGGGGGCTCTCTGGGTACCCTGATGTAAGGAGGAGGCTCTCTGGGGACCCTGATGTAAGGGGGGCTCTCTGGGGACCCTGATGTAAGTGGGGGGCTCTCTGGGGACCCTGATGTAAGTGTGGGGGGCTCTCTGGGGATATATACATACATACACATGTATATTACTGTATATACATGTGAATGCCCGCCCAAGCGTATGACTTTCTTTACTACGCTGCTATGGGCTCTAGCCCTAGATCTTTTGTAGACCTAGCAACGCCCCTGGGAGGCAGAATACTGGAACCTCCTCTTTTGGGTGAAGTTCTGCTTTAAGTGTGCAAAGGGGAAGGCACTCGCACAGAACCCGGACAATCATGGCTATCACTGTATGTAGCATGGACTACTATGGTGAATTACAGCCTCCCCAGCAGCCCATTGGATATCACAAATGGATACTTCGAGCCAAGCTGGCCAAATGTAAGGCATATGATTGCTGGAGTTCTGTTGGGTAATATATGTAACCATAGCAATGTTTAATGTACATTCTAACTATGCTCCTTTTTGGTCCGGCATATATATACATTTGAATCGTTTTGTTATATCTGTTCGGTAAAAAAATGTTTAAAAATCCTGTCTGGAGCTTTCCTGTGTCCTGTGCACATTGCGGTCTTATTTCAAGCAGTCTAATCAGCCCTCCCGGGTTATCTCTTAAGCTGGCCGTACACAACTCTACAACCTACTTCAGATTTACTAAAACTGTGTAATATGAAGACAACCCTAAACAATCCAATAATTTAGTATCAAATCACACACATACCTCCCAACTTTCTGAGATGGGAATGAGGGACCCCTATAAGCAAAAGTATGCAGGCATAGGACACACCCCCTGCCACGCCCCCTTAAAGGAGAATTGTTCAAAATAACTATTGATTAAACCCACTAAGTACTTTTTTTATCACTACTATTCCTTTAGTTTGGCTTTTGGAAATTACAAATGCAGCAATTTAGACATTGGATGGAAGGCTTAGCACTGGGAAACACTTTTTTCGATAGATAAAAAGTGCATTTTATATACAACTTTATAGATCAGACCAAAATGAGGGACAAATGAGGAGGAATGAGGGACAGAGGGACATTGCTCCAAATCAGGGACAGTCCATCAAAATCAGGGACAGTTGGGAGGAATGCACACAAGCCCTTGTAATATAGTTTGTGGTAGATCTAAAGAGGATTGTACAATCAGATTGTATAGTGTTTGCTACCTTTAGACTGCAGAACACCTCGTCTGAGGTTGTGAAAACGAGGAGAGGGAAAGGTGTTCTCTAGTTCAGAAATATATATATTTTTTTGTCAAGATCAACAGGTATCTTTCTGTACTTTATGGTCCTGCACTTTAATTAACTGGGGCACAAGATGTCCAATACTTGCTGCTATTCAACCCAGTGCTTGAATAGTTGCTCCACTGACAACCATTTGCCGACCGCCGCATGTACATTTACGTCGACAGAATGGCACGGCTGGGCAAATGGGCGTACAGGTACGTCCCTTTGAATTTGCCGCCGTGTGGTCGCGTGCGCTCTGCCGGCGGCACGCGCACGACCCTGCCGCGAGCTCCGTGAGCAGGATCACGGGTCCCACGGACTCGATGTCCGCAGGGATACCCGCGATCGTCTCACAGAGCTTAAGTACGGGGAGTTGCTAATGTAAACAAGCATCTCTCCGTTCTGCCTAGTGACACTGTCACTGATCATAGCTCCCTGTGATTGGGAGCTATGATCAGTGATGTGTCACACGTAGCCACGCCCCCTAACAGTTAGAATCACTCCCTAGGACACACTTAACCCCTTCCCAGCCAGCTAGTGGTTAACCCCTTCACTGCCAGTGTCATTTTTACAGTATTTAGTGCAATATTATAGCACTGATTGCTGTAAAAATGACAATGGTCCCAAAAATGTGTCAAAATTGTCTGATGTGTCCGCCATAATGTCGCAGTCATTATAAAAATCGCAGATCACCCCCATTACTAGTAAAAAAAAAAATTATTAATAAAAATGCCATAAAACTATCCCCTATTTTGTAGACGCTATAACTTTTGTGCAAACCAATCAATAAATGCTTATTGCGATTTTTTTTAACCAAAAATATGTAGAAGAATACGTATCGGCCCAAAATGAGAAAAAAAATTGTTTTTTTATACATTTTTGGGGGATATTTATTATAGCAAAAAGTAAAAACGAATGCGTTTTTTTTTCAAAATTGTCGCTCTATTTTTGTTTATAGCGCAAAAAATAAAAACTGCAGAGGTGATCAAATACCTCCAAAAGAAAGCTCTATTTGTGGGGAAAAAAGGACGTCAATTTTCTTTGGGAGCCCCTTAGCACGACGCGCAATTGTCAATTAAAGCGACGCAGTGCCGAATCGCAAAATGTGCTCTGGTCTTTGGCCAGCCAAATGGCCTGGGGTTTAAGTGAAGTATAACTATACATTTGATGCAGTAACATTTACTGTACATTGTGATCCCCCTCTGTCACTGTTATCACCTAAAACAGAGGCAAGGATCAACACTAGTCCCAATAGTGTGATTCAGACGGTATAGATTCAATATATAAATATAAAGTCAAAATAACAGCCAAACAGTGAATCATGCAAAAACTGGTGCGAAGGTGCAACCTGAAGTTAAAGAAAAGAAAGTTGAGCCACAATAGGGAAAATACCACATTATGGCCACTAGATGAGATGGTGATGAGTGTGATAGTAAATAAGTAAGCTTCTCAGCGCCATCTACTGGCCATAATGTGTTGCAAGTGTAGATTTTGTCTAAATAGTGGAGTTCAGTCTAAAAGCTGAACTCCAGGAGAATCAAAGGACTTTTCGTTTTCCTGACATTCAGCTTTAGGTAGACCTGTCATTAGAGAAATACAATGGCCGCCATTGCTGGCCTGCTTTTGAAAATTCCAGGCTGTCTCTGGCTTCAGTGTTTTCTGAGCGACACAGAACAATATGCAAATCAGGAGGGCTTAGAAGCCTTTATCTGCATGCTTGTTGTGGGTTGGCAACCGAAGGTGCTCAGGTCAGCAGCTCTTCATGACATAGAGGGGGTTAGCATTGTAAGTAAGGATAGTCCTTAAAGCGGTGTTCCACACTAAAAAATTTTTTAAAAGTCAGCAGCTACAAACACTGTAGCTGCTGACTTTTAATAAGGACACTTACCTGTCCAGGGAGCCCGCGATGTTGGCCTCCCGAGGCTGATCGGATTGGGTGCAGCCGCCACCATTTTAACTAAGGGAAACCGGCAGTAGAGCCTTCAGGCTTCACCGCATGCGCATGCGTGAGTTGCACGGTGCTTCCCGAATGGCCCCGTCATCTTCTGGGACACACACAGGTCCCAGAAGGCAGCGGGCGAGCAGCAGGAAATGACGCCCTGAGCCGCGGTGATGCTGGGGCGGAAGTACACAAGGTTCTTCAATCAAGGTAGGAAGGAGCAATAAAAAAAAAATCCAAAAACTAGTGGTGGAGGGGTAGGCTTTCCTCCTTTAAGATCTAGTTTAAAAAGTGGGTGGAACTCTGCTTTAATACTGGCATTCAAGTTTCTCCCAGGCAGTGTTGCCAACCGTCAGTATTTTTACTGGCAGCCAGTAAAAATCAGGCAATTTTCTCCTGCCAGTAAATGCCAGTAAAAAGAAAAGGTTGCCAGTAAAAAATATGTCTGTGATGCTCGGCCGGGAACCAGCCAAGACCATACAAGTGCCTGCTACAGTGGGTTCGGGTGGCTCTGGTGGAGGCGGTGCCTGAGCATGTCCTGTGATGTCATGGTGCAAGGGAACCAAGCAGAGCGGCCAGAGCCTTGTGTGTGGGTCTGCGGGATGGGAGCAAGTCAGGCCAGGAGTGAGACCATCAGTGCTGTTTGGACTGGAGGGACCACCTGGCTTGGAGAGAGACTGTCACTATGACTCAGGAGGGGACGTGTCGTGCCGGTAATCTGTACTGCTGCACACTGCTGTCGGTATCACTGTGAGAGTCAATTTCATGTGTGTGCCGCCCATTCTAATTTCTTGCCCTCCTGAGTCCTGTCCCTGAGATACTTACTTACTATAGCAAAAATAAAATAAGAAATATGTTTTTTGCCTTATTATCTACCTTAAATCACATTGCTAATTACATATTGTACTTGTTTGTAGTCTAAATGAAAATTGTGAAATTCTGAAATTTGTACATAAAACTGTAATTTTGTAACTTTTGGAAATGCCAGTAAAAACTTGGCTGTGCCAGTAAATTTTGGGTGTCGTGTCAGTAAATTTCAATCTGATAGGTTGGCAACACTGCTCCCAGGCAGGGTTTCCTTCAACCATCAGAAAGAAAACCATCTGGCTACTCTCAGTTACAAAACACAATCCAATATGTATTCAGAGCTCATGGTGCTTTATATCCCAATACTGATAGATAATGAGGAAACCCCTACACAGGTGAGACTCATTGGCCTGAACTAATGAGGACTCTTATCTCCTTCTCTGCCACCTTTACTATGCTTCACTGCATATCACCTCCCAGCAGATGGTCACCTCCGTACCTGGTCATTAGAATATGGATTGTGGAACTATCAGCCAAGTGCTACAAAGATGTACTGTTGTTCTTCTGATAAAGCTTCATTCTAAATGGAAAAGGTATATACCCAATGTATTGTATACAGATTAATACAACCACAGATACTATTGTAAGACCAGCAATAGAAAATCTGCCAGAAAGCCAGAAGAAAAAATAAATCAATTTATATATACTGTATATCTTGCAATTACTTCTACTCTCTTTAGATAGTCCTCAGAGTGCCTACTACATTTACTGTATATATATACATATATATATATATATATATATATATATATATATATATATATATATATATATATATATATTATTTTAATTATATAGGATTTATAAAGTGCCAACAGTTTGTGTGGTGCTCTAAAAGGTTAGGGCAGACAGTACAGTTACAATACAATTCAATACAGGAGGAATCAGAAGGTCCTGCTTCTTAGAGCTTACAATCTAGGAGGGAGGGTCAAGTGATACAAAAGGTAATAACTTTTGGGGGATGAGCTGATGAAGAAAATGAAAGTACTGTTAGGTGGAGGCAGGATAGGCTTTTCTGAAGAGAAAACTTTTCAGGGATCGCCTAAAAGTGGATAGAGCTCATAGGCGTGCGGACAGGTTTTGCCAGGTGTGCCTGGGCACACCCTAATCACCCTGTGTGGCGCAGATCACCCTGTTTAAACCCCTGATATTTCACCAAAGCCCCCTAATAGGGCTCCGAAATTTAAAAAAAAAAAAATAATAAAATAAAATAAAAACAATTTGTAAAAAATAATAAAAATAAAAACTACTGACACCATCAAGTGCCCTACCGACACAATTACATGCCCTACTGACACCGTCAGTATAAATACACATGCACACACACATATGTGATGAGCATTGAGGTGCACACCCTAATGCAATAGGCTGCGCACACCTATGATAGAGTAGGAGATAGTCAGACAGATTGGGGTAGGGAATGTCAAAGGATTGGAGAGGCTCGGGAGAAGTCCTGGAGGTGAGCATGGGAGGAGGTGACGAGGGAACTAGAGAGCAGGAGGTCTTGGGAGGAACGAAGAGAACGATTTGATTTGTATTGTGAGATAAGGTTAGAGATGTAGCTGGGGGCAGAGTTATGGATGGCTTTGTAACTTATTGTTAGTATTTTTAATTTAATTTGTTGGGTGAGTGGCAGCCAATGGAGGGATTGGCAGAGGGGGGTAGCAGACACTGAGCGGTTTGTAAGGTGGATGAGTCTGGCAGCAGCATTCATGATGGACTGAAGGGGGGATAGTCTATTTAAAGGTAAGCCAATGAGGAGGGAGTTGCAGTAGTCGAGGCGAGAGATAACCAGGGAGTGAATCAGGAGCTTTGTGGTTTCATTGGTTAAGAAGGATGTATCTTGGAGATATTGCGGAGGTTGAGGCAGCAAGCCTTGTAAAGTGATTGGATGTGGGGCCGAAAGGAGAGTTCAGAGTCCAGGATAACACCTAGTACCCTGACATGTGGGGATGGGTTGATGGTTGTGCCATTGCTCTTGACAGACAAGTCAGGGGAAGAGGCACGTGGGGAAGGAAATACTATGAGCTCGGTATTGGACAAGTTGAGTTTGAGGAAGTGGTGTGACATCCAGACAGATATGTCTGTTAGTAGGTTAGTGATGTGTGGGGAGACTGATTGAGTGAGCTGAGGGGTGGAGAGATAGATTTGGGTGTCGTTAGCGCAGAAATGATGTTGAAAGACTCCTATTGAAAATAGAAGGGGTCCAAGCACATAACCTTGGGGGTCCCCCGACGGAGAATGGAAGAGGAGAGGAGGAAGTAAAATTGTAAGTGACATTGAAGGTGTGGTGGGATAGGTAGGATGAGAGCCAGCGAAGAGCACAGTCACGGAGACCAAAGGAATAACGTTTTTTGAGGAGGAGGGGGTCAACTGTATCAAAGGCAGCCAAAAGGTCCAGAAGTAGGAGTACAGAATAGTGTCCATTACTTTTTGCTGTTAGTAAGTCGTTTGTGGGTTTTAATAGAGCAGATTCTGTTGAGTGCTGAGGGTAAAATCCAGACTGAAGGGGATCAAGAAGGTTATTCTTAATGAGGTGGTCACTCAGTTGGTTGTAGATCAGGCGTTCAAGGAGTTTACAGAAAAAGGGAGCAAGGATATAGGATGTAGATTGTTAAGATTGGTAGGGTCCAAGGACGGCTTTTTAACCACCTCAATACGGGGCACTTTCACCCCCTTCCTGCCCAAGCCATTTTTCAGTTTTCAGAGCTGTCGCACTTTGAATGACAATTGCGCGGTCATGTTACACTGCACCCTAATGAAATTTTTATCATTTTTTCCCCACAAATAGAGCTTTCTTTTGGTGGTATTTGATCACCTCTGCGGTTTTTATTTATTGCGCTATAAACAAAAGAAGAGGGACAATTTTGAAAAAACACAATATTTTTTACTTTTTGCTATAATAAATATCCAATTTTTTTTTTTTTTTTTAACAAATTTTTTCCTCAGTTTAGGCCATTATGTATTCTTCTACATATTTTTGGTAAAAAAAAATTGCGATAAGCGTATATTGATTGGTTTGCGCAAAAGTTATAGCGTCTACAAAATAGGGGATAGATTTATAGCATTTTTATTATTTATTTATTTTTTACTAGTAATGGCGGCGATCTGCAATTTTTATTGTGACTGCGATATTGCGGCGGACACAACGGACACTTTTGACACATTTTTGGGACCATTCACATTTATACATATAAAATTGCATTGATTACTGTGTAAATGTGACTGGCAGGGAAGGGGTTAACACTAGGGGGCGCTCGAGGGGTTAATGTATGACCTAAGGAGGTGATTCTAACTGTGGGGGGAGGGGACTGACTGGGGGAGGTGACCGATCGCTGTCCCTATGTACAAGGGACACGCCATCGGTCTCCTCTCCTCTCTGACAGGACGTGGATCTGTGTTTACATGCACAGATCCACGCTCCTGCTCTGTTACCCGGCAATCGCGGGTGCCCGGCGGACATCGCGGCCGCCGGGCACGCGCACCGGGTCCCGAGCGACGCAGCGGGCACGCGCGCGCGCCCCCTAGTGGCTCGGGAGGGCGAGGATGTCATATGACGTCCTCCCAGAACAACAGAAGCCTCGTTCCACCGTCATATGACGGTGGGCGGTGACTTAGTGGTTAAAATATGGGGGTGACCAGTGCATTTTTTAGAGAGTTGGGGAATATGCCAGAAGAGAGGGAGAGATTTAAGATGTGGGTTGCAGAGTGTAGGATAGAGTCAGAGGGTGACTGTAGTATTTGAGCAGGAACAGCGCCCAGGGGGCAGGTGGTGAGGTGGGCAATAGAAATGGGTTTAGCAACCTTGTTTATAATAGCAGGCTTGAATAAGGGGAGTGTTGATTGTACCTGTTGACATGGGGTGTTAAGTGGGGGAGATACCTGTAGAGTAGAGATTTCATCACAAACGTAATCAATCTTATATATACAGTATTATATATTACCCCAAAATGAATTTTAAAATCTCAGGAAACCCCTGCTACAATAAATCATTGTAGGTCATTGATTAGAATGTCCCTTACACTGGTGGTCAGTGGGAAGAATGTCCTTTACAATGGCGGTCAGTGGGAAAAAATGTTCTATACATTGGTGGTCAGTGGGAAGAATAATGTCAGTAGGAAGAATGTTCCTTACATTGGTGGTCAGTGGGAAGAATAAGGTCAATAGGAAGAATGTTCCTTACATTGGTGGTCAGTGGGAAGAATATTCTTTACATTGGTGGTCAGTGGGAAGAATATTCTTTACATTGGTTGTCAGTGAGAAGATTAAGGTCAGTAGGAAGAATGCCCCTTATTTTGGTGGTAAGTGGAAAGAATAAGGTCAGTGGGGAAAAATGTTTCTCACATCGGTGGTCAGTGAGAAGAATGCCCTCTACATTGGTGGTCAGTGAGAAGAATGCCCTCTACATTGGTGGTCAGTGAGAAGAATAAGGTCAGTAGAAAAAATGTTGATCTGTGCAGTAATCCAGTGTGAGACTTTTCCTTCCTAAAGACCGCTCACTGCTGCTCTCTCTCCCTGTGCAGGGTGACTGGTCTTGTCTCCGCCCCCTATTGTCATTTTCTGCAGGCAGCCTGTAGTGGGTGGAGTCTGCTGGACCCCTCCCATAGCTCCACTCTCTGCACAGGCTATGTACAGCACAGTAATTTATTATTTATTTATTACAGGTACTTATATAGCACCGTGAATTTAGGCAGACATATATATTGTCCATTCACATTAGTCCCTGACATCCCAGGAGCTTACAATCTAAGGTCTCTAACACACATTCATACATACACATACTAGGACCAATTTAGACAGGAGACAGTTAAAGAGGAACTGCAGTCTGCTCACATAATTTGTAATAAAAACATCTTTGCCATTCTGACGCTTCCCTCCAACCACTTTGCATATTATTTCATATATACTGTGATTCTGTACTTGCCAAATATGCTGCAGAAATCTCTCTCCACTGAGTGTGGCTGCAACCATTTTAACTGTGGGCAGCTGAAGCTGCTGTCTATTTACTTCCTGGACTTACACAGACACACACCTCCAGCTCTGCAGCTCTCATTGGCCCTCTTATGACTCATCCCCACTCCCGTCCTGGCAAAGTCTCAGGAGAGTGAGAGGGAGAGCTGTGCATCATGTCCTAAGCCCCGGCTAATGACCAGACAAGAAACAGGAAGTGGGCTGTATAAGGTATTTACTTGCAGAAAAAAAATGTTTTACTATCCAAAGTTAAAACAACAACAAGGGCAGAAGATTTAATAGATGGAAAGCTGAAAAAATGACTGAAGGTCCACTTTAACCTAACAGTATGTCTATGGAGTGTGGGAGGAAACCCACGCAGGCACAGTGAGAACATGAGTCAGTGCTACATTTACAAGGTAATGTCTGGGTTTGCCAAGAGATTTGGCTGTAATTAGTCACAGCAGAAGCCGATCAGCGGGTGCCGGCCAATGACTGACCGCCAGCACCGGCCAATGACTGACCGCCAGCACCTGCTGATCGGTGAGAAGAGACACAGGATGGAGCTCTGCCTATGTAAACAATACAGAACTCTGTCCTGACAGTGGGGATGTGCGTTTCCCTGCAAAACACATGCCTTAGTGAAAGCACACATAGTACACACATAAACAATAGCTAGGCACACATGTAACCCTTTGATCGCCCTAGATGTTTAACCCCTTCCCAGCCAGTGCCATTAGTACAGTGACAGTGCATATTTTTTAGCAATGATTACTGTATTAGTGTCACTGGTTCCCACAAAGTGTCAGAAGTGTCAGTTATGTGTCTGATTGGCTGCCGCAATAGTGCAGTCCTGTTATAAGTTAATGATCACCACCATTACTAGTAAAAGAAAAAAAATTCCAGTATATATCCCATAGTTTGTATACGCTATAACTTTTGCGCAAACCAGTCAATAGACACTTATTCTGATTTTTTTTTTAACCAAAAATATATAGCAGAATACATATCGGCCTAAATTTGGGAGGAAATTTTATTTTTTACACTTTTTATTGGATATGTTTTATAGCAAATAGTAAAAAATACTGTTTTTTTTTTTTTCAAAATTGTTGGTCTTTTCTTGTTTAAAGCGCAAAAGAAAAAAAAAAAAACGCGGATGTGATCAAATACCACCAAAAGAAAGCTCTATTTGTGTACAGTGTTGCGTGACCGCACGATTGTCAGTTAAAGTTACGCAAAAAATGGCCTGATCATGAAGGGAGGTTAATTGTACTGGAGGTCAAATGGATAATTGTCATATGAACAATAAAAAAAAAAAGTTAAAAAAACAATAACAGCTCCCATCCCTTCTCTTTCGATTCTCTGCTGCAGGTTTTATAAATCAAACACTACTGCTTTGGCCCCATACCAGCCACCATACAGGAAGTTACTCCGCTGCGTTCCAGCATGAGACGCATAGCCACGCCCCTTAGCCCGCCTCGCCGTCCAATCTGAAAACCCGCTCTCAGAGAGGGGCGTGACCTCGCCGCCCTCCCTTTCTTCTGCGCTCGGGAGACCCCGTCGATCCCTTTTCCCTTCTCGGCTTCACAGAGAGAAGGTGAGTGAGGCCTATTACGGGCCTAACGGAGGCCGGATTTACCGGGATTTCCCGGGGATTGAACCGGCTCGTTGTATGTCTGTAGGTGGGCCGAGTGGAGCGCTGTGTGGTCCGGAGTTGCTGGTGGTCTCCGCGGCCTGGTGTCGCACGGTAGGCCGCGGTGTTTCCTGAGGCCTGTGCCGGCTCCGGGGTTGAGCTCGTGGGCGGCGTGACTGACTCGAGGCCGGGGACTAGCCGTGGCTTCGCGGTAGAGGAGTAGGCCCGGGGTGGGTGTAGTGTGTTCTCTTGTCTGTGCTCCACATCCGGCTGTAGTGTGAGGCACATGGTGTGTGTGAGAGAGAGAGAGGGCGGCCATAGATCTGTATACAGGCCTGAGACATCCCCTCCTCCTCCTAGGAAGTGTCCATTCACTGCGGGCACCTACCTTACTGGACCATCTGTCTATAGTAAGAGGGCTACTTACCACTTCTCTGTGTTTTTCCCTTCTGTGTCTCTAAAGGTGAAACTTTAGTTTTGGAGAGCCTAGACCCCCTGTCAGTTTTTATTGCTGCCTGTGCCCCCCATTAGGGAGATTCATCCCCCTCTATTTGTACTTTTACCATTATTAAAAGTCAAAGGATCCCACATTTTGGGTTGTCCCCAGAACAGGAATAGAGGGAACTTCTCCAGATGGGGACACAAGTTCTGGTGACATCCGGGGATTCCCTCACTTTGTAGTCGGGATCGACCGATTATCGTTTTTTCGGTGCTGATATTTCCGCCAACCTCTCAGGCTGATATTCTGTACATTTAACATTTTTACTTACATTGTAGGTGAGGTTGAAAAAAGACAAGTCTAACCTCTGTGTGTGAGAGAATATAAAAATATATATATATATAATGTCCCCGAGTTACGAACACAATAGGGACTGTAGGTTTGTTTGTAAGTCGCAATGCTGCATTTGTAAGTGTAATGTCTGCCTGTGTGTGGATGTGGGATGTTCTGGGCGCTTGTTATGTTATCTGGGGCTCTTCTGGCCATGTAGTACTGCTGTATGGGAAGTGTCTGGAGGTATCCAGGACCACCATGGAGCACAAGTGGCCGGCGTTTAAGGCCATTCGTAACTCGGGGACTGTATATATGTGTATATGTGTGTGTGTGTGTGTATGTATGTATATATATATATATATATATATATATATATATATATATATATATATATATATATTTTATTTATTGTAAACATCCCTTGTGATAGTAATAGGCAGTGACAGGTCCTCTGTATGGAGATATCAGAGGTCTATAAGACCCCAAACCCATCCTCTGCACTTCAAAGTATTCAAAACGTCAAGATCGTTTTTAAATGCTTTTTTAAAACCGGTGTTGTAAGAAAAAAATCGACCCATGCAAAACTTCAACTGCGTTGCTTCCGGTTCGGCTACATCAGGTAACGGCTGATCGTGCGGCCCTACTGCGCAGACGCTATTTTCTGTCGTGAAAAATTCTAGGCGGAGGCGGTGCGAGTTGCTTAATTACATCATCGGCAGCCCCGCCCCTAATACACACTTAGCTTGCTCTGGAGAAGGGGGGGGGGGGGGGCGGGCCCTTGCATAATAGCACTGTGTATGTTAATGTGAGGTTGAGGGAATATATAGAGCTGCACCGCCTCCAACCCTGCCCCTAGCCTGCTCTGGTGAAGGGGGGGTGTGCCCAGTGCATAATAGCACTGTGTATAATCAATGGCAGGTCGAGGAAAATTATAGAACAGTGTCTGTGACAGTGGCGGCTGGTGCTCAAAAAATTTGGGGGGGGGGGGGCGTGCAAACAAGCTGAAAAATACTGAACCCCCCCAATCATGCAGCCACCTTGTGCCCCATCATATGCAGCCAGGCGCGTCCCCCGGCTCGGCTGTCACTTCACTAATCCCCCCCCCCCCCCCCCCCCCTCGTGGCTGGTCCGGCGGCACTTAGTGGCGAGGTTCTCCTCCTGCTCTTCTGCGGCTGTGGCTCCTGTGTGACTCCTCGGGCTTCCTCCGCTGTGTCTCCTCTTCCGCCAAAGTGTTAGGCATCCAATAGGATTGCCTAATGCTTTGGCCAATTGGGAGACAGGTCTCACTGACCTGCCTGCTGATTGGCAGGGAGGAACGTTGGTGTGAAAATAGCGAAAATTCATTTGCTACGCCACACAACGGGGTGGGATCAGGACACAGTGCATGCCCACAATGCATGGGCCGCCACTGGTCTGTGATCTCTGTCACGTGCTGGGGGCTGGATCACCTCCGCTGCTTTTCCTGCAATCAGGGGCCAAAGAAGCTGAGTGCACGTTTACCTGTAGCCCTCACACTGGAGACTTGGGAATTATCTTGGGTTATGTTTGCACCATATAATTGGTTCAAAAGCTTGATTGTATTTTTCTTTTTTTTTTTTTTTGTGTTTTAGATGCCCGGAGTAACAGTGAAAGACGTTAACCAGCAGGAGTTCGTCAGGGCCCTGTCTGCTTTCCTTAAGAAGTAAGTTCTGTTCCCTGAAAACCTTTCCTTCTGTATGAAACCATCAGGAATCGGGTTCTCTGCCTGTATTGGGGACATTTCGGGCTTTGTTGGGAACAACGAATGACATTCCAGCAGTTGTTTGTTTTATTTACACCTGAGAATATTATAGCTCAGCATCCAGAATCCCATTGTTTTCACTTCTGCCTGTTCACACCGGAGAGCTGTGTCACTTGAAGTTTGTAGCTTGGAAATGTACATGAGCTTCTCTTTGAGTTGGCACGCTTCCGGCCTCATGCACAGAGTTGTGTTACTAAATCCACAACAGTAAAATCAGTCTGTATGTGCAGTAAAGCACGCTTATTGGAACCTAAGGGTTAATCTTCCACATTGTGTAAAAAGGCTGTTTGATCCTGTCTTCTCTGACCCTCTCCTTCTTCCATTGTCCCCTAATCATTTCCTGATAGTACAGAGCTAGGGGACAAGCTGCACATGCTCAGTTTGGTGTGTTTTGCTAGGGAGTTTATTTTCTTGGGAGAGTGCATGTGATCAGCACTGTCCAGACAGAGGGTCAGGGGTCCTGCATCCTCATAGGACAATCGGAGGAAAATAAAAACTCCTCCTATAAGCTTTAACCAGACAATGATGCCGTTTTTTATTTACTAAAATTGCAGTTCTGTGTACTGTGGGAGATCAGATATAGTGAATGCAGGGTCCTGGGTTTAGTAGCCCTTTAACTACTTGCCACATGCACAATAGCCAAATGCCGGGAGGCTTAAATGGACAGCGCACTGTGATAGCCGAGTCCTACAGATTGGGGTAAAGGGCACACAGCAGCCCTTTACCACGTGATCAGCTGTCAGCCAATGACAATCACAGGATGTAAACTCAAACTCATTGACAGGAAGAGAGAATGAACTACCAATGAGTTCGACAGAGCCATGGTAGTTCATTAAAGCTACAAGCTGACAGCCACAATGGATAACGGTACTTGTAGTTTCACATTCACAGAGCACTGTGAATTAATGACGTGGCCAGGCGGGCGGAGCCACATGTGGCCATGATGATTTCAAACCGTGGGGGGGGGAGCACCTCCCATTTGAAATGCATTGAAAACGCATCACTAACGCACTCATGTTGTGTTTTTGATGTGGGTTGAGTCACACAACCTAAAACGCTCCATAAGCACAGCGAAATCGCTGCAAGTTTGTGATAGAATCAGGGGGTTTTCCGTGCCATTATCAGCATCTTTTTACTCTTATCGGCATTTAGCCGAGAACACCATTTTCGGCTGAAATTTCGGCGCATCTGTCTGGTCATGTGATCTCTCCAGCAGCGCCTTCTGTGTAGAGAGATCACGAACGGCTGCAAATGCCTTGGTGATGTCACCCATAGGCTTAATATTGGCCATCCGTTGTCGGCTGTCCCTCTACACTGAAGCCACCTCTGATAGATAATCATGGGTACACATTTTTAGAAAATTGGAAAGAAAAATTCTGTACGAGGAACGATCTCATTCAGTCCGCATATAGTGTGTACAAATGAAAATTTCGGACTGCACAAATTCCAAAATTTTCCCTGTACGTGTACCGAACTAATGGATTTAATGTGTACTGTTTTCATTCAAGAAAAGTCAGATACAAAAGACTATGCATGATCACAAACAATAAAAAAGCCTTTTGTTGGAGAATTTTCATACATTAGGTCCATCCTCGGTTTTAAGTTGCTGTGAATTATCAAGGGAAAACCAGAGGCTTGTTCACCCAATTTTCTTGTGTACTAGTAATCGACTGATATCGGATATATATATATATATATATTATATCTGATAATTTGGCCACCTCTCAGGCCTATAGCCGATATACTCTGCCGATATTCTGTACATTTAAAAAAAAAATTTGCACTGTCCTTTTTTTTTAATTTTTTTTTTTATAACTTATTACTGTCACAAGCAATGTAAACATCCCTTTGTGACAGTAATGGGCAGTGACAGGTACTCTTAATGGGAAGGATAAGACCCCAAACCCCTCCCCTGCACTTGAAAGTATTCAAAACGTCAACATTGGCGTTTTTGAATACTTTCTATTTTTTTGTAAAACTGGCGCCTTTTAAGATGCCAGTAATCTGGGAAGTCAAGTCATGACCTCATGTCTGGGTTACTAGATCTGAGACCCGAACGAACATCGGCTTTTTCTGGTCTTCGGGCAGCCTGTTGCTCAGGCCTCCCGGTGGGACGGTAGCTCCTGAGTGAGCGGTGGGAGAGGGACGCTCGGCTGTAATAACAGCTGAGCAGCTGCTGAGCCACATCGGTTGTTGTTACAATAAAGCGGACAGTCTGCTCTAAAGCACGGTATCGGTGTGATGCCTGCAGCACCCCGGTAAAATCCCTTGAAGTAATATTGGGTACGTTTGTGACGATACTTCCAAAAATGTGAATTTCGGCTGCCGATAATTGGTCGTTCCCTAGTGTGTAACCAGCTTTGGATAGAATGGGCTTATAAAGGGGGGAGGGAGTAGGTTTAGCCTTGGTTAGCTTTTTAATCGAACTTTCGCTTTTTCTTTTCTTCTTTTTTGGCCCCAATAGACTTTAGTGGGATTGCCTGAAAAATGCACAGTCCATTCATTTCCCCCACCCAGCAGCTAGTTTTCCATTGGCTAAAGAAAAACACTCAAGCAAAAATACCTGCAAACAAAGCTCAAACGACCAGACCTGCTTAGCTAAAGTATAAATGCAGCCTAATGCAAATGAGAAAACAGATGCCAGATTTGGAGATGTATCTTTTGTACATCAACCTCATTTTGCCTTCTGTGCAAAAGTGTACTAAACATGTCATTTATATTAAAGTTTGAGGGTCACACTTTGTGTAGCAAGATTCTTGGTTTGGCTGCTTGGCTAACTTTTTTTTTTTTTTTTTCCCCTCCACAGGTCTGGAAAGCTAAAAGTACCAGAATGGGTAGACACAGTTAAACTTGCCAAACACAAGGAACTGGCACCTTATGATGAGAACTGGTTCTACACCCGTGCTGGTAAGAGGACTTTGTACAGAACACTTTTGGGTTAAAGTGGAGCATTGGTCAGACTTCTATGTGCAATCTGCACAGTGCAGTCTCCTCATGCGGGCCAAATGTAGTAGTCCTGGGCTTTTCTGGATGGCACCTGCAAACCAGTGCAGTGTTACTGGACTCCAGTTGAGCAGTTATTTTACTTACGTGGTTATGTTTGGGAGGGTGTGGGGATGGTGCCTGTACATAGCAGGGGTAAAGAGATCCTGTCACTTTAGCAGACTCTAGGTGTCCAAACATGGTGTGGATAGAGGTAATTCAGGGTAAAGTGACACGTTCTAGTAGCACTCCCCTATCCTCCAGTGATTTATTGGTACAATGAAGTATGGGGAAGCTACCTCAGTCCTCCCAGGATGCAGTGCTCAGGCCTGACAAGCCATTTGCCAGTCCCGACCACTAAAACTGGAACTTTACCCATAACTTGATAAAAAAAAAAAAAAAAAAAAAAAAAAAAAAGTTCTCTAGTAAGGAACTTACATTCCACATTAATAATTATGCTTCCTAAATTAGTGTGCTGTATGTTGCCTCCAGTGTTGCTTCTGTTTCTTGCCATTCCCTACCATTTTGTTGAAGCCTAGAGCCCCTGAGCAGCAGTAAATCGATAGGCTGTCTGCAGATCAACCTCTACATTTTTGGCACAATGCCAAAATGTAGAGCCCAACCAAGCATGTGCAGAGCAGGGGTGAGATTGTATGAGGGTTGGTTCGCACTGCTGCAACTTGACAGGCAAAGTCACCTGACAGGTTGTGCCCCATTAAGTGCAATGGAACTTTTCTGATCGGTGTGACCAAGTCACTCCAACTTAAAAGGTTCCTGCACTACTTTGGGGTAACTCCTGTTAAAGAAGTCGTTTGCAAACCGTGATAAAGTCGTGCCGTGCTAACCGGCCCTTACTGGGTTTTATTGTAGGCACTTAGTTTTAATGTTTCACATGGCTATACTTTCAAAAGGGGCCAGCATGAAGTCCTCTAGCAGTCCTTAACACAATGTTGGTTCTGGCCAAAGCAAATCTCGGTGGGTGGAGGATGCTCTATAAAAGAGAACCTGTCACTTTGACCTTGCAGTGATCAGTTTACGGACTATGAGCCATGCTGTTCTTTAGCCAGTAGTATTGGTTTAGTGGAATGATGTTTAATACTTTTGTGATAAAATTGGTGGATGTTCGCGTGGTGTCGGATTTTCTGCTCTTTGATCTTCAGATAAACCTGCAGCTATCAATTGAAGTGGAAATTGAATGCGTTTTTAGGTATACTTTTCTTTCAGCTTCCACAGTTCGTCACTTGTACCTCCGTGGTGGCGCCGGAGTTGGCTCCATGACAAAAATCTATGGCGGTCGCCAGCGCAATGGCGTCATGCCAAGCCACTTTAGCAGTGGATCCAAGAGCGTGGCCAGGAAGGTGATGCAGGCTCTGGAGGGGCTCAAAATGGTGGAGAAAGACCCCAATGGGTAAGTGCTGTGTGTTCCTATTTGTTGACACGGGTGGAAATTCCTACTAAATTGGTTGAGTCAAAGTACATAGTAGATCAGTTTGTCTTTGTGTACTTTTTTTCTTCTAGATTTTGTTTACTACTATAGAGGTAAAGTCTACAATACTAACATCCCTAAACCTCAGCTTGACCATTATGTGATCTGTTCAGTAGAATTTCCTAAGGGTGCAGCTAACCAGCATCTTCAGAATACATTTCAAATCCTGTTTTTTTAATTTTACAAAGCATGTTCTTGCTGGACAGATCACCTGGTAGTTGGCCACGACCACTATAGTTAATGTGGTGGATTTGGTGCCATGTTCTGTGGATTAAAACCAGCAGGAATAATAAAATGTGTTTTTAGTCTTGCCTGGTAATTCAGACATCGGATTTAATTTGATTCATTGGTCACGGTGTGCCTGGAGTTATCCTAGCTTGTGTATCCTTTACATCATGCTTGCAAATCAGATGGTTTCGTTAAAACCATATTCTTTGCAGTCATTTACGATGTGAAATCGCCATAATTCCTTGTTAAAGATAACTGCTTATTTATGAACATGGCAAGTCAGTTGTAGAATTTTAAAGGAGTTGTAAAACCTGTGCTGCTGCTACCCCACAGAGCCCCCCCCCCCTTTCCTTAACTGAGACGATCGTTCCAGCGAGGGGGACGAGCCCAGCAGCTCCAGCCACTCTGTCCTCGTTGGATAGATTGATAGCAGCAGGAGCCATTGGCTCCCACTGCTGTCGGTCAAATCCAGTGACCTGGGGAACAGGGATGAGTCCTGCTGTCAATGGATGCAGCAGCAGGACTCAGGAGTGTGCCCGCACGAGTGTTCCCATGGAATGCAGATCTCCATAGGGGCACTCGAGAACTTGCCTCTGAGGAGCCCCAAAAAAAGGAGGATCAGGCCACTCTGTGCAAAACCCTTGCAGAGAGCAGGTAAGTATGACATGAATTTTTTTTTTTTTTTGTATGAACCTTTTACAATCACTTTAATTCTGCACCCTTGCATGTTTGCCTCTAGCATATTTTTCCCCTTGCTCTTGGAATGGTTTAGGCTGGGTTCACACCTTTGCGAATTCGATGCAGAGAAACCCACGTCAATTTGCATGACAGGAGATTGACGGGCTCTCTATGGAGCCAGTTCACACATCTCTGTGGCAGCTTGCACAGGAACGCTGTGTGTCTTTGGCTCCATTTCAAGGCCAAATTCAGGCAAAGATTTGGCCCTGAAACAGAACAGGGACGCACTGGACCCCTGCTGCGAGCCGCATCCGAATTTAGGTGTGAACCCAGCCTCACACTCTGAAAATACTGCTTCCTACTCACACTGCAGTGCTCTGTGCTGGTAGAGCTGATTAACAGCCACACCTCTTAACTCAAGAGTCTCAAACACAAAATAGTATTGCAGAGGGGCTGACCAGGTCTCAAATACAAAGCCCTGGTTGCCTATTAGACTGAACAGTCATATTTAGACATCCGGCACAACTGTTGAAACAGGAGGTTGCTGGTACAATGTCTTTGCCTGCCTATCTCTGCGTCATTAATTTAACTTAATATGATGCCATTTATTTAGTTGTCTGACTTATTGATTTTTTTTCTTCCCCCAGAGGTCGCAGACTGACTCCACAAGGACAGAGGGACCTCGACAGAATTGCTGGACAGGTATGTTGTAGCTTTTCAATACCAGATCTTCCCACCCAAAAAAAGTAGTATTTTTTTTTTTTTTTATACTGAAGAGCCTATCCTGTTCTGCTGCCCATTACAAGATTTAAAATTGAGTCGGTGAACCCAACTCCATCAGCTTTCTAAGGCCTTTTTTTTTTTTTTTAAAGCCCTCATTCACACCAGTGTGATTTTCTGTGTAATTTGACAGTTCAAAATTGCATGGCAAGTTGCACACTATTTTTGACAATGAAACCATTCTAATCACTGACTTTGAAAAGGGTTCTTATATTACTTTTCTGAAACTTCATTGCAACTTTCATTGGCTTCTGTTATATGAAGTCGCAAACTGCAATAAAATCCCAGATCCAAATTATTATTATTATTATGATTATTATATTATACAGGTTTTATATAGCGCCAACAGTTTGCACAGCGCTTTACAACATGAGGGCAGACATTAGTTACATTACAATTTTGGTACAAGAGGAATCAGAGGGCCCTGCTCGTTAGAGCTTACAATTTGCACTGATCTGTGGTTTTGAAATCACATTGAGGTCTATTTAAAAGCCGCACTGGTGTAAACACTGCTCTCTGCGAACCGCTGCAGGTGTCAATATAAAGTTAATGACACCCCTAAATTAGTTTGCAGAACGCAGTGCGAACTGTGGAATCAGATCGCATGGGTGTTAACACCCATGCGATCCTATTCCAATGCAGACCAAAAAAGGTACTGCACCATTTTGGTGCAATGCGGTGCGAATCACATGCAATGTCTGGCATAGTGTGAACCCAGTCTGAGCATTAATTTCAATGGCCTAAAATAAAGAAGTTAATGGCCATGCTCTTGATGCCTGTAAGCTTGAAGCTTTAGATACTTTTACAAGTGTCAGATTTTTTTTTTTCTGCAAAAATGCTGCCGGGAGGAAAAGTGTTTGCAAAACGTAAATAATTGGATTACACTGACTTGCATTGTCTTGCCTTCACATCATTGTACTCTCTGGTTTATCCTCTAAAATTTTGTGTTCTTTTACAGGTTGCAGCAGCCAAGCAGAAACATTTGTAAACAAAATAAAATAAAATATTCTGTTCCAGAAAAGTCTCACTGTGTCTTAATTTCACTTTTGGTTTGTAACTTGCGTTTGTGGGGGGGGAGGGGGGGGGGGGTTAAATACAAAACACTGCAACGGACTTTGCAGGCTCTTCAGTCTAGAAAATGGGGCAGCATTCTGATCTTCCTGGGGGGTGGGGGGTCTAATCATTGGAGGAGAGCAGGCTGAGTTGCCAGCACGGCTAGAGAACTGACCATGCTATGTTCTCTTGCCTAGTGTGGTCCATTTTTTAATAGGAAAGCAGAGGAACTGGCAAGCTCACAAAGGAAGCAATACAAAGAACGAGAGACTCTCATACAAGTATGTGGTACAGTAGGCACATATCAGGAATATGAAGTATTGGGTTTACATATTCTTTACTTCTGCTCCGGAGGGATTTACCCCCTTCCTGGCCAGGGCTTTTTTTTTTTTTTTGCAGTATGGCACTGCATTGCTTTAACTGCGGTTGTGCCGTACTGTACCAAAATAAAATGTCTCCCCGTCCCCCCTACAAATGGAGCTTTTTTTTTTTTTGTATTTGATCACCCCTGCAGTTTTTATTTTTTTGCTCTAGAAGCAAAAAACCTGACTATTTTGAAGAAAAACTATTGTTTATTTTCTGCTATAAAACATACCCAATAAAATTAACAGCTTCAGATCCGGGCCATTGCCAAATGACGGCAACAGCACGGATCTAAATTGCCGGGACGACGTCTATTGACGTCGTCCCGTGCATGAGCGGCCTGCGCGCCCCCTGCAGGGCGCGCGCGGCGCGCTCGGTGATCAGCGAGTCTATGAGACTCGCCTGATCACAGATCAGAGTAAGGGGTTGGTCCCGACCCCTTACCACGTGATCAGCTGTCAGCCAATGACAGCTGATCATGTGATGTAAACAGAGCCGGTAATCGGCTATTTTTCCTCCTCGCGCTGACAGCACGAGGAGGAAAAAAAAAACCCGATCACCGGCGGCCGTGATCGGGACATCAGTCCCGATCACGGCGATCTTCTAACACAAGGCAATAGGCAGCAGTGATGCCTACCAGTGCCCACCAGCGTCACCCATCAGTGCCACCGATCAGCAACCTATCTGTGCCCATCCGTGGCGCCTTAACTGTGCCCATCCGTGGCGCCTTAACTGTGCCCATCCGTGGCGCCTTAACTGTGCCCATCCGTGCTGCCTCATCAGCGCATATCAATGAAGGAGAAAAATTACCTGTTTGCAAAATTTTATAACAAACTATTAAACATGATTTTTTTTTTTTCAAAAATGTCCATTTTTTTTGTTTAGCAAAAAATAAAAATCCCAGATGTGATCAAATACCACCAAAAGAAAGCTCTATTTGTGGGAAAAAAATGATAAAAATTTCATTTGGGTACAGTGTTGTATGACCGCGCAATTGTCATTCAAAGTGCGACAGTGCTGAAAGCTCAAAATTGGTCTGGGCAGGAGGGGGGTTGAAGTGCCCAGTAAGCAAGTGGTTAAAAAAAAAAAATTTCTTCATCAATTTAGGCCAATATGTATTCTGCTACATATATTTGGTAAAAAAATAGAATATAACCCTCCCTTGCTCTATCCAAAATAGATCAAAAGTTTGCTTTTAGGTTTGTTTTAAAACAAGTATGGGAATTATTTTATTTGTGTCTTTTTTTTTTTTTTTTTAAGAATTTCCTAGTTAGATGCAGCATCTGTCTCCTGCCAGCTACAATACTAAGAACCGAGCGATCAAACACCGCCGTTCGCTTGGTTCTCATAGCTCCCTGACCAAAGAGCTGGTGACCTTCAGTCATCACTGTCTGCTCTGCTCACTGGAGCGCGGGGGCGGACGCGAAATCTTTGGGCACCAGTGACACCAATAAAGTGATCGGTGCTAAAAGAAAATGCACTGGCAGGGAAGGGGTTAACACCAGGGGCAATCAAAGGGTTAACTGTGTTCCCTGGGAGTGTTTTTTTTCTTACTGTGTGGGTGATGGACTGACTCGAGACGCATCTGTGTTCCTGATTAGCCAGAATCACAGATCTTTCTACGGTCTGCCTTGTTTACATAGGCAGACCGCCGTTCTGTGTCTGCAGCAAATCATAGCGGGTGGCTGCCGGATCTGCTGATTGGCTCCTGCTGTGTCCAATCACACTGTCCCAAAGCTGATGGAAGAAATCACGTACAGGTATATGATTCTGCTTTGAAGGGCCGCATTATATGTACGTGGGGTGGTCCTTAAGTGGTGAACTTGAAAATCTTACATTTATAGATTTAGACCAGTTGTTTCTCAACCTTTTTCCAGTCGGGGTGCGCTTAAAAAATATTTTCAGTCTTGGGGCACCCCAGTCCAAGGCTTGGTTCATGTTACTGTGCGTTGCGGAACACGCTCAAAATAGCGCTCGTTCCTGACACACAGGTAAATGCTCTGCTCTTTAGGGGTGCCATTAATTCTTAATAATAACCCACACATTGGAAAACATGGGGTGCTTTTGGTGTAGTGCAATTTAAAAAAAAAAAAAAAAATTGCGGACTTCTTTCCCTGCATTTTTGTGGGTAGGGAAGTCCATTGAAATGAATGGGCTGCCCTGCACGCAGCCACACAGATGTGCGAACCAAGGGCTTGTTCACATGTCAGGTTGGAGGGGTGGTAAAACCACATGGTTGAGCTGTTTTTACCACCCCCAACTTCTCCCCCTTTAGCTGCAGAGGCAGCAGCTGGGGGTGTACACAGGCTGTGGCTGCAACTGGAGGGTATACCTGGGGTGAATGGGACTGCACTGCAATTACCCCCCAACTGTGCATTGCACGGTTGCGGTGTAGTGATGCATTAAAACAGGTGGTGAGGAGGCAACACAATGCCTCTTTACTGCCTGTCAAATGCCTCTGAAAAGTGATCTGTGCATGGATTGCTTTTCAGAGGAGCAGCAGTCTTTTGCTATCACAAACGAGCCCTACAAAATTAGTTCTGATGGTACAGGAATGAGCATGTGGGGTCAGGATTAAAAGTAACATACGCATACAGACACTTTTACGCACACACACATGTATAAAGCCCTTTTAAAACGAATCTAGCTTCTAGCACCGTGCCTTTCCAGTTTCCTCATTCAGCCTGGTACTGCACTGTAGGGGGAAGCAGAGAGCACAGCACCCTCCCCTGCACTTTACTTTCACTTTGCTGAAGTTGAGGAGCTTCTCACAGTGCAGTACAGCCCTTCTCTCCCCTGATCGTGCGGCACATCTGAGAACCTCTGACGGCACACTGGTTGAGAGGCTGGGTTAGACAGGACAGTGATGTGTCAAGCGGGCAGGTTCTGTGCTTAAGTTTTCTGCAGCTTGTAATAGAAGTGGGCTTCTGATCCTTTATAGGAACCAGTACAATGTTTAGGTTCAAGTTTAAAAAAAAAAAAAAAAAAAATGGTCAGTGCAGGTTTGCTTTAGGTGCATTCAGCTTACATTTGATATTTAAAGCAACCCTGCGCTATAACTAAAACCTGCCAAATGATAGTGTTTGATTTACTAAACCAGTGCAAAATCTGGTGAAGCTGTGCATTGTAGCCAATCTGCTTCTAATTTCAGCTTGTTCCATTTAAACACCTTTCACACTGGAGGTGTTTTTCAGGGGTTTTAGTGCTAGAAATAGCGCATGTAAAGCTCCTCCTTCCACCCCAATGTGAAGGCCTGAGCGCATTCACAGTGGGGCGGTGCGCTTGCAGAACATTAGAAAAAGTCTTGCAAGCAGCATCTTTGGGGAGGTGGAGGAGCGGTGTATACACTGCCCCTGCCCATTGAAATGAATGGGCAGCAGTGATTTTAACCCTTTGGCCACTAGTGTGTGTGTGTGTGTGGGGGGGTTAAAAGCACTGCTAAAACTAGCAGCACTTTACTGCTAGGGCGGTATAGTGGGTATTACTCTCTCCTAGCAGGGGTCACTGGTTTGAATCTCACCCACGACACTACCTGCCTGGAGTTTGCATGTTCTCCCTGTGCCTGCGTGGGTTTCCTCTGGGTACTCTGGTTTCCTCCCACACTCCAAAGACATGCTGGTAGGTTAATTGGCTTCTGTCTAAATTGGCCCTACTATGTGTATGAATGTTAGGGACCTTGGATTGTAAGCTCCTTGAGGATAGGGACCAATGTGACTGTACATGTAAAGCGCTGCGTAAATTGACGGCGCTATAAAAGTACCTTAAATAATAATAACAGCATCGTTGTGAAAGGGGTCTAAGCTTTGACAATGGAAGCTGATATGACCTCTACCTGAGTCTTTGAAATGATGTAAAGGTCAGTAGGGGCCTCAGAGGTACATATTCTCTCCCTTTACAGCCGTACCATTTTTAGGCAAAGCTCATTTAACCCAACCACTCACTAACCATGGGAATTTACAGCGTGACAAAATATTCAAATGTTTTATGGGGGAAAAAAAAATTACCATTTTGGAGCTTACAGACTGGAAATGAGCTCACATGACTACTATGCTGTTATGAGCGGGGTCATAATAAATCATGCAAGGGTATGTCATCCAATTTGACTGAGGAGGGTTGCAATAGCTAAAATATCAAGCAGTAAATGTGAGTACATGTGCCCCTTCCTTTTTATATTCTTTATTTAATAGTTTATCAATACAAAACCTGAACCATACATGATACACAACCGAACTTACACAATGGTATCCTATAAAAAAAAAATCCCTCTTAAATTTCCTCCCACCCGTCGCCCCCAACCCCCCCCCCCCCTTCCTGCAGGTGGTTACAATGAGGCAAGCGGTCGCTGCCCATCCTCCCGGACTCTCCCAGGTCCCCAACCCTTCAAGCTTCACTTATGATCTCCTCCAGGTAACTCCAAGTACTTTTAAAGTTTTGCCACCCTGTCCATTTATCTACCTGTTCATACCCTTCATCTGGCTCCAATCACCTACTGTCCAAACATCAATATTATAGATTTCATTTATACAGTAATGCCAATCTCGAGTGTTTGGACTTGCTGGTTCCAACCATTTCTTAGCAATCTGCTTCTTGGCGGAGTCCAGCAGAATAGGGACAATAGAAGATTGGTATCGCTTAATAGGCTCCTCTGTCCCATGAAACAGACACACCCATGGATCTTCTAAAATAGATTTATCTGTGATTGCCTTAATTAATTTTATAATTTTTTTTCCAAAATGTTTTGATAATGGGACACTCCCACCAAATGTGGGCCATTGTACCCAATCTAGCGCACCCTCTCCAACATGTCTCCGATTTGGCCGGATCAAACTTGCTTATTTTGTCTGGCGTGGCATACCATCTTGCAAGACATTTAAAGTTTATCTCAGTCCTCTAATTATCTAGTGCAGAATTATGTACCATCTTCAAAATCTTCTCTAATGTGGGTTTGCTACATTGTGACCCTAACTCCCTTTCCCAATTCTTGAGGTAGGGTTGTACACCCAGCTCTCCTCTCGCATTCAGGATCTCATAGAGTTGAGAGATGGTGCTTCCTGGTTGCTCCCTCACAGAGCTGCTCAAGTGGCCTATACTCCTCCTCGCTTCTGAGCGGTTTCGGTAATTTCCCGATAAAATGTACCTCCACCAATCAATCACCCAATGCTCCGACTCAGCTTTTCAAGTCAGAATAAGTGCGTATTTGCCCCTTACTAATAAAATCTTTTAATTGTATCCTATAATTTTTAATCCAATTCCCTCCCACCTCCCTCATCCCCGGCTCAAAAAATGTGTTATCTTTCATATAAATCAAAGGAGAATTATGTGTCCATTTATTCGGTATGTGAACAATTTAAGAGTGTTGCGCGTCAAAACCGCAGTATTAGTGCCCAGTGCTCTATATTTTGGGGGGTTCCAAATAATGTGACCTAAATCAGTGCTTCTCAAACTGTGTTCTGTGTTAACCCACCTCCTATCCGAACCCTCTTTTGACCACTCTATAGTTCGTGAAAGTATTATTGAAGTGTAGTATTTATTAAAATCTGGAAGAGCAAGTCCTCCTTTTTTTTTCCCCCTACTCAGAACTGAGTAGGAAATTCGTGGCTTTTTGCCACCCCAAATCTTGCAATCAAACCTCGTAAAGCTCTCAGATATGATTGGGGGAGTGGGATTGGGAGCATCTGGAATTTGTACAATATTTTAGGCGTTAGCATCATTTTCATTGCATTGACACGTCCAAACCATGAGAGAGACGATGATAGACTTTTGACTTCCTGCCTGATTTCATCCAACAGCGGGATGTAGTTATTTAAATACATTTTTTTTAGTGTGTTCGATAATTTAATCCCCAAATAATGATTTCCTTTCTCCAGGGAAAGGGAAACACCCCTGAGAGGTTCTCTTCCTCTTGTTTGCCCACATTGATATTCAAGACCTCGGACTTACTCAAATATATTTTAAAATTTGAAATCTCCCCATACCTTTTTAAAATCTGTAACACGTTCGGGATTGTAATCCTGGGGTTAGAGATAAAGAACATAACATCGTCGGCAAAAGCCGCAAGTTTATGTTCCTCTGCTCCTATCTTCACCTCTCTGCAGTCTGGGTTATTACGGATGGGGGCCAATAAAGGCTCAAGGGACAAAACAAATAGGAGGGGGGACAGAGGGCACCCCTGCCTAGTACCGTTCTCCATCCTAAAAGGTCTGGGGAGAACCCGTTCACCCTTACGGATGCCGAAGGGTGGTTGTAAAGTATTTTGACCCAAGAAATAAATCTTGGGCCAACTCCCATCACTTCCAGGGTTTTGAACAAAAACCCCCAGTCTACCCTGTCAAACGCTTTTTCTGCGTCCATTGACAGGAATAGAACTGGGGGGCCCCCCTGGTTTACTGGACTCCAGCAGGAGCACTGATCGCACTCCATTGTCCCTACTCTGTCTCCCCGGTACAAAACCCACCTGGTCTGCATGCACCAGTGTGGTCATTTTTTCCTTCAGTCTGCTGGCCAGCACTTTGGCATATAGTTTAACATCTGCGTTTATTAACGAAATGGGTCTATAACTGGAACAAAGCATATTGTTTTTACCTTCTTTTAATATCAACGTAATAGATGCTGCCAGAGCTTCCCCCTCCATTACACAATTGGAACCCAAATCGTTCCAGTAATGGCAAAGCCTTGGTACAAGTGTATGTTTAAATTTTTTCAGGTACAGGGTGGTAAACCCGTCGGGACCCGGGCTCTTACCCTTTGGGGAATTTTCTAAAGCTGCATAGATTTCCTCAACCGCTATGGGCCTATCGAGAATGACTCTGTCCTCCTCGGACAACTCAGTCACCCCTGCCCCCCCTCAGGAATTCCTCCATCCTCTCCAACGCAGATTGATCTCCTGGTCCCTTTTGTCCAACGGAGTATAAAGCTTCATAGAACTTTTTAAACTCTTCTGCTATCCCTTTACTTGTGGCTATTATCTCCCCTTTTTTATTTTGTATTTTCTCAATGAAATTCCGGTCCCTTTTCTTTCTCAATAGCCTTGCCAGGTGCTTACTAGGCTTATTAGCCCAAAGATATCTGTCTCTTGTTAATTTATTGAGAGCCCTTTTAGAGTCTTGCTCCAAACTGTCCCTTAACTCCTCCCTTTTTGCGGCTAACTGGCGGAAGCATTCCTGACTCTGACCCTTGAGTTTTTTATGGCTCTGCTCTAACAAAAAAATTTCTTCAATAAGCCTTTCCCTTTCTTCTTTTCTCTTTTTTGTTCACCCCGGCCCCGATGGAGATGAGGACCCCTCTAATGTACGCTTTATGTGCTTCCCATAAAATGGGAGGGGAAACTTCCCCTGTGTCATTGGATTTAAAAAAAAAAAATCGACTTCTTCCTGAACCCTTTCTAGGACTAGTTGATCCTTGAGTAGATTTTCATTCAACTTCCACGAAAAGGGTTGTCTTTGCAGCTCCGGGATCCTAATCCTCATCGTGACCGGTGAGTGATCTGATAGTGACATCATTTCTATTCTAGTTTCCTCCACAAAATCCGATAAGCAATGATCCATGAGTATGTAATCTAGTCTTGAGAACGTCCCGTGTACAGGGGAGAAGAAGGTATAATCATTAACTTTCGCATGCTGCACCCTCCATACATCCATCAGATGGCATTGGTGCAGCCGTCGCCTAATCGTGCTTAGTTGGGCCTTACTTGTCCCCTGAACCCGGGACGTACTATCTTGAATGGGGTCAAGACAGAAATTTAAATCCCCCGCCAGCACCACCTCCCCCTCCCTGAACTCCATCAATTTGGCCAACACCTGGTTGGCCTTCAGGAAAAGATAGCGACCGTCTGGATCCGTCATCCTATCTACCAGTGAAAATTTAGAAAATTTTGAAAAACCAATTACTACTCCCTTGGATCTCTTAATAAGCGTGTCTCCATAAAACCAAAGTAGCAACCCTGGGGAATACAACTTAATACTCGATTCAATGGCCAGGTGGGTCTCCTGAAGGAATACTATATCAGCTCTATAAAATTGGAGTTCCCTAAGTATTTTGTGTCTTAAATTTTAGGTCTAACATTCAGCTCGGTAACCTCTATCCCCACTTATCTATCCACTGCTCATTTATAACCTCCCCTGCAGGGGGGGGGGGGGGGATTTTCCCTCAGTTCATCTAATTAATGTTTGTGTCCACAAGATCTGCTCAGCGTCCCTCTCCACTTGGTGCGTCTGCAACGGGGATACCCAAACTATCGCTAAAGTCCTGCATCTCTTCCGGAAATCTCATCCTATAAGATCTACCCTCTTTCGTAACTATCAGGGATGTTGGGAACCCCCAACTATATTTCAAGTTAGCCCTCCTCAGTTGATCAAGCAATGGTCTAAATTGCCTTCTTCATGCCAGAGTTCCCGCAGATAGATCTGAAAAAATCTGTAGGTTTTTTATTATTGAAACATACTAGGGACGCGCCCCTGAGGTTGTTCCAGATCTTTTCTTTGACCTCATAAGCATGGAACTTCACAATTACGTCTCTAGGAATGTCTTGTTTTAAATTTGGGGGTTTCCTGATCCTGTGTACCCTGTCAATCCTCAAGACCTCATCTTCCCGTCTTCCCAGGATAGGGTTAAATATTTTTCTCATCTTCTCCTCTAGGTCCTCGTTCTGTTGCCCCGGAAGTGATCTGATGTGCAGATTTTGAGGCCGGCTTTGGTTCTCTTGTTCTTCCATTTTATATGCCAGCATGCGATTTTCATTCTGCATTTTCTTCATTTGTGCCTTTAGGTCCAGGATCTCTTTTGCCTGATTTCCTGACGCCTCTTCTGCCTCTTCCACTCTGCGCAGCAGGTGGCCCATATCCGTCCGCACATTCAATATTTCTGATTTTATAACGTTTTCAAGTTTGGCGAACATTTCCATCATTTCTGTTTTATTAGGGAAGAGCGCAATATTTCTTTGCTCTTCCATATCGCTGCTGGCCCGGGTTCCTTCTGGCTCTAGATCTTCCCTGGACCTCTCCCCGTCCCCCCTTTTGTTTCTGCTGGTCTTTCTTTTTATCTTTCGTTCCTGTTTGTTTCATGTCCATTCCTGAACTCTTTGAGCTTGCTTCTTTGAGGTACTTCTGTATTGAACTGGAGTTTAGACTCTCCCTAGGGGTCTTGGGTTTCGCTGTTCTTTGAGGCCGTCCTCTCATTCTTCTCCTCCCTTGCAGCTCTATTCCAATGATGATTAGTGTCGGTGTATTATTTATGATCTCCCAGACCACAGTTTGCAACCAGCTACCCCGTTCTGCCGCCACAATTTTGCATACTTCTTCATGCCATGGCACACTAGTTCCTACTTATACTTGCTGCAGTGGCGAAACCGCTACTCTCACCCGCCTTGTGCCTGACCCGACCGACATGCACCCAGGGTACACCGGGACCCCCCTATTCCTGGGGTCCTCCCACGACCCACTCAAAGAACAACCCCAGTATTAAAAAAACAAAACAAAAAAAAAGTCTGAGTCAATATGAACTGTTGTAAACAAATCTCTGGGGATCTTCGTAGATGCTCCAGACCTTGTCACTCTTCATTTTGAGAAAACATTAAATTCCATACCTGATGGGGAAGACGTTGCCAGTTTCTGTCGGATCACGCTCTTTAAAGACCCTTACAGTTACCTCTTCTCCAGGGGACCGTTCCAGTGTCATCTGGTGTGTTGCCCTGTAACTCGAGCTTCCTGGAACACTGCAGGCTTAGCGCTACCCCAGTGCGGTTGCCTTAATGCATCCAGCTGGGGCTAAAGATAGACAACTACAGAGGGAGGTGGGGGAGGAGGGATCCGGCCTGAGGGACATCCATACCGAGCCCGGCAAAGGCTAATCTCCGCTCCCGGTTCTTGAGCAGGGCCGTTCACCCGCAGTGTACACTACCACTGCTTCCACTTTTACCTTCCAGTATCGCCGGTTCGGAAAGGCTGTGCAACCATCCCTCTCCCATCCACTCTTTATGGAGGGGAGGCTCACATCAGGCTCACTCCGCTGTTGGCGTTATCGTGTTGGGGAGGCTCGGGGAGTCCTATTAGGGATCCTCTCTCGACCGAAGCCGCGGGCTCTCACCCCGCGCCATACACAAGCCGCCCGATCCGTCCAGCCCACCTCAGACCCTCACTCCAGCGCTGCCATCAGTCCCCTCCCCTCGTACTGACGTCACACGTTACGTCCACATCACTGGCCAAGTGATTTGATGCCCTTAGATCATGTGCCCCTTCCTAGGACCTATACAGCAAATCTGGATAATGGTACCTCCTTGGGTTGTTCAAAAACCAAAGAAAATGGAGCAAGACTAAAGAACCTCTTGTGTATTGAGGCTGCACATCCCACGTTCTATCGGTGGCTCTGAAATCCTCACTATCCAGTGCTAATCCCCTACGCCCAACACCAAAATTCACACTCCCTAGTACTGAAATGCCCACCCAACAAAATCCACCCCCCCGCACCAAACTAGACTCCCAAGCAATGAAATGCCCATCCACAGCACCACAATCCCTAGTACTAAAATCTCTACCCCCTCAGCATCTAACTACACTCCCTAGCACTGAAATCCCCGCTCTCTGGTACAAAGATCCTCATCTCTCTGCACCCCCCAGCACTCGCCATACCTCATGCAGAGTAAGGGCCGGTTCACACCACAGAAAGGCAATCTGGATGCATCTGGATGCGTTTTATTTTGGTGCATTTTCAATGTGATTTTTCCCCAAAAGTTTCCTGGGGTCTTTTTTTTTTGCTGTAATGCATTTTTGATCAGTTTACATGCATTCTGGTATGTTTTTGCTGCGTTCCGGTAGAGTTCTGTGCAGAAAAAAATGCAGCATGTTCTACTTCTTTTTTCTGCACTGGTGTGAGCTAGGCCATTGAAACTGTAATCTACTGTCCATCTGATGTGAACCGGAACTTTTAGCGGTTGGGCTAAAAGGGCCGGGGGGTGCGATTTTAGTAATTTCGGACCATTTTCGGGCTAAAAGGGCCGGGGGTGCGATTTTTGTCATTTTGGACAATTTTCGGGCTAAAAGGGCCGGGGGTGTGATTTTGGTCATTTTGGACCCATTTCAGGCTAAAAGGGCCAGCAGTGCGATTTTAGTAATTTTTGCCCATTTTCGGGCTAAAAGGGCTGGGGGTGAGATTTGGGTCATTTTGGACCCATTTCAGGCTAAAAGGGCCAGCAGTGCAATTTTTCTCATTTTGTACAATTTTTGGGCTAAAAGGGCCGGCAGTGCAATTCTGGTAATTTTGGACCCATTCCGGGCTAAAAGGACTGGGGGTGCGATTTTCGTCATTTGTATCCATTTCAGGATTAAAAGGGCCAGCAGTGCGATTTTAGTAATTTTAGACCATTTTCGGGCTAAAAGGGCCGGGGGTGCGATTTTGGTCATTTTGGAGCATTTTCGGGCTAAAAGAGCCGGGAGTGCGATTTTGGTAATTTTGGACCCATTTCGGGCTAAAAGGGTCGGCGGTTCGATTTTGGTCATTTTGGACCCATATTGGGCTAAAAGGGCCGGGAATGCGATTTTGGTCATTTTGGACCCATATTGGGCTAAAAGGACTGGCAGTGCGATTTTTTTTTAGTCATTTTGGACAATTTTCCTGCTAAAAGGGCTGGCAGAGTGCAATTCTGGTAATTTTGGACCCATTGCGGGCTAAAAGGGCCGAGAGTGAGATTTTGGTAATTTTGGACTCATTTCAGGATTAAAAGGGCGGCAGTGTGATTTTAGTAATTTTGGATCATTTTCGGGCTAAAAGGGCCGGGGGTGCGATTTTGGTCATTTTGGACCCATTTTGGGCTAAAAGGGCCAGGGGTGCGATTTTGGTAATTTTTGACCCATTTCGGGCTAAAAGGGCCGGGAGTGCGAATTTGGTCATTTTGGACTCATTTCGGGATAAAAAGGGCCCAGCAGTGTGATTTTAGTAATTTTGGACCATTTTCGGGATAAAAGGACTGGCAGTGCGATTTTGGTAATTTTTGACCCATTTCGGGCGAAAAGGGCCGGGGGTGCGAATTTGGTCATTTTGGATCCATTTCAGGATTAAAAGGGCCCAGCAGTGCGATTTTAGTAATTTTGGACCATTTTCAGGCTAAAAGGGCCGGCAGTGCAATTTTGGTAATTTTGGACCCATTCCGGGTTAAAAGGGCCGGGCGTGCGATTTTGGTAATTTTGGACCCATTGCGGAATAAAAGGGTCGGCAGTGCAATTTTGGTCATTTTGGACCCATTTTGGGCTAAAAGGGCCAGGGGTGCGATTTTGGTAATTTTGGACCCATTTCGGGATAAAAGGACTGGCAGTGCGATTTTAGTAATTTTTGACCCATTCCACGCTAAAAGGGCCGAGAGTGAGATTTTGGTCATTTTGGACCCATTTCAGGCTAAAAGTGTCGGCAGCGCGATTTTAGTAATATTGGACCATTTTCGGGCTAAAAGGGCCGGGGGTGTGATTTTGGTCATTTTGGACCCATTTCGGGCTAAAAGGGCCGGCAGTGCGATTTTGGTAATTTTGGACCCATTTTGGGCTAACAGGGCTGGGGGTGCGATTTTGGTCATTTTGGACCCATTTCGGGATTAATAGGGCCGGCAGTGTGATTTTAGTAATTTTAGACCATTTTCGGGCTAAAAGGGCTGGGGGTGTGATTTTGGACATTTTGGACCAATTTCGGGCTAAAAGGGCCGGCAGTGCGATTTTAGTAATTTTGGACCATTTTCAGGCTAAAAGGGCCAGGGGTGCCTTTTTTGGACCATTTTCGGGCGAAAAGGGCCGGGGGGTGTGATTTTGGTCATTTTGGACCCATTGCGGGCTAAAAGGGCCGGCAGTGTGATTTTAGTAATTTTGGACCCATTTTGGGATTAAAAGGGCCGGCAGTGCGATTTTGGTCATTTTGGACCCATTTTGGGCTAAAAGGGCCGGGGGTGCGATTTTGGTCATTTTGGACCCATTTCAGGCTAAAAGGGCCTGGAGTGCGAATTTGGTAATTTTGGACCCATTTCAGGCTAAAAGGGCCGCCAGTGCGATTTTTGTCATTTTGAACAATTTTCGGGCTAAAAGGGCCGGGGGGGGGCGATTTTAGTAATTTTGGACCATTTTCGGGCTAAAAGGACCGGGGGTTCGATTTTGGTCTTTTTCGACCCATTATGGGCTAAAAGGGCCAGCAGTGAGATTTTTGTCATTTTGGACAATTTTCAGACTAAAAGGGCCGGTAGTGCAATTCTGGTAATTTTGGATCCATTTCAGGCTAAAAGGACAGGGGGTGCGATTTTGGTCATTTTTGACCCATTTCAGGATTAAAAGGGCCGGCAGTGCGATTTTAGTAATTTTGGACCATTTTCTGGCTAAAAGGGCGCGGAGTGCGGTTTTGGTAATTTTGGACCCATTTCGGGCTAAAAGGTCCGGGAATGCGAATTTGGTCATTTTGGATCCATTTCTGGATTAATAGGGCCGGCAGTGCGATTTTAGTAATTTTAGACCATTTTCGGGCTAAAAGGGCTGGGGATGCGATTTTGGTCATTTTGGACCAATTTCGGGCTAAAAGGGCCGGCAGTGAGATTTTAGTAATTTTGGACCATTTTCGGGCTAAAAGGGCCAGGGGTGTGATTTTGGTCATTTTGGACCCATTGCGGGCTAAAAGGGCCGGCAGTGTGATTTTAGTAATTTTGGACCCATTTCGGGATTGAAAGGGCCGGCAGTGCGATTTTGGTCATTTTGGACCCATTTTGGGCTAAAAGGGCCGGGGGTGCGATTTTGGTCATTTTGGACCCATTTCAGGATTAAAAGGGCCGGCAGTGCGATTTTAGTAATTTCAGACCATTTTCGGGCTAAAAGGGCCGGGGGTGCGATTTTGGTCATTTTGGACCCATTTCAGGCTAAAAGGTCTGGCAGTGCGATTTTAGTAATCTTGGACCATTTTTGGGCTAAAAGGGCTGGGAGTGTGATTTTGGTCATTTTGGACCCATTTCGGGCTAAAAGGGCCAGCAGTGTGATTTTAGTAATTTTGGACCCATTACGGGATAAAAAGGGCTGGCAGTGTAATTTTGGTCATTTTGGACCCATTTCGGGCTAAAAGGGCCAGGGGTGCGAATTTGGTCATTTTGGACCCATTTCGGGATAAAAGGGCCCGGCAGTGTGATTTTAGTAATTTTGGACCATTTTCGGGATAAAAGGACTGGCAGTGCGATTTTGGTAATTTTTGACCCATTTCGGGCGAAAAGGGCCGGGGGTGCGAATTTGGTCATTTTGGATCCATTTCGGGATTAAAAGGGCCCAGCAGTGCAATTTTGGTCATTTTGGACCCATTTCGGGTTAAAAGGGCCGAGGGTGCGATTTTGGTAATTTTGAACCCATTGCGGAATAAAAGGGTCGGCAGTGCAATTTTGGTCATTTTGGACCCATTTTGGGCTAAAAGGGCCAGGGGTGCGATTTTGGTAATTTTGGACCCATTTCGGGCTAAAAGGGCCGGGGGTGCGAATTTGGTCATTTTGGACCCATTTCGGGATAAAAATGGCCCGGCAGTGTGATTTTAGTAATTTTGGACCATTTTCGGGATAAAAGGACTGGCAGTGCGATTTTAGTAATTTTTGACCCATTCCGCGCTAAATGGGCCGAGGGTGTGATTTTGGTCATTTTGGACCCATTTTGGGCTAAAAGGGCCGGCAGTGTGATTTTAGTCATTTTGGACCCATTTCGGGATAAAAGGGCCGGCAGTGCGATTTTGGTAATTTTGGACCCATTTCGGGCTAAAAGGGCTGGGGGTGCGATTTTGGTCATTTTGGACCCATTTCAGGGTAAAAGGTCCGGGAGTGCGAATTTGGTCATTTTGGATCCATTTCGGGATTAATAGGGCCGGCAGTGCGATTTTAGTAATTTTAGACCATTTTCGGGCTAAAAGGGCTGGGGATGTGATTTTAGTAATTTTGGACCATTTTCAAGCTAAAAGGGCCAGGGGTGCCTTTTTTGGACCATTTTTCGGGCGAAAAGGGCCGGGGAGTGTGATTTTGGTCATTTTGGACCCATTGCGGGCTAAAAGGGCCGGCAGTGTGATTTTAGTAATTTTGGACCCATTTTGGGATTAAAAGGGCCGGCAGTGCGAATTTGGTAATTTTGGACCCATTTCAGGCTAAAAGGGCCGGCAGTGCAATTTTGGTAATTTTGGACCCATTTCGGGTTAAAAGGGCTGGGGGTGCGATTTTGGTAATTTTGGACCCATTTCGGGCTAAAAGGGCCGGGGGTGCGATTTTGGTCATTTTGGACCCATTTCAGGCTAAAAGGGCCTGGAGTGCGAATTTGGTAATTTTGGACCCATTTCAGGCTAAAAGGGCCGGCAGTGCAATTTTGGTAATTTTGGACCCATTTCGGGTTAAAAGGGCTGGGGGTGCGATTTTGGTAATTTTGGACCCATGTCGGGATTAAAAGGGCCGCCAGTGCGATTTTTGTCATTTTGAACAATTTTCGGGCTAAAAGGGCCGGGGGGCGATTTTAGTAATTTTGGACCATTTTCGGGGTAAAAGGACCGGGGGTTCGATTTTGGTCTTTTTCGACCCATTACGGGCTAAAAGGGCCAGCAGGGAGATTTTTGTCATTTTGGACAATTTTCAGGCTAAAAGGGCCGGTAGTGCAATTCTGGTAATTTTGGACCCATTTCAGGCTAAAAGGACAGGGGGTGCGATTTTGGTCATTTTTGACCCATTTCAGGATTAAAAGGGCCGGCAGTGCGATTTTAGTAATTTTGGACCATTTTCTGGCTAAAAGGGCCGGGAATGCGAATTTGGTCATTTTGGATCCATTTCTGGATTAATAGGGCCGGCAGTGCGATTTTAGTAATTTTAGACCATTTTCGGGCTAAAAGGGCTGGGGATGCGATTTTGGTCATTTTGGACCAATTTCGGGCTAAAAGGGCCGGCAGTGAGATTTTAGTAATTTTGGACCATTTTCGGGCTAAAAGGGCCAGGGGTGCCTTTTTTGGACCATTTTCGGGCGAAAAGGGCCGGGGGTGTGATTTTGGTCATTTTGGACCCATTGCAGGCTAAAAGGGCCGGCAGTGTGATTTTAGTAATTTTGGACCCATTTCGGGATTGAAAGGGCCGGCAGTGCGATTTTGGTCATTTTGTACCCATTTTGGGCTAAAAGGGCCGGGGGTGCGATTTTGGTCATTTTGGACCCATTTCAGGATTAAAAGGGCCGGCAGTGCGATTTTAGTAATTTCAGACCATTTTCGGGCTAAAAGGGCCGGGGGTGCGATTTTGGTCATTTTGTACCCATTTCAGGCTAAAAGGTCCGGCAGTGCGATTTTAGTAATCTTGGACCATTTTTGGGCTAAAAGGGCTGGGAGTGTGATTTTAGTAATTTTGGACCCATTACGGGATAAAAGGGCTGGCAGTGTAATGTTGGTCATTTTGGACCCATTTCGGGATTAAAAGGGCCCGGCAGTGCGATTTTAGTAATTTTGGACCATTTTCGGGCTAAAAGGACTGGCGGTGCGATTTTGGTAATTTTGGACCCATTTCGGGCTAAAAGGGCCGGGGGTGCGAATTTGGTCATTTTGGACCCATTTCGGAATTAAAAGGGCCCGGCAGTGCGATTTTAGTAGATTTGGACCATTTTCGGGCTAAAAGGGCCGGCAGTGCAATTTTGGTAATTTTGGACCCATTTCGGGATTAAAAGGGCCGGCAGTACGATTTTTGTAATTTTTGGACAATTTTCAGGCTAAAAGGAACGGGGATGCGATTTTGGTCATTTTGGACCAATTTCGGGCTAAAAGGGCCGGCAGTGCGATTTTAGTAATTTTGGACCATTTTCGGGCTAAAAGGGCCAGGGGTGCCTTTTTTGGACCATTTTCGGGCGAAAAGGGCCAGGGGTGTGATTTTGGTCATTTTGGACAATTTGCGGGCTAAAAGGGCCGGCGTTGCAATTTTGGTAATTTTGGACCCATTTCGGGCTAAAAGGGCCGGGGGTGCGATTTTGGTAATTTTGGACCCATTTCGGGCTAAAAGGGCCGGGAGTGCGAATTTGGTAATTTTGGACCCATTTCGGGCTAAAAGGGCCGGCAGTGCAATTTTGATAATTTTGGACCCATTTCGGGATTAAAAGGGCCGCCAGTGCGATTTTTGTCATTTTGAACAATTTTCGGGCTAAAAGGACTGGAGGTTCGATTTTGGTCATTTTGGACCCATTTCGGGCTAAAAGGGCCAGCAGTGAGATTTTTGTCATTTTGGACAATTTTCAGGCTAAAAGGGCCGGCAGTGCAATTCTGGTAATTTTGGACCCATTTCAGGCTAAAAGGGCCGGGAGTGCGAATTTGGTCATTTTTGATCCATTTCGGGATTAATAGGGCCGGCAGTGCGATTTTAGAAATTTTAGACCATTTTCGGGCTAAAAGGGCTGGGGATGTGATTTTGGTCATTTTGGACCAATTTCGGGCTAAAAGGGCCGGCAGTGCGATTTTAGTAATTTTGGACCATTTTCAGGCTAAAAGGGCCAGGGGTGCCTTTTTTGGACCATTTTCGAGCGAAAAGGGCCGGGGGTGTGATTTTGGTTATTTTGGACCCATTGCGGGCTAAAAGGGCCGGCAGTGTGATTTTGGTAATTTTGGACCCATTTCGGGATTAAAAGGGCCGGCAGTGCGATTTTGGTCATTTTGGACCCATTTTGGGCTAAAAGGGCCGGGGGTGCGATTTTAGTAATTTTTGACCCATTACGGGATAAAAGGGCTGGCAGTGTAATTTTGGTCATTTTGGACCCATTTTGGGCTAAAAGGGCCGGGGGTGCGATTTTAGTAATTTTGGACCATTTCCGGGCTAAAAGGACTGGCGGTGCGATTTTGATAATTTTGGACCCATTTCGGGATTAAAAGGGCCGGCAGTACGATTTTTGTCATTTTTGGACAATTTTCAGGCTAAAAGGAACGGGGGTGTGATTTTAGTAATTTTGGACCCATTCCGCGCTAAAAGGGCCGGCAGTGCGATTTTGGTAATTTTGGACCCATTTCGAGCTAAAAGGGCTGGGGATGCGATTTTGGTCATTTTGGACCAATTCCACGCTAAAAGGGCCGAGAGTGCGATTTTGGTAATTTTGGACCATTTTCGGGCTAAAAGGGCCGGCTGTGTGGTTTTAGTAATTTTGGACCCATTTCGGAATAAAAGGGCCGGTAGTGCGAATTTGGTCATTTTGCACCCATTTCGGGATTAAAAGGGCCGTCAGTGCGATTTCAGTAATTTTGGACCATTTTTGGCCTAAAAGGGCCGGGGTTGCCTTTTTTGGCCCATTTTTTAGCTAAAAGGGCCGGTGGTCTGATTTTAGTAATTTTGGACCCATTTTGGGCTAAAAGGGCCGGGGGTGCGATTTTGGTCATTTTGGACCCATTTCAGGCTAAAAGGGCCGGTAATACCATTTTAGTAATTTTGGACCCATTTCGGGTTAAAAGGGCCGGGGGTGCGATTTTGGTAATAAGACACAAGGGCCGGCAGTGCGATTTTAGTAATTTTGGACCATTTTCGGCCTATAAGGGCCGGGGTGTCTTTTTTGGACAATTTTTGGGCTAAAAGGGCCGGTGGTGTGATTTTGGTCATTTTGGACCCATTTCAGGCTAAAAGGGCCTGGAGTGCGAATTTAGTAATTTTAGACCATTTTCGGTTAAAAGGGCTGGGGATGCGATTTTGTTCATTTTGGACCAATTTTGGGCAAAAAGGGCCGGCAGTGCGATTTTAGTAATTTTGGACAATTTTCGGGCTAAAAGGGCTGGGGGTGTGATTTTCGTCATTTTGGACCCATTTCGGGATAAAAGGGCCGGCAGTGCGACTTTTGTCATTTTGGACCCATTTTGGGCTAAAAAGGCCGGGGGTGCGATTTTGGTAATTTTGGACCCATTTCAGGCTAAAAGGGCCGGCAGTGTGATTTTAGTAATTTTAGACCATTTTCGGGCTAAAAAGGCCGGGGGTGCGATTTTGGTAATTTTGGACCCATTTCAGGCTAAAAGGGCCGGCAGTGTGATTTTAGTAATTTTGGACCCATTTCGGGATTAAAAGGGCCCGGCAGTGTGATTTTAGTAATTTTAGACCATTTTCGGGCTAAAAGGGCCGGGGATGCGATTTTGGTCATTTTGGACCAATTTCGGGCTAAAAGGGACGGCAGTGCGATTATGGTAATTTTGGACCCATTTCAGGCTAAAAGGGCCGGCAGTGTGATTTTAGTAATTTTGGACCATTTTCGGGCTAAAAGGGCCGGGGATGCGATTTTGGTCATTTTGGACCCATTTCAGGCTAAAAAGGCCGGGAGTGCGAATTTGGTAATTTTGGACCCATTTCAGGCTAAAAGGGTCGGGAGTGCAATTTTGGTAATTTTGGACCCATTTCGGGATTAAAAGGGCCCGGCAGTGTGATTTTAGTAATTTTAGACCATTTTCGGGCTAAAAGGGCCGGGGATGCGATTTTGGTCATTTTGGACCAATTTCGGGCTAAAAGGGACGGCAGTGCGATTTTAGTAATTTTGGACCATTTTCGGGCTAAAAGAGCCAGGGGTGCCTTTTTTGGACCATTTTCGGGCTAAAAGGGCTGGGGGTGTGATTTTGGTCATTTTTGACACATTTCGGGATAAAAGGGCCGGTAGTGGCATTTTAGTAATTTTGGACCAGTTTCTGGCTAAAAGGGCCGGGGGTGCGATTTTGGTAATTTTGGACAATTTTCAGGCTAAGAGGGCTGGGGGTGCAATTCTGGTAATTTTTGACCCATTTCAGGCTAAAAGGGCCGGCAGTGCGATTTTAGTAATTTTGGAACATTTTTGGGCAAAAAGGGCTGGGAGTGCGATTTTGGTCATTTTGGACCCATTTCGGGCTAAAAGGGCCCGGCAGTGTGATTTTAGTAATTTTGGACCCATTGCGGGATAAAAGGGCCGGGGGTGCGATTTTTGTCATTTTGGACATTTTTGGGCTAAAAGGGCCGGGGGTGCGATTTTGATCATTTTGGACCCATTTCGGGATAAAAGGGCCGGCAGTGCGATTTTGGTCATTTTGGACCCATTTCAGGCTAAAAGGGCCGGGGGAGTGGTTTTAGTAATTTTAGACCATTTTCGGGTAAAAGGGCTGGGGATGCGATTTTGGTCATTTTGGACCCATTTCAGACTAAAAGGGCCGGCAGTGCGATTTTAGTAATTTTGGACCATTTTTGGGCAAAAAGGGCTGGGAGTGCGATTTTGGTAATTTTGGACCCATTTCGGGCTAAAAGGGCCGGGGGGTGCGATTTTGGTAATTTTGGACCCATTTCGGGCTAAAAGGGCCTGGAGTGCGAATTTGGTCATTTTGGACGCATTTCGGGATTAAAAGGGCCGGCAGTGCGATTTTAGTAGATTTGGACCATTTTCGGTCTAAAAGGGCCGGCAGTGCGATTTTTGTCATTTTGGACAATTTTCAGGTTAAAAGGGTCGGGAGTGCGATTTGGGTTATTGGGACCCATTTTGGGCTAAAAGGGCTGGGGGTTCGATTTTGGCCTTTTTGGACCCATTTCAGGCTAGAATGGCCGGGGGGTGCGATTTTGGGAATTTTGGACCCATTTCAGTCTAAAAGGGCCGGCAGGGCAATTTTGGACCCATTTCGGGTTAAAAGGGCCGGGGGTGCGATTTTAGTAAATTTGGACCCATTCCGCGCTAAAAGGGCCAAGAGTGCAATTTTGGTAATTTTGGACCCATTTTGGGCTAAAAGGGCCGGCACTGCGATTTTAGTAATTTTGGACCATTTTCGGGCTAAAAGGGCCGGCAGTGTGATTTTGGTAATTTTGGACCCATTTTGGGCTAAAAGGGCCGGGGGTGCGATTTTGGTCATTATGGACCCATTTCTGGCTAAAAGGGCCGGCAGTGCGATTTTTGTCATTTTGGACAATTTTCGGGCTAAAAGGAATGGGGGTGTGATTTTAGTAATTTTGGACCATTTTCGGGCTAAAAAGGCTCGGCAGTGCGATATTAGTAATTTTGGACCCATTCCGCGCTAAAAGGGCCAAGACTGCGATTTTGGTCATTTTGGACTATTTTCGGGCTAAAAGGGCCGGCTGTGTGATTTTAGTAATTTTGGACCCATTTTGGGCTAAAAGGGCCGTGAGTGCGATTTTGGTCATTTTGGACCCATTTTGGGATAAAAGGGCCGGCAGTGCGATTTTGGTAATTTTAGATCATTTTCGGGCTAAAAGGGCTAGGGATGCGATTTTGGTCATTTTGGACCCATTTTAGGCTAAAAGGGCCTGGAGTGCGAATTTGGTAATTTTGGACCCATTTCGGGATTAAAAGGGCCCGGCAGTGCGATTTTAGTAGATTTGGACCATTTTTGGGCTAAAAGGGCCGGCAGTGCACTTTTGATAATTTTGGACCCATTTCGGGTTAAAAGGGCCGCCAGTGCGATTTTGGTCATTTTGGACCCATTTCAAAATTAAAAGGGCTGGCAGGACGATTTTTGTCATTTTGGACAATTTTTAGGGTAAAAGGAATGGGGGTGTGATTTTAGTAATTTTGGACCCATTCCGCGCTAAAAGGGCAGAGAGTGCGATTTTGGTAATTTTGGACCATTTTCGGGATAAAAGGGCCGGGGGTGTGATTTTAGTAATTTTGGACCCATTCCGCGCTAAAAGGGCAGAGATTGCGATTTTGGTAATTTTGGACCCTTTTAAAAATTAAAAGGGCCGGCAGTGCGATTTTTGTCATTTTGGACAATTTTCGGTCTAAAAGGAATGGGGGTGTGATTTTAGTAATTTTGGACCCATTCTGTGCTAAAAGGGCCGGCAGTGCAATTTTGGTAATTTTGGACCCATTTCGGGATTAAAAGGGCCGGCAGTGCGATCTTTGTCATTTTGGACATTTTCGGGCTAAAAGGAACGGGGGGCAGATTTTGATCATTTTGGACCCATTTCGGGCTAAAAACGCTCGGCAGTGCGATTTTAGTAATTTTGAACTATTTTCTGGCTAAAAGGGCCGGGAGTGCGATTATGGTAATTTTGGACCCATTTCGGGCTAAAATGGCCGGCAGTGCGATTTTAGTAATTTTAGACCATTTTCTGGCTAAAAGGGCTGGGGATGCGATTTTGGTCATTTTGGACCCATTTCAGGCTAAAAGGGCCAGCATTGCGATTTTAGTAACTTTGGACCATATTCGTGCTAAAAGGGCCGGGGGTGTGATTTTGGTCATTTTGGACTCATTTTGGGATAAAAGAGCCGGGGGTGCGATATTTGTCATTTTGGACAATTTTTCGTGCTAAAAGGGCCAGGGGAGCGATTTTTGTCATTTTGGACAATTTTTTGGTCTAAACGGGCCGGGGGTGCGATTTTGGTAATTTTGGACCCATTTTGGGCTAGAAGGGCCGGGGGTGCAATTTTGGTAATTTTGGACCCATTTCAAAATTGAAAGGGCCGGGGGTGCGAGTTTTGTCATTTTGGACAATTTTCGGGCTAAAAGGAATGGGGGTGCGATTTTAGTAATTTTGGACCCATTCTGCGCTAAAAGGGCCGAGAGTGCAATTTTGCACCCATTTTAGGCTAATAGGGCCGGCAGTGCGATTTTAGTAAATTTGGACCATTTTCGGGATAAAAGGGCCGGCAGTGCGATTTTGATCATTTTGGACCCATTTCAGGCTAAAAGGGCCGGTAGTGCCATTTTAGTAATTTTGGACCCATTTTGGGCTTAAAGGGCCGGGGGTGCGAATTTGGTCATTTTGGACCCATTTCGAGATTAAAAGGGCCGGCAGTGCGATTTTTGTCATTTTGGACATTTTCAGGCTAAAAGGAACGGGGGCATGATTTTAATAATTTTGGACCATTTTTGGGCTAAAAGGGCCGGGGGTGCGATTTTGGTAATTTTGGACCCATTTCAGGCTAAAAGGGCCGGCAGTGCGATTTTGGTAATTTTGGACCCATTTCGGGCTAAAAGGTCCGGGAGTGCGAATTTGGTCATTTTTGATCCATTTCAGGCTAAAAGGCCCGGCAGTGTGAATTTGGTCATTTTGGACCCATTTCAGGCTAAAAGGGCCAGCAGTGCGATTTTAGTAATTTTGGACCATTTTTGGGCAAAAAGGGCTGGGGATGCGATTTTGGTAATTTTGGACCCATTTCGGGCTAAAAGGGCCGGCAGTGCGATTTTAGTAATTTTGGACCATTTTTGGGCAAAAAGGGCTGGGGATGCGATTTTGGTCATTTTGGACCAATTTCGGGCAAAAAGAGCCAGGGGTGCCTTTTTTGGACCATTTTCGGGCTAAAAGGGCTGGGGATGCGATTTTGGTCATTTTGGACCCATTTCGAGCTAAAAGGGACGGCAGTGTGATTTTAGTAATTTTAGACCCATTTCGGGATAAAAGGGCCTGGAGTGCGAATTTGGTCATTTTGGACAATTTTCAGGTTAAAAGGGTCGGGAGTGCGATTTGGGTTATTGGGACCCATTTTGGGCTAAAAGGGCTGGGGGTGCGATTTTGGCCTTTTTGGACCCATTTCAGGCTAGAATGGCCGGGGGGTGCAATTTTGGGAATTTTGGACCCATTTCAGTCTAAAAGGGCCGGCAGGGCAATTTTGGACCCATTTCGGGTTAAAAGGGCCGGGGATGTGATTTTAGTAATTTTGGACCATTTTCGGGCTAAAAGGGCCGGCAGTGTGATTTTGGTAATTTTGGACCCATTTTGGGCTAAAAGGGCCGGCACTGCGATTTTAGTAATTTTGGACCATTTTTGGGCTAAAAGGCTCGGGGTGCGATTTTGGTAATTTTGGACCCATTTCGGGCTAAAAGGGCCGGGGGTGCGATTTTGGTAATTTTGGACCCATTTCGGGATTAAAAGGGCCGGCAGTGCGATTTTTGTCATTTTGGACAATTTTCAGGCTAAAAGGAATGGGGGAGTGATTTTAGTAATTTTGGACCATTTTCGGGCTAAAAGGGCCGGGGGTGCGATTTTGGTAATTTTGGACCCATTTTGGGCTAAAAGGGCCGGCACTGCGATCTTAGTAATTTTGGACCATTTTCGGGCTAAAAGGCTCAGGGGGTGATTTTAGTAATTTTGGACCCATTTCAGGATAAAAGGGCCGGCAGTGCGATTTTGGTAATTTTGGACCCATTTTGGGCTAAAAGGGCCGGGGGTGCGATTTTGGTAATTTTGGACCATTTTCTGGCTAAAAGGGCCGGCAGTGCAATTTTGATAATTTTGGACCCATTTCAAAATTAAAAGGGCCGGCAGTGCGATTTTTGTCATTTTGGACAATTTTCGGGCTAAAAGGAATGGGGGGTGTGGTTTTAGTAATTTTGGACCATTTTCTGGCTAAAAGGGCCGGGGGTGCGATTTTGATAATTTTGGACCCATTTCGGGCTAAAAGGGCCGGGGGTGTGATTTTGGTCATGTTGGACCCATTTCGGGCTAAAAAGGCTCGGCAGTGCGATTTTAGTAAATTTGGACCTATTCCGCGCTAAAAGGGCCGAGAGTGCGATTTTGGTCATTTTGGACCATTTTCGGGCTAAAAGGGCCGGCTGTGTGATTTTAGTAATTTTGTACCCATTTTGGGCTAAAAGGGCCGGGGGTGCGATTTTAGTAATTTTAGACCATTTTCCGGCTAAAAGGGCTGGGGATGCGATTTTGGTCATTTTGGATCCATTTCGGGCTAAAAGGGCCGGGGGTGCGATATTTGTCATTTTGTACAATTTTTCGTGCTAAAAGGGCCCGGCAGTGCGATTTTGGTCATTTTGGACCCATTTCGGGCTAAAAGGGCCGGCAGTGCGATTTTAGTAATTTTTGGACCATTTTCGGGCTAAAAGGGCCAGGGGTGCGATTTTGGTCATTTTGGACCCATTTCGGGTAAAAAGAGCCAGGGGTGCCTTTTTTGGACCGTTTTCGGGCTAAAAGGGCTGGGGATGCGATTTTAGTAATTTTGGACCCATTTTGGGCTAAAAGGGCCTGGAGTGTGAATTTGGTCATTTTGGATCCATTTCGGGATTAAAAGGGCCCGGCAGTGCGATTTTGGTAATTTTGGACCCATTTCGGGTTAAAAGGGCCGGCAGTGCGATTTTTGTCATTTTGGACAATTTTCAGGTTAAAAGGGTCGGGAGTGCGATTTGGGTTATTGGGACCCATTTTGGGCTAAAAGGGCTGGGGGTGCGATTTTGGCCTTTTTGGACCCATTTCAGGCTAGAATGGCCGGGGGGTGCGATTTTGGGAATTTTGGACCCATTTCAGTCTAAAAGGGCCGGCAGGGCAATTTTGGACCCATTTCGGGTTAAAAGGGCCGGGGGTGCGATTTTAGTAAATTTGGACCCATTCCGCGCTAAAAGGGCCAAGAGTGCAATTTTGGTAATTTTGGACCCATTTTGGGCTAAAAGGGCCGGCACTGCGATTTTAGTAATTTTGGACCATTTTCGGGCTAAAAGGGCCGGCAGTGTGATTTTGGTAATTTTGGACCCATTTTGGGCTAAAAGGGCCGGGGGTGCGATTTTGGTCATTATGGACCCATTTCTGGCTAAAAGGGCCGGCAGTGCGATTTTTGTCATTTTGGACAATTTTCGGGCTAAAAGGAATGGGGGTGTGATTTTAGTAATTTTGGACCATTTTCGGGCTAAAAAGGCTCGGCAGTGCGATATTAGTAATTTTGGACCCATTCCGCGCTAAAAGGGCCAAGACTGCGATTTTGGTCATTTTGGACTATTTTCGGGCTAAAAGGGCCGGCTGTGTGATTTTAGTAATTTTGGACCCATTTTGGGCTAAAAGGGCCGTGAGTGCGATTTTGGTCATTTTGGACCCATTTTGGGATAAAAGGGCCGGCAGTGCGATTTTGGTAATTTTAGATCATTTTCGGGCTAAAAGGGCTAGGGATGCGATTTTGGTCATTTTGGACCCATTTTAGGCTAAAAGGGCCTGGAGTGCGAATTTGGTAATTTTGGACCCATTTCGGGATTAAAAGGGCCCGGCAGTGCGATTTTAGTAGATTTGGACCATTTTTGGGCTAAAAGGGCCGGCAGTGCACTTTTGATAATTTTGGACCCATTTCGGGTTAAAAGGGCCGCCAGTGCGATTTTGGTCATTTTGGACCCATTTCAAAATTAAAAGGGCTGGCAGGACGATTTTTGTCATTTTGGACAATTTTTAGGGTAAAAGGAATGGGGGTGTGATTTTAGTAATTTTGGACCCATTCCGCGCTAAAAGGGCAGAGAGTGCGATTTTGGTAATTTTGGACCATTTTCGGGATAAAAGGGCCGGGGGTGTGATTTTAGTAATTTTGGACCCATTCCGCGCTAAAAGGGCAGAGATTGCGATTTTGGTAATTTTGGACCCTTTTAAAAATTAAAAGGGCCGGCAGTGCGATTTTTGTCATTTTGGACAATTTTCGGTCTAAAAGGAATGGGGGTGTGATTTTAGTAATTTTGGACCCATTCTGTGCTAAAAGGGCCGGCAGTGCAATTTTGGTAATTTTGGACCCATTTCGGGATTAAAAGGGCCGGCAGTGCGATCTTTGTCATTTTGGACATTTTCGGGCTAAAAGGAACGGGGGGCAGATTTTGATCATTTTGGACCCATTTCGGGCTAAAAACGCTCGGCAGTGCGATTTTAGTAATTTTGAACTATTTTCTGGCTAAAAGGGCCGGGAGTGCGATTATGGTAATTTTGGACCCATTTCGGGCTAAAATGGCCGGCAGTGCGATTTTAGTAATTTTAGACCATTTTCTGGCTAAAAGGGCTGGGGATGCGATTTTGGTCATTTTGGACCCATTTCAGGCTAAAAGGGCCAGCATTGCGATTTTAGTAACTTTGGACCATATTCGTGCTAAAAGGGCCGGGGGTGTGATTTTGGTCATTTTGGACTCATTTTGGGATAAAAGAGCCGGGGGTGCGATATTTGTCATTTTGGACAATTTTTCGTGCTAAAAGGGCCAGGGGAGCGATTTTTGTCATTTTGGACAATTTTTTGGTCTAAACGGGCCGGGGGTGCGATTTTGGTAATTTTGGACCCATTTTGGGCTAGAAGGGCCGGGGGTGCAATTTTGGTAATTTTGGACCCATTTCAAAATTGAAAGGGCCGGGGGTGCGAGTTTTGTCATTTTGGACAATTTTCGGGCTAAAAGGAATGGGGGTGCGATTTTAGTAATTTTGGACCCATTCTGCGCTAAAAGGGCCGAGAGTGCAATTTTGCACCCATTTTAGGCTAATAGGGCCGGCAGTGCGATTTTAGTAAATTTGGACCATTTTCGGGATAAAAGGGCCGGCAGTGCGATTTTGATCATTTTGGACCCATTTCAGGCTAAAAGGGCCGGTAGTGCCATTTTAGTAATTTTGGACCCATTTTGGGCTTAAAGGGCCGGGGGTGCGAATTTGGTCATTTTGGACCCATTTCGAGATTAAAAGGGCCGGCAGTGCGATTTTTGTCATTTTGGACATTTTCAGGCTAAAAGGAACGGGGGCATGATTTTAATAATTTTGGACCATTTTTGGGCTAAAAGGGCCGGGGGTGCGATTTTGGTAATTTTGGACCCATTTCAGGCTAAAAGGGCCGGCAGTGCGATTTTGGTAATTTTGGACCCATTTCGGGCTAAAAGGTCCGGGAGTGCGAATTTGGTCATTTTTGATCCATTTCAGGCTAAAAGGCCCGGCAGTGTGAATTTGGTCATTTTGGACCCATTTCAGGCTAAAAGGGCCAGCAGTGCGATTTTAGTAATTTTGGACCATTTTTGGGCAAAAAGGGCTGGGGATGCGATTTTGGTAATTTTGGACCCATTTCGGGCTAAAAGGGCCGGCAGTGCGATTTTAGTAATTTTGGACCATTTTTGGGCAAAAAGGGCTGGGGATGCGATTTTGGTCATTTTGGACCAATTTCGGGCAAAAAGAGCCAGGGGTGCCTTTTTTGGACCATTTTCGGGCTAAAAGGGCTGGGGATGCGATTTTGGTCATTTTGGACCCATTTCGAGCTAAAAGGGACGGCAGTGTGATTTTAGTAATTTTAGACCCATTTCGGGATAAAAGGGCCTGGAGTGCGAATTTGGTCATTTTGGACAATTTTCAGGTTAAAAGGGTCGGGAGTGCGATTTGGGTTATTGGGACCCATTTTGGGCTAAAAGGGCTGGGGGTGCGATTTTGGCCTTTTTGGACCCATTTCAGGCTAGAATGGCCGGGGGGTGCAATTTTGGGAATTTTGGACCCATTTCAGTCTAAAAGGGCCGGCAGGGCAATTTTGGACCCATTTCGGGTTAAAAGGGCCGGGGATGTGATTTTAGTAATTTTGGACCATTTTCGGGCTAAAAGGGCCGGCAGTGTGATTTTGGTAATTTTGGACCCATTTTGGGCTAAAAGGGCCGGCACTGCGATTTTAGTAATTTTGGACCATTTTTGGGCTAAAAGGCTCGGGGTGCGATTTTGGTAATTTTGGACCCATTTCGGGCTAAAAGGGCCGGGGGTGCGATTTTGGTAATTTTGGACCCATTTCGGGATTAAAAGGGCCGGCAGTGCGATTTTTGTCATTTTGGACAATTTTCAGGCTAAAAGGAATGGGGGAGTGATTTTAGTAATTTTGGACCATTTTCGGGCTAAAAGGGCCGGGGGTGCGATTTTGGTAATTTTGGACCCATTTTGGGCTAAAAGGGCCGGCACTGCGATCTTAGTAATTTTGGACCATTTTCGGGCTAAAAGGCTCAGGGGGTGATTTTAGTAATTTTGGACCCATTTCAGGATAAAAGGGCCGGCAGTGCGATTTTGGTAATTTTGGACCCATTTTGGGCTAAAAGGGCCGGGGGTGCGATTTTGGTAATTTTGGACCATTTTCTGGCTAAAAGGGCCGGCAGTGCAATTTTGATAATTTTGGACCCATTTCAAAATTAAAAGGGCCGGCAGTGCGATTTTTGTCATTTTGGACAATTTTCGGGCTAAAAGGAATGGGGGGTGTGGTTTTAGTAATTTTGGACCATTTTCTGGCTAAAAGGGCCGGGGGTGCGATTTTGATAATTTTGGACCCATTTCGGGCTAAAAGGGCCGGGGGTGTGATTTTGGTCATGTTGGACCCATTTCGGGCTAAAAAGGCTCGGCAGTGCGATTTTAGTAAATTTGGACCTATTCCGCGCTAAAAGGGCCGAGAGTGCGATTTTGGTCATTTTGGACCATTTTCGGGCTAAAAGGGCCGGCTGTGTGATTTTAGTAATTTTGTACCCATTTTGGGCTAAAAGGGCCGGGGGTGCGATTTTAGTAATTTTAGACCATTTTCCGGCTAAAAGGGCTGGGGATGCGATTTTGGTCATTTTGGATCCATTTCGGGCTAAAAGGGCCGGGGGTGCGATATTTGTCATTTTGTACAATTTTTCGTGCTAAAAGGGCCCGGCAGTGCGATTTTGGTCATTTTGGACCCATTTCGGGCTAAAAGGGCCGGCAGTGCGATTTTAGTAATTTTTGGACCATTTTCGGGCTAAAAGGGCCAGGGGTGCGATTTTGGTCATTTTGGACCCATTTCGGGTAAAAAGAGCCAGGGGTGCCTTTTTTGGACCGTTTTCGGGCTAAAAGGGCTGGGGATGCGATTTTAGTAATTTTGGACCCATTTTGGGCTAAAAGGGCCTGGAGTGTGAATTTGGTCATTTTGGATCCATTTCGGGATTAAAAGGGCCCGGCAGTGCGATTTTGGTAATTTTGGACCCATTTCGGGTTAAAAGGGCCGGCAGTGCGATTTTTGTCATTTTGGACAATTTTCAGGTTAAAAGGGTCGGGAGTGCGATTTGGGTTATTGGGACCCATTTTGGGCTAAAAGGGCTGGGGGTGCGATTTTGGCCTTTTTGGACCCATTTCAGGCTAGAATGGCCGGGGGGTGCGATTTTGGGAATTTTGGACCCATTTCAGTCTAAAAGGGCCGGCAGGGCAATTTTGGTCATTTTGGACCCATTTCGGGTTAAAAGGGCCGGGGGTGCGATTTTAGTAATTTTTGACCCATTCCGCGCTAAAAGGGCCAAGAGTGCGATTTTGGTAATTTTGGACCCATTTTGGGCTAAAAGGGCCGGCACTGCGATTTTAGTAATTTTGGACCATTTTCGGGCTAAAAGGGCCAAGAGTGCGATTTTGGTAATTTTGGACCCATTTTGGGCTAAAAGGGCCGGCACTGCGATTTTAGTAATTTTGGACCATTTTCGGGCTAAAAGGGCCAAGAGTGCGATTTTTGTCATTTTGGACAATTTTCAGGCTAAAAGGAATGGGGGTGCGATTTTATTAATTTTGGACCCATTCCGCGCTAAAAGGGCCGAGAGTGCGATTTTCGTAATTTTGGACCCATTTCGGGCTAAAAGGGCCAGGGGTGTGATTTTGGTCATTTTTGACCCATTTTGGGCTAAAAGGGCTCGGCAGTGCGATTTTAGTAATTTTGGACCCATTCCGCGCTAAAAGGGCCGAGAGTGCGATTTTGGTAATTTTGGACCCATTTTGGGCTAAAAGGGCCGGCACTGTGATCTTAGTAATTTTGGACCATTTTCGGGCTAAAAGGCTCAGGGGGGTGATTTTAGTAATTTTGGACCCATTTCAGGATAAAAGGGCCAGCAGTGCGATTTTGGTAATTTTGGACCCATTTTGGGCTAAAAGGGTCAGGGGTGCGATTTTGGTCATTATGGACCCATTTCGGGCTAAAAGGGCCGGCAGTGCAATTTAGATAATTTTGGACCCATTTCAAAATTAAAAGGGCCGGCAGTGCGATTTTTGTCATTTTGGACATTTTTCGGGCTAAAAGGGTCGGGCATGCGATTTTGGTCATTTTGGACCCATTTTGGGCTAAGAGGGCCGGGGGGGTGCGATTTTAGTAATTTTGGACCATTTTTCGAGCTAAAAGGGCCGGGAGTGTAATTTTTGTAATTTTGGACCCATTTCGGGCTAACAGGGCCGGCAGTGCGATTTTTGTCATTTTGGACAATTTTCAGGCTAAAAGGAATGGGGGTGCGATTTTAGTAATTTTGGACCCATTCCGCGCTAAAAGGGCCGGGGGTGCGATTTTGGTAATTTTGGACCCATTTTGGGCTAAAAGGGCCGGCACTGCGATCTTAGTAATTTTGGACCATTTTCGGGCTAAAAGGCTCAGGGGGTGATTTTAGTAATTTTGGACCCATTTCAGGATAAAAGGGCCGGCAGTGCGATTTTGGTAATTTTGGACCCATTTTGGGCTAAAAGGGCCGGGGGTGCGATTTTGGTAATTTTGGACCATTTTCTGGCTAAAAGGGCCGGCAGTGCAATTTTGATAATTTTGGACCCATTTCAAAATTAAAAGGGCCGGCGGTGAGATTTTTGTCATTTTGGACAATTTTCGGGCTAAAAGGGCCGGGGGTGCGATTTTGATAATTTTGGACCCATTTCGGGCTAAAAGGGCCGGGGGTGTGATTTTGGTCATGTTGGACCCATTTCGGGCTAAAAAGGCTCGGCAGTGCGATTTTAGTAAATTTGGACCTATTCCGCGCTAAAAGGGCCGAGAGTGCGATTTTGGTCATTTTGGACCATTTTCGGGCTAAAAGGGCCGGCTGTGTGATTTTAGTAATTTTAGACCATTTTCCGGCTAAAAGGGCTGGGGATGCGATTTTGGTCATTTTGGATCCATTTCGGGCTAAAAGGGCCGGCAGTGCGATTTTAGTAATTTTGGACCATATTCGTGCAAAAAGGGCCAGGGGTGCGATTTTGGTCATTTTGGACCCATTTCGGGCTAAAAGGGCAGGCAGAGATTTTTGTCATTTTTGACAATTTTTTGGTCTAAACGGGCCGGGGGTGCGATTTTGGTAATTTTGGACCCATTTTGGGCTAGAAGGGCCGGGGGTGCAATTTTGGTAATTTTGGACCCATTTCAAAATTGAAAGGGCCGGGGGTGCGATTTTTGTCATTTTGGACAATTTTCGGGCTAAAAGGAATGGGGGTGCGATTTTAGTAATTTTGGACCCATTCTGCGCTAAAAGGGCCGAGAGTGCAATTTTGCACCCATTTTAGGCTAATAGGGCCGGCAGTGCGATTTTAGTAAATTTGGACCATTTTCGGGATAAAAGGGCCGGCAGTGCGATTTTGATCATTTTGGACCCATTTCAGGCTAAAAGGGCCGGTAGTGCCATTTTAGTAATTTTGGACCCATTTTGGGCTTAAAGGGCCGGGGGTGCGAATTTGGTCATTTTGGACCCATTTCGAGATTAAAAGGGCCGGCAGTGCGATTTTTGTCATTTTGGACATTTTCGGGCTAAAAGGAATGGGGGTGTGGTTTTAGTAATTTTGGACCATTTTCTGGCTAAAAGGGTCGGCAGTGCGATTTTGGTAATTTTGGACCCATTTCGGGCTAAAAAGGTCCGGGAGTGCGAATTTGGTCATTTTTGATCCATTTCGGGCTAAAAGGCCCGGCAGTGCGATTTTAGTAATTTTGGACCATTTTTGGGCAAACAGGGCTGGGGATGCGATTTTGGTAATTTTGGACCCATTTCGGGCTAAAAGGGCTGGCAGTGCGATTTTAGTCATTTTGGACCATTTTTGGGCAAAAAGAGCCAGGGGTGCCTTTTTTGGACCATTTTCGGGCTAAAAGGGCTGGGGATGCGATTTTGGTCATTTTGGACCCATTTCGGGCTAAAAGGGCCTGGAGTGCGAATTTGGTCATTTTGGACAATTTTCAGGTTAAAAGGGTCGGGAGTGCGATTTGGGTTATTGGGACCCATTTTGGGCTAAAAGGGCTGGGGGTGCGATTTTGGCCTTTTTGGACCCATTTCAGGCTAGAATGGCCGGGGGGTGCGATTTTGGGAATTTTGGACCCATTTCAGTCTAAAAGGGCCGGCAGGGCAATTTTGGTAATTTTGGACCCATTTCGGGTTAAAAGGGCCGGGGGTGCGATTTTAGTCATTTTTGACCCATTCCGCGCTAAAAGGGCCAAGAGTGCGATTTTGGTAATTTTGGACCCATTTTGGGCTAAAAGGGCCGGCACTGCGATTTTAGTAATTTTGGACCATTTTTGGGCTAAAAGGCTCGGGGGTGCGATTTTGGTAATTTTGGACCCATTTTGGGCTAAAAGGGCCGGGGGTGCGATTTTGGTAATTTTGGACCCATTTCGGGATTAAAAGGGCCGGCAGTGCGATTTTTGTCATTTTGGACAATTTTCAGGATAAAAGGAATGGGGGAGTGATTTTAGTAATTTTGGACCATTTTCGGGCTAAAAGGGCCGGGGGTGCGATTTTAGTAATTTTGGACCCATTCCGCGCTAAAAGGGCCGAGAGTGCGATTTTGGTAATTTTGGACCCATTTCGGGCTAAAAGGGCCGGCACTGCGATCTTAGTAATTTTGGACCATTTTCGGGCTAAAAGGCTCAGGGGGTGATTTTAGTAATTTTGGACCCATTTCAGGATAAAAGGGCCGGCAGTGCGATTTTGGTAATTTTGGACCCATTTTGGGCTAAAAGGGCCGGGGGTGCCATTTTAGTAATTTTGGACCATTTTCTGGCTAAAAGGGCCGGCAGTGCAATTTTGATAATTTTGGACCCATTTCAAAATTAAAAGGGCCGGCAGTGCGATTTTTGTCATTTTGGACAATTTTCGGGCTAAAAGGAATGGGGGGTGTGGTTTTAGTAATTTTGGACCATTTTCTGGCTAAAAGGGCCGGGGGTGCGATTTTGATAATTTTGGACCCATTTCGGGCTAAAAGGGCCGGGGGTGTGATTTTGGTCATGTTGGACCCATTTCGGGCTAAAAAGGCTCGGCAGTGCGATTTTAGTAAATTTGGACCTATTCCGCGCTAAAAGGGCCGAGAGTGCGATTTTGGTCATTTTGGACCATTTTCGGGCTAAAAGGGCCGGCTGTGTGATTTTAGTAATTTTGTACCCATTTTGGGCTAAAAGGGCCGGGGGTGCGATTTTAGTAATTTTAGACCATTTTCCGGCTAAAAGGGCTGGGGATGCGATTTTGGTCATTTTGGATCCATTTCGGGCTAAAAGGGCCGGGGGTGCGATATTTGTCATTTTGTACAATTTTTCGTGCTAAAAGGGCCCGGCAGTGCGATTTTGGTCATTTTGGACCCATTTCGGGCTAAAAGGGCCGGCAGTGCGATTTTAGTAATTTTTGGACCATTTTCGGGCTAAAAGGGCCAGGGGTGCGATTTTGGTCATTTTGGACCCATTTCGGGTAAAAAGAGCCAGGGGTGCCTTTTTTGGACCGTTTTCGGGCTAAAAGGGCTGGGGATGCGATTTTAGTAATTTTGGACCCATTTTGGGCTAAAAGGGCCTGGAGTGTGAATTTGGTCATTTTGGATCCATTTCGGGATTAAAAGGGCCCGGCAGTGCGATTTTGGTAATTTTGGACCCATTTCGGGTTAAAAGGGCCGGCAGTGCGATTTTTGTCATTTTGGACAATTTTCAGGTTAAAAGGGTCGGGAGTGCGATTTGGGTTATTGGGACCCATTTTGGGCTAAAAGGGCTGGGGGTGCGATTTTGGCCTTTTTGGACCCATTTCAGGCTAGAATGGCCGGGGGGTGCGATTTTGGGAATTTTGGACCCATTTCAGTCTAAAAGGGCCGGCAGGGCAATTTTGGTCATTTTGGACCCATTTCGGGTTAAAAGGGCCGGGGGTGCGATTTTAGTAATTTTTGACCCATTCCGCGCTAAAAGGGCCAAGAGTGCGATTTTGGTAATTTTGGACCCATTTTGGGCTAAAAGGGCCGGCACTGCGATTTTAGTAATTTTGGACCATTTTCGGGCTAAAAGGGCCAAGAGTGCGATTTTTGTCATTTTGGACAATTTTCAGGCTAAAAGGAATGGGGGTGCGATTTTATTAATTTTGGACCCATTCCGCGCTAAAAGGGCCGAGAGTGCGATTTTCGTAATTTTGGACCCATTTCGGGCTAAAAGGGCCAGGGGTGTGATTTTGGTCATTTTTGACCCATTTTGGGCTAAAAGGGCTCGGCAGTGCGATTTTAGTAATTTTGGACCCATTCCGCGCTAAAAGGGCCGAGAGTGCGATTTTGGTAATTTTGGACCCATTTTGGGCTAAAAGGGCCGGCACTGTGATCTTAGTAATTTTGGACCATTTTCGGGCTAAAAGGCTCAGGGGGGTGATTTTAGTAATTTTGGACCCATTTCAGGATAAAAGGGCCGGCAGTGCGATTTTGGTAATTTTGGACCCATTTTGGGCTAAAAGGGCCGGGGGTGTGATTTTGGTCATTATGGACCCATTTCGGGCTAAAAGGGCCGGCAGTGCAATTTTGATAATTTTGGACCCATTTCAAAATTAAAAGGGCCGGCAGTGCGATTTTTGTCATTTTGGACAATTTTCGGGCTAAAAGGGTCGGGGATGCGATTTTGGTCATTTTGGACCCATTTTGGGCTAAGAGGGCCGGGGGGGGTGCGATTTTAGTAATTTTGGACCATTTTTCGAGCTAAAAGGGCCGGGAGTGTAATTTTTGTAATTTTAGACCAATTTCGGGCTAACAGGGCCGGCAGTGCGATTTTTGTAATTTTGGACCATTTTTGGGCCAAAAAGGCCTGGAGTGCGTTTTTGGTCATTTTGGAGCATTTTCGGGCTAAAAGGGGCGGGAGTGCGATTTTGGTCCTGCAATCCGGGGACAAACGGGCTCTGGGGAGAGTGTCCTCAATCTGGGAACATCTGGTCACCCTACACTGGGGTGCTTTGATGTGGCCTCTGCAGCTTACACATATACACTATATTACCAAAAGTATTGGGACGCCTTCCTTTACACCTGAAACTCGCTCATCTATGGACCTTGCTTTGTGCACTGGTGCTCAGTCATGTTAGAACAGGAAGTGGCCATCCCCAAACCGTTCCCACAAAGTTAGGAGCATGAAGTCTTGGTATGCTGACACCTTAAGAGTTCCCTTCACTGAAACTAAGGGGCCAACCCAACCCCTGAAAATCAACCCCACACCATAATCCCCCCTCCACCAAATGATTTGTACCAGTGCACAAAGCAAGGTCCATAAAGATGTGGATGAGCGAGTTTGGGGAGGAGGAACATGACTGACCTGCACAGAGTCCTGACCTCAACCCGATAGAAAACCTTTGGGATGAATTAGACTGTGAGCCAGACCTTCTTGTCCAACATCAGTGCCTGACCTCACAAATGCTCTTCTGGATGAATGATCAAACATTCCCATAGACACACTCCTAAACCTTGTGGACAGCCTTCCCAGAAGAGTTGAAGCTGTTATAGCTGTAAAGGGTCGGCCAACTCCATATTGAACCCTACGGACTAAGACTGGGATGTCATTAAAGTTCATGTGTGTGTAAAGGCAGGCGTCCCAATACTTTTGGTAATATAGCGTATTTGCAAAATACACTATATTTGTGCAAACTAAACCCCTTCGTTTTAAGGTGAACTGTTAGAAAGGACAATTCGGTTTGTTGGGGGCTGGTTGGTAAGTGAGTCGGGAATTTTTGTCTGTTGGTTTTTGAGGAGCATTCGTTCTTTTTCAGGTTTTCTTTCTTCTCTTTTGATCTGGTGATCCGACCAGTAAGTCTGTTATTTTTCATAAGAACAAGCTCTCTTGTAGTAACAGGAAGGAGGAAAGCCATTTAGCACTGACCGTGGTGCTTACAATGATCAGTTTTATTTCTGTAAAAACCTTATCCCAAAAGTAATATAACTGCTGTAACTGATTATTAATTAATATTAGCTGGAGTTTTGGCCCTTAATTTGTTAGTGTATCGAAATCTGCTAGTACAGAATGACAATGCTGCTGTCCAAAGGTGTCCCCTGTGCTCCTTCATCCAGAGTGGGGACACTCTAATACAGGAGACGTGTTACTGGCCAAATCACCAGATGAAAACTGAGGGGAAAAGAAAGCCTAAAAAAAGAAAACAAATGCGGCCACCACATCTAATGATCAGTAATCTGCAATGTATTACACTTCTGGTTTTGGATTTAATATCACTTTATAATCATTTTAGTGAACAAAAACACAACATACAGCATTGCTCAATTTATTTGTTAAATATAAAAGATGAATTTGCATTGGGTGAAAAGATGTCAAACACATCAATGCCTTAAATCTACACTTCCCAAGATTGTCTATAGGTCCTTACAAGTCATCCCTCTACCTGTGAATGATGGTCCTGGAATTATTGCTGTCACTCCAGTGTGTGCAGAAATACCTAATATGTGGGGCGAAATCAGAACTTTCATCCAAATATTCACCTGATTCACGTGTTTACCTTTGTATGTGTGTATGGAGGGGCTTTCACATTTTTGGGGGGGGGTTTATTTGATTTAGGCTCACACCATGCCAGACATCGCATGTGATTCGCTCCACATTGATGTGCAGATCACATGCGATGTCCGTGTGATGCAAATTCAGCCATACAAACTGTACGGCTGAAATCGCATCACATTCGCACCAAAATGGTGCAGGACCCTTCTTTTTGGTCCACACTGGAATCGGATCACATGGGTGTTCACACACATGCGATCCGATTCCTGCACCATTTGACAGTTTTGTATTTTCTATTATAATTCAATTATTAACTATTGTAGCAATAACTCTCGGCGGAGCTGCTGGTTTGAGCGGGTCTGTTACCTTCACTCTCCTTCCCTCTGTTTCACCAGCACCGGGTCTAGGGGTTCCGTTGAGTTTACCTCTGGACGACACACGCACCAACACTGGAGTACATTTTCAATGCTTTATTAAACCATCAACGAAGGAAGTAGCAGGAAAGAGGCAGAAGGAGAACTGCAGAGGAAAACTCAAATACCTTTTTAGGAAGATTCTTGACAAATGTCCTTGGGGTTGAATATTTCAGTAGAATGCACTCCCTTGGTGGGACCCAATCTTTGCTCACCTGGATAGTCCTCTCTCACTAGCCTAGCAGTCAGTACGTAGCATGAACAAAAGTCTCTGCCACAGACTTATTTGGGATGAACCCGTACGATCCTCTGCCACAGGATGTATTGGTTCTTTCTACGATGAATGTCAGTCACAGTACTTGAACCTTTAAGCCAAACCGGCGACACTATGCTGTATAGTTACTTCAGGATACGTCCTTCAACCAAGTCACCAGGCCCCTCTCCAGACCAGCACTCTGCATGATCCTTCCATGACGGGTCCTCCCCTGGGATCTCCTCGGTTGTCCAGCTTCTTCACTCTGGATGGACAGCTCAGGACCATTCCTCGGCCGCTGTGGTAGGCCCCAGACAAGCTTCTTGGCCCACCCATGCGCCGCAGCAACGTGGGCCTCCAGATCGGAGGACCACGAGATTGCTCTCTAATGCATACCTGTCGGCCAGGAGGGCCAGCAGGTGGCTGTAAAAACGAACCCCAAAACATGGCGTCTGTCCCATAAATACCCTCTCCTAGAATCCAACTCGGAGGACCACCTCCACCGAGTTGTCTCCGGGACAGAGGAGCATCCATACGCTTCGACACGTTGCCCTTCCAACACCAGCCAGCGATAACAGCGACACCCACCGGTCAGCATGGAAACACACGCAACGTCAGCCAAGCTGGAACAGAGGCAAATCTAACCTTCTTAACGAACAAGTTACTAAATTTACCTATCAGATGGTAGACCGCAATTCTACCAGTGCTACACTATTATTATAGTTTTTATTATTATTAATATTATTGTTTATCAATTATTATTATAAACTATTAAATTACAGGAAAAAGAAGGTGGGGGGGAACGGGAAAATGTGGGACTTTTTAATGAGACGCAGGAAAACCTCTCCATCCCTAATGAAATGGAAATAAGCAGCAAATTGGGATTTTAACTGCTTGCCGCCCACACACTGTCAAAGAATGGCGGGGCGGTGTGGCTCTCATTCTGGGACAGCGACAGACGCCATCCCAGAACGGCCGCTCATGCGCGCCCACGGGGGTGCCCATGGGGGCACACACTGCGGCGATCGCGGCCGTGTCATGTTGCTAGGACACGGCACAACCCCGATCTCTGTAAAGAGCCGCATCTGTGGCTCTTTAACTATGTGATCGGCTGTGTCCAATCACAGCCGGTCACATGTAAACAAGGAAGTGCCGGAAATCGGCTCTCCTCGCCCCCACACTGACAGAGTGTGTGGCGAGGAGAGCCGATCAGCGGCAGCTCCATGCAGGGGGACATCTAGGTATGTAATCAGGGCACTGATCATCAGTGCTCTGATTACAATATAGCAATATAGTGTCACAAATCAGTGCCCACCATTGCCCACCAATGCCAGCTGTCAGTGCCCACCAGTGGCAGCAATCAGTGCCCACCACTGCCCACAAGTGCCACCAATCAGTGCCCATTAGCGATGCCAGTCAGTGCTGGCAATCAGTGCTGACCATCAATGCCCATCACTGCTGTCAATCAATGCCACCCATCAATGCCCATCAGTACCGCCTATCTGTGCCGCCTATCAGTGCCCACCAGTGCCGCCTATTAGTGCCCATCAGTGCCGCCTATCAGTGCTCATCAGTGCCACATATCAGTGCCCATAAGTGTGGTATATTGGTGCTTCCTCATCAGTGCCACCTAATCAGTTCCCATAAGTGCCGCCTCATCAGTGCCCATAAGTGCCACCTCATCAATGCCCACCAGTTCAGCCTATCAGTGCCCCCTTTATCAGCGCACATCAGTGAAGGCGAAAAATTACTTAGTTACAAAAGTTACTGACAGAAAAAAAGTAAAAAAACATTTTTATTTCAAAATTTTTGGTCTTTTTTTTTTGTAAAAAAGAAAAAACCCAGCACTGATTAAATACCACCAAAAGAAAGCTCTGTTTGTGTGAAGAAAATGATAAAAAATTTGTTTGAAATCATTTCAGGATGCTACCCAGGACATGACCATGCCGGGACAGCTTAGTAAAAACCATGACTGTCCTAGCAAATACAGGACAGTTGGCAAATATGATGTAAAGCAAGATTATCATGGGGCCCCCATGCACTTGGGGCCCCTGGGCAGTGCCCAGGGGTGCCCATGCATTAAGATGGCCCTGGGCAGGATGCACCCAGCGTTGGATATGCAGCTTGAGGAATACACAAATGATCACTCCTGGTAGGTAAAATTTATGGTAAAAAAAACACCACTACCTGTCCTACCCCCCCATCTCTAAACACTTACCTGGCCCCATGACACCACGCCAGCTCCAGCGTTGCTCCTCTTACTTTCAAAGGAGAAACTGAGGGCTGTGGAGCCATAGGCTCCTTCTGCCATCAGTCAAACTCCTGTGAGAAGGTAGTGGGAGAAGGACTTTACCTGCGCTGTGGGTGTCTATGCACCTGATGGAGTATGCATGCCACCTACAGAAGGGTAGGTGCTTTGTGCTGGGTGTCCAGTGAGCCCCTGTGCCTTTAAGGAGGGATGAGCTCCCTCCTGGCTCACCTGCCCTTTGCCTATATATTATAGTACATGTGTTTCCATTGTGGAGGCTTTCAAAATTTAGAGTTAGGACTACAAATACTGGGGTGCCTTGATGGGGCTAGTTAGCATGTATGTGCAAATGTGTGCATACTAAACCCCTGTTTTAATACATACGGTTAAACAGGTCAATTCGGCTGGTTAGCAGGCTGGTCGGTAAGTAGAGGCGGGACTTTCTTTGGTTTTGTTTTGCATGCTTTGCCCTTTTATGTGCTCCTTGCTGCAAAGGCCAGTTATAGGTGAGGGCAGTGGCCATTTGTTCGTACTGTTGAAATACTGGTGAGGGAACACACTGCAAACCTTTGCTGCCATAGTGCTATGTATTGGGTGTCCAGTGTGCTCCTGTGCCTTTAAGGAGGGGTGGGCTCCCTCCAGGCACTCCTGCCCTCTATATATCCGTTATAATACATGTGCTTCCACTGTGGAGGCTCTCAAAATTTGTTAGGACTACAGAAAATGGAGTGCCTTGACAGGGCCTGTAGCTTATGCATGTATATGCAAATGTGTGCAGACTAAACCCCTATTTTTAATGCATACAGTTAGACAGGATAATTTGGTTGTTTAGCGGGCTGGTCGGCAGTGGCGGCCCGTCGCCCCCCTAATCCATGCGCCCGGCCCCTAATCTACATGCAGGGTGCATGGATTACAATGGTTTTTTTTTTTTTTTTTTTTTTTTTTTTTTTAGAAGCACGTGATTAGATGTTAGCTTCAAAAAAGCTTGGGCTCGGGGTGCAGAGCACTGTGCCCGTCCAGTTGTGTGACAATAGCGAAATAATACTCTCTATTGTTTGCCTTATTCTCCTTCCGGCCAATCAGGAAGCAGGTCCTAAGGCCCGGTTGGACGAGAGGAGAAGCGATCCTTTTGGCCGCCGAGGAGGTGGAGATGCAGGGGAAGGCGCCGTGATGGCGAGGAGGAGGAGACGCAGAGCGAAGCCACCGCCCGGAGGAAGTGCTGCCTGCGACCTAGTTGGGGTAAGTGAGGGTGATCCGACGGACGGATGGACGGGGGCCGTGGAACAGTGATACGGCTGATCCCACTGACCGGGGGTGGGTATTGAGGGCGGATTGTTTATAGCACCAGCCACCACTGCTGGTCGGTAAGTTGAGCCAGTAATTTCTTTGGTTTTGTTTTACAGAAGGGGAGGAGCCTACAGCCAGTGCTGGCGAGGACTGCTAGGAGTGGATGGAAGCAATATTTGTGTGCCGTGTCATTGCACAGAGCAAGGATGCAGTACCTTTTTTTTTTCTATTTATAATGTTACTTTTTTAACATCATTTTTATAAAGGCTGGGTTCTCACACTGCATCAGAATCGCAGGCAGTTCACACTGCGATCTAAGAACCGCTGCGGGTGTCAATATAAAGTTAATGACACCCCCAAATTGGTTCTCAGAACGCAGTGCGAACTGTGGAATCAGATCGCATGGATCTGAACACCCATGCGATCCGATTCCAGTACCGACAAAGAAAAAGGTTCCTGCACCTTTTTGGTCCAGTGAGAATTGAGCCATGCATAAGGTATGAATCAATTTGCACTGCACTGAATCCAATGCGATTCCCATACAAATGACATGCGATGCCGTACACTGCATCAGTGTGAACCCAGCCTAAAAATGTTTTTATTTTTTTTATCTACAATGCACAAAAAGATTGCACAGAAAAATGTTACTTTAGGTGATGGGAAATCTCCCCAATAGTGTCACAGATGGAAAAATAAAATTGACAGAGGCTCCAACCCTTCCCCATTCTATAGGAAGCATTTTGAATGGGACTTGGGTAACACTTACAGGGGATAGGGATATATTCGTGGTTGCAAAATTTACTGTATTTACAAAAAAAAAAATTAAAGTTGCATGAAAATATCCACTTATCTAGAAGGTTCCTACCCAGATAATGTGAAATCAGCTGCCCCCCAGCCCAGCATTTGGAGCCATCATCAGTCACACAGCCTGCCCTTCCCTTCAGTGGTAAGCGCAATGGGGGCTGATTTACTAAAGGCAATTAAACTGTTCCTGCAGAGCTTAGTAAATGAACACAACCATGTGCAAGCAAAAATGCTGTTTTTGTTTAAATTGTTTATTATTATTTTCTTTGCTGATTGGGTCTCCATTGTAAAGTGAAGCTTTACTTCAGTTACTAATGTCTGGATCAACTGCACTTTGCCTTTATGAAATCAATCCCAGTGTGTCTGCTATTGCTGAGTGACAGCCTGTCTGCCCAAACTCCACTATACTGCACCGCCCACTCTGCTGGGGTCTGGACATGTATGGTGTGGCTCCACCCCCCGAGGGTGGAATCAGCCAATCACAGGGCGGGATCATGTTAGAGCCATCACTTCTAGAAGAAGGTGTTCAGCCACGTGCCCTGCAGGAGAGAAGAAGGCTGGAGGAGAGCAGAGAGGGAGGTGAGTGTTCCTGCTGGGAGGAATGGGAATAAACTGGGAGGAGGAATCTGTACTGGGAGTGGGTTATCAGAAAGGAGAAGGGGTGCATATACTTAGCATTGGGTAAAGTGGTGTATACTGCCCTGGATGGGTGGAAGAAGGGGGCTTTATATAGTGCTTTTGGGGGAAGAAAGAATGAGCATACTGCACTTGGGAAGGGGTTTTTATATATATATATATATATATATATATATATACACACACACAGTATTGTATATACAATGGGGTTGATTTACTAGAAGCAAGTAGACTGTGCAAGGGCATGTGCTCCAAAGCATAGTAACCGACTTCCATCATCCAATCATGTGCAAGCAAATAAAATATTCTATTTTTTATTTTATTTGCATGTGATTGGGTATTCTTTGCAAAGTGAAGCTTCACTTCATTTACTAAGCTCTGGAGCAAATGCCCTTGCAAAGTCTATTTCCACCCAAAAAAACAAAAATACTTGAAAAATCCTAAAAAAAAAAAAAACAAAAAAAATTTGGATATTTTTTTTTTTTTTTAACTTACCTCTAAATGCCTGTTGCTAGGTGGTCCCTGGTGACATCACTTCCCCCTCGGCACAGGAAGGGCTCCTCTCTGCTCCCTCGCCGCTGTCAGTCATCTGGGACCCATTACAGGTCCCAGGTAACTGAGCAGCCAATCACGGCGCGCAGCGCCGCTCGCGCATGCGCAGTGGGTGCCAGGCTGTGAAGCCACAGCCCGGCGCCCACAGTTGCAATGCCGGCGCCGCTGAACGGAGGGGGAGACGAGCGGGGCTTCGATCCCCCGCATCGCTGGACCCAGGGACAAGTAAGTGTCCAATTAAAAGTCAGCAGCTGCAGTATTTGTAGCTGCTGACTTTTAATTTTTTTTTTTTTTACCCGACCCCCTGGGTGGAACTCCTCTTTAAGTACATCAACCCCAGTAAATATATACATATATATGCATTTTGTTTTTGTTTTCTTTTCAAAATATAAATTATTCATTTTTAACCTCTTTTCATTCATTTTGTTTTTTTGTTTTTTTTTTTTTATATTGATGCATTAAAAAATATTTTTTTTTCTTTTTTTTTTTAAGTGTCCTCGTTTACTACTAGATGAAGTTGAACTTGTTTTTAAACACAGTACAAAGGCATATGCAAGAAAAATTCATATATTTCTGTGAGCCAAGTTTGCACCATTGCAGCGCTTATATGTGCGCTTAATAAAATGTACAGCATGCTACTTTTTTTTTTTTTTTTTTTGCACCGCAAATGCATGTAAATGCAACTCAAAAAAAAAAAAAAAAAAATTTATATATATATATATATATATATATATATATATATATATATATATATATATATTATATAAAAATACAACACAAGGAGCAAATGCCATGCAGACAAACCACAAACACATTACAAATGCTTGTATACATGCCTTTGGAACTGCACACTGAACGCGGCGATTGCGATGTCAATGAGCCTATAAACATTCATTTCACTTGTGCACAGTGATTACACTTTACACCAAAAAAAAAAAAAAAAAAAGGGATGAAACAATTAATCGACAACTAATCGATTATGAAAATAGTTTTCAACTATTTTCATAATCGATTAATCGGCCGGCCAATTCGTTGGCCTGCATATAGAATGCATTATTTGTTTAGGAAATACAGTGCAGCACACATACAGTTCGGTACACTATCCATACAGTAAGTGCCTGAGAACTTGTGAATGTGTGGGGAGCAATGACTCATGGGACATGTAGTCCTGGGCAGGAAGTGAGTGGTTCTAAAGCCAGAAGTTGTTTTTTTTACCTTGCTACAGGGGCACTTTATACTATAATTTGCAGCTTGCTCATGGGGCACTCTGAAGGCAGGAGGAGGACTCCAGAAAAGCAGAATCAGGGCTGCTCTGTGCAAACCATTGCACAGAGCAGGTAAGTATAACATGTTTGTTTAAAAAAAAAAAAATCACTTTAAAGATTGTGTGCAGGGAAGATCAGCATCTGAACCCAGAGAAAATGGAGGCTGATAGACTGGAGGTAATAGAAGGGATTACAATTACATTTAAAGTAAACTTTTACCAGTATTTTGCATTATATTTAACATTATTATATCCATAAAAAAAAAAGTCTCAGCCTTTAGTACTACTTTAATATAAAAGATTTATATCTCCCTTCAACCCTTCATGTCTGACCCCTAGGTAAAATGCCCATATATCCTACTTTTGGGTGTATTATATATATATATATATATATATATATATATATATATATATATATATATATATACATATACATATACACAGTGGGGACGGAAAGTTTTCAGACCCCCTTAAATTGTTCACTCTGTTATTTTTGTTATATTGCAGCCATTTGCTAAAATCATTTAAGTTCACACACAGCACCCCATATTGACAGATTTATTAAAAAAGAAAAACTGAAATATCACATGGTCCTAAGTATTCAGACCCTTTGCTCAGTATTTAGTAGAAGCACCCTTTTGATCTAATATAGCCATGAGTCTTTTTCACACCTGGATTTGGGGATCCTCTGCCATTCCTCCTTGCAGATCCTCTCCAGTTCTGTCAGGTTGGATGGTAAACGTTGGTGGACAGCCATTTTTAGGTCTCTCCAGAGATGCTCAATTGGGTTTAAGTCAGGGCTCTGGCTGGGCCATTCAAGAACAGTCACGGAGTTGTTGTGAAGCCACTCATCGTTATTTTAGCTGTGTGCTTAGGGTCATTGTCTTGTTGAAAGGTAAACCTTCGGCCCAGTCTGAGGTCCTGAGCACTCTGGAGAAGGTTTTCTTCTAGGATATCCCTGTACTTGGCCACATTCATCTTTCCCTCGATTGCAACCAGTCGTCCTGTCCCTGCAGCTGAAAAACACCCCCACAGCATGATGCTTCCACCACCATGCTTCACTGTTGGGACTGTATTGGAAAGGTGATGAGCAGTGTCTGGTTTTCTCCACACATACCGCTTAGAATTAAGGCCAAAAAGTTCTATCTTGGTCTCATCAGACCAGAGAATCTTATTTCTCACCATCTTGGAGTCCTTCAGGTGTTTTTTACCAAACTCCATGAGGCTTTCATGTGTCTTGCACTGAGGAGAGGCTTCTGTCGGGCCACTCTGCCATAAAGCCCCGACTGGTGGAGGGCTGCAGTGATGGTTGACTTTCTCCCATCTCCCGACTGCATCTCTGGAGCTCAGCCACAGTGATCTTTGGGTTCTTCTTTACCTCTCTCACCAAGGCTCTTCTCCCCCGATAGCTCAGTTTGGTCGGTCGGCCAGCTCTTGGAAGGGTTCTGGTCGTCCCAAACGTCTTCCATTTAAGGATTATGGAGTGCTCTTAGGAACCTTAAGTGCAAGAGAAATTTTTTTGTAACCTTGGCCAGATCTGTGCCTTGCCACAATTCTGTCTCTGAGCTCTTCAGGCAGTTCCTTTGACCTCATGATTCTCATTTGCTCTGACATGCACTGTGAGCTGTAAGGTATTATATAGACAGGTGTGTGGCTTTCCTAATCAAGTCCAATCAGTATAATCAAACACAGCTGGACTCAAATGAAGGTGTAGAACCATCTCAAGGATGATCAGAAGAAATGGACAGCACCTGAGTTAAATATATGAGTGCCACAGCAAAGGGTCTGAATACTTAGGGCCATGTGATATTTCATTTTTTCTTTTTTAATAAATCTGCAAAAATGTCGACAATTCTGTGTTTTTCTGTCAATATGGGGTGCTGTGTGTACATTAATGAGGGAAAAAATGAACTTAAATGATTTTAGCAAATGGCTGCAATATAACAAAGAGTGAAAAATTTAAGGGGGTCTGAATACTTTCCGTCCCCACTGTATTTATATATATAAAAAATTACTTTTACTGTTTCACAGTATAAATGAACCCCTTATAGTAGCAATTATCTGCTCTTTTTGTGCTATAAAGGACTAATTTTAGTTTGTTCTTGTTTTTTACCCCATGATGACATGTGATACAAAAAAAACACGCTGCTGCTACTAATCGTCTTATGCCGCGTACACACGGTCGGACTTTTCGTCTACAAAAGTCCAACGGACGCTGACGGACTAAAGCTGGCTGGTAATCCGATCGTGTGTGGGCTTCTCCGGACTTTCAACGGACTTTTTTAGCCTCAAATCCGACGGACTTTAGATTTGAAACATGCTTCAAATCTTTACGTCGTAAGTACGACGGACCCCGAAATCCGCTCGTCTGTGTGCTAGTCCGACGGACAAAAACCCATGCTAGGGCAGCTATTGGCTACTGGCTATGAACTTCCTTATTTTAGTCCGGTGTACGTCATCACGTACGAATCCGTCGGACTTTTGTGTGGTCGTGTGTAGGCAAGTCCGTTCGTAAGAAAGTCTGCCGCAAGTCCGCCGAAGGTACGTCGGAAGTCTGTCGGACAGGCTGTCGGACTTTTGTAGACGAAAAGTCCGACCGTGTGTACGCGGCATTAGGTTCTCACCTATGCGTTTTTTGGTGCTTTTTGCAGAAACGCCCTACAGTTCATTCAACATGGTTTCCTATGGGATACGTTCCCATATTATCTGATTGATCAAAACAATAATTGCCCAACTAATCGATTATGAAAATAGTCGTTAGTTGCAGCCCTGAAAAAAATGTTTACCATCGCTAAAAAAGAGACATTTGTCTGTACCCAGAGGCTGAGCGGGGAGTGTGCTGGGCACAGATTGCCTTTTTTACGCTTTGTAATTGTTAAAGGTCCTCTTTACACTTTGTACATTACTGAAGCCTTATGTAGAGATATCTCTGGCACACCATAAGCAGAAGTTATAAGCAATCCATATTTGTACCATCATAAAACAAAGCAATATTTTGAGGGCTGCAATGGCCCCTTCCTCAGACAGGTAAGGCATTCGTTTCACAGTTGCACCGAGCAACACATGGACTATGTCTGTAATGAGTGCGCTGGACCACACAAGTAGGAATGCACTGATATATTGGCAGCTGAAAATAGGGTTATCAGCATTTTGGCAATAGAAATAAAAGTGCCGATAATGCATCCCATTGACGTCAGTGCAAAATCGCGTCCCTTTGACTTCAATGCAAAATTGCGTCTCATTGACTTCCTTGCAAAATCGCGTCCCTTTGACTTCAATGCAAAATTGCGTCTCATTGACTTCATTGCAAAATCACGTCCCATTGACTTCAATGCAAACTCGCATCCCATTGACTTTCTTGCAAAACCGCGTCCCATTGACTTCAATGCAAAATTGCGTCTCATTGACTTCCTTGCAAAATCACCTCCCATTGACTTCAATGCAAAAACACCCCCTATAAACTGCAATGCAAAATTGCATCCTATTGACTTCAATGCAAAAACGCCCACCATCGACTGCAATGCAAAATCACATCTCATTGACCCGTATGCAAAAGCACGGCTTATTGACCGCAATGCAAAATTGCGTCCTATTAACCACTTTAAGACCAGCCTCGTTTTGGATTTTAGGTGTTTACATGTTTAAAACAGGTTTTTCTGCTAGAAAATTACTTAGAACCCCCAAACATTATATATGGTTTTTCTTCTAACACCCTAGAGAATACAATGGCGGTCATTGCAATACTTTTTTTTGTACCGTATTTGCGCAGCGGTCTTATAAGCGCACTTTTTTTGGAAAAAATTCACTTTTTTGAATAAAAAAATAAAACAACAGTAAAGTTATCCCAATTTTTTTTTATATTGTGAAATATAATGTTACGCCGAGTAAATTGATACCCAACATGTCATGCTTGAAAATTGCGCCCGCTCGTGGAATGGCGTCAAACTTTTACCCTCAAAAATCTCCATAGGCGACGTTTAAAAAATTCTACAGGTTGCATATTTTGCGCTACAGAGGAGGTCTAGGGCTAGAATTATTGCTCTCGCTCTACCGGTCGCGGCGATACCTCACATGTGTGGTTTGACCACCGTTTTCATATGCGGGCGCTACTCGCGTATGCGTTCGCTTCTGTGCGCGAGCTCGTCGGGACAGGGGGGTTTTAAACATTTTTTTTTTTATTTTTATTATTTATTTTACAATATTTTATTTATTTTTACACTTTTTAAAAAAAAAAAAAAATTGTGTCACTTTTATTTCTATTACAAGGAATGTAAACATCCCTTGTAATGGAAAAAAGCATGGCAGGACCTCTTAAATATGAGATCTGGGGTCAAAAAGACCCCAGATCTCATATTTACACTACAATGCAATAATAAAAAAAAAAAAAAAAAAAAAGTCATTTAGAAAAATGACATTTGAAAAAATATGCCTTTAGGAGGCGTGGACGGAAGTGACGTTTTGATGTCGCTTCCGCCCAGCAGTGTCATGGAGACGAGTGAGCGCCATCTTGGCCTCACTCGTCTCTATACACACCACGGCAGAGGACGCGATCGCCTCCTCCGCTACCGACGGCTCCGGTAAGCGGCGGAGGGCACCGGATCGCGGCGGGAGGGGGGGGCCCCCTCTCCCGCCACCGATAAAAGTGATCTCGCGGCGAATCCGCTGCAGGGACCACTTTTATCTGAAAGCCGGCCGCCGCACGAAAACGGGGATACCGGGGTTATGGCAGCTAGCTGCTGCCATAACAACGATATCCCTGTTCAAACTTAGGACGTACATAGTCGTGCGGCGGTCGGGAAGTGGTTAAAGTGATACTAAAGTCTCTTATTTTTTCTTTAAAAATATTAAACACTTTATACTTACCCGCTCTGTGTAGTGGTTTTGCACAGAGCGGCTTGGATCCTCCTCTTCTTGGGTCCCTGGCCAGAGCTCCTGGCCCCTCCCTCCTGTTGCGTGCCCCCACAGCAAGCAGCTTCCTATGAGGGCACCCACTCCCTCTCTCTCCTCATTGGCTAACTGACTTTGACAGCAGCGGGAGCCAATAGCGCCGCTGCTGTGTCTCAGCCAATCAGGAGGGAGAGTCCCTGGCAGCCAAGGCACTTATGGACATCGCTGGATCGAGATGGGGCTCAGGTAAGTATTAGGGGGGCCAAGGGCTGCTGCACTCTGAAGGTTTTTTATTTTAAAGCATAGACCACACAAGTAGGGATGCACTGATATATCGGCTGCGGAAAATAGGGTTATCAGCATTTTGCCAATTGAAAAAAAAAAAAAAAGGTGCCGATAATGGCATGCTGCGTCCCATTGACTTCAATGTAGAATTGCATCCCATGGACTTCATTGCAAAATCACCTCTCATTGACTGCAGTGCAAAAACTCCCCCTATTGACTGCAATACAAATCATGTCCCATTGACTGCAATGCAAAATCACCTCCCATTTTCTTCAATGCAAAAACACCTCCTATTGACTGCTGTACAAAATTGCATCCCATTGACTTCAATGCAAAATCGCCTCCCATAGACTTCAATGCAAAAACGCTCCCTATTGAGTTCAATGCAAAATCTCGTCCCGCCGACTTCAATGCAAAATCACGTCCCATTGACTTAAGGCAAAAATGCCAGCAACATGAATTAAATTGAAAAAAAAAAAACAATTAAAAACTGTCAGTTTTTGGCCCAGTGCATCCTGAATTTTCAGTTTCGGCACCGTAATTTTAATTTTGGTGCATCACTACACATAAGTTATTTGTTCTGAGCCACCTAGAGAGAGTGGAATAAAAAGCTGGAGCACACTTATGAGCGTACACATGGTCGGATTTCCGACGGGAAATGTTCGATGGGAGCTTGTTGTCGGAAATTCCACATCGTCCATCGGACATTTTTCTTCGGAATTTCCGACAAACAAAATTTGAGGTCTGGATCTCAAATTTTCCGACAACAAAATCCGTTGTCGGAAATTCCGCTCGTGTGTACACAATTCCGACGCACACAATTCCACGCATGCTCGGAATCAAGCAGAAGAGCCGCACTGGCTATTGAACTTCATTTTTCTCAGCTCGTCATACGGGTCGTACGTCACCGCGTTCTTGACGATCGGAATTTCCGACAAGATTTGTGTGACCGTGTGTATGCAAGACAAGTTTGAGCCAACATCCGAAGGAAAAAAAACATGGATTTTGTTGTCGGAATGTGCGATCGTGTGTACGCGGCATTACAGGGACCATTTGGAACGACAAAAAAGGAATCAGTTCTGAAGGAAGCAGTAGAAAAAAGATAGACTTTCATAACCTGAACCACATCCAAGCAATGGAGGTCAAGAGAAGCCACACAAGAGATGGGTGAAGGATTTCCTGGTTGAGGTGAACGGCTGAAGCTTGTGGCCGGTGCCAACTCGCCCTCCATGTTGGGGTACTTTTCTCGGGAACGCACTCACTAATGCCCAGAACCAGGCGGGGCCACAATCATGTGAACTCAACATTAAGGCGGCACTCCTTAGAAGGGAGCCATTCTTCTTGAGCAGCTGTACAACAAACTTGAGGCTCCATACTGTGACACTCTGTCCCATAACTCTGCACACCTTGACTCCCAGAACGTAGCATTTAGAGGGGCCAGCGCTCCCCTTCACCAGTCCAGCTTTCTTCTGCCACCTTACTCCCAGTGACAGAATACGGGTCCCGCTGGGCACTGAGCGGGGACTTCTATGCGTATACAAGTTAACTCCTTGAGCTCTCCCGCACCTGTGGCTAGGTACATGGGGTCTCCATGCTGCGGGTTCGGTGCCGATTGCTATAGGGAGGGACTCAGAACACTGACTCCCTTGCCAACCAGGGGACCCATTGTCCATGTCCGGTACCACTCTCCTGCTGGCTGGCTGCCATTACATTCCCAGTGGTCCTGGTTACCTATAGCAACAGCATGTTGGATGTGACTTCCTGCCAACTCCTCTGTATGGATAACTTTGGGTATTTTTACAGTTGTGTTACATTTCTGGCATATAAAACTTGAACAGAAGGCACCAGCATCCAATAAGCCTCCTATAATACCTCTAGCAATGCACCAAAGCAGCGTTCCCTCAGCAATAACATTTAAAGATTCTATGACATTTGAAGGGTGACTCACCAAACACCACCTAAAATTCTACTACTAGGCACAGCTGGAAATAAATTTGGAAATTAAGATGAAGGCGTTCTCTTAGGACAGGAGCAACTTTTTTTTTTTGGAAAACATAAGAGAAAGTACACAGGGAAATTAATTAGATGAACTGACTGAACAAGATCAAAGGGAAACAATATAGGTCAGTGTGAGCTCATAGGCTACCTGAAAAACATGTTATTATGTTGGCATAATTACATTGGTGCAGAAGTTGTCACTTCCCTAATTTTTGACAATTACAGTATGAGCCAAGATAAATCATATCAATAATAATATAGATACTGGAGCAAGCACTGAGGGGATTATCTGGAGATGGTTTTACTCCTCCGGGCCTCAACCCCCTCTACCTGGCCTTTTTTTTTGCTTGCATAGTCGCAAAATGGGGTCCAGCCTGGTTCTTACCAACTTGTAGAGGAAATGTTCTTAAAGGGAGGCATCTTTACCCCTTTGGGGTGTGAGAATTAAATGTTGGGGGTAACACATTGGATCTCAGAGTATTTACTTATTTTTAGAAGAAACCTTATTTTTCTATAAGTGTATTTGGGAGGACCACTTGACCAAAGTGCATCTGACTGCAATCAATGCTTGTAGATTTTTATCAAATGCTTCATAAAGGCCAACATACACACAGTGGGCCTATAGTAGATAAATTACATATTCAACTAATCCAGTCAATAATTGGTTTGAGGATGTGATACAAATAATTGCTTGAGGGGTCTTGGAAAGGTATTGTTACATTCAGGGTCCATCTGGGAGATCTGAGATTGTCTATTTGTGGTGGCCCTCTGAATCTTCTTCTTCACCCCCGTGGGTACTTACAGGCCCTGTTCTTTTGATACACCTGGTACCTTCATGCACCCCTTTGAGTAACTACAGACCAGGCATGAAATAGTTGATAAGACTTTACTGAACAATTTGGAAATACAGTCCAACAGCACATTGTACATAAAGCAGAGTCCAACCCTAACTAACCAATGTAGGCTGCCCAGGTTCAAACCAAAACCAGGAAAGTCCGTTCAGCAAGAGTCCATTACTGGCCGAGTTCTGGTTCCAGGTAGAATCCCAGCAGGGTGGCCCAGAACGGGGGCCATGTGGTCCAGCAGGACTACATGGTGCAGCAGTCCTTCCTCTGTAATCTCATGTGGAAGAAGAGCCCAGCTCTGAGCCCTCCTCCCCTTGCGTTTTTTGTGGCTTACAACAGAGGGCAGGGCCCAGGAAAGATCTGAGACACAGTTAACCCTTTCACATCCTGGGCAGACTGACCTATCTGTATAACTACACAGTGCAATTAATACAACAGCAGAAATAAATTCAATGTAAACCCGTAAGCACCTGCTTACAAGCTACTTTGACCACTTCAGACCCACTTTATAGCCGACAGACATCTATAGCGTGGCTCTGTTCCGGGAGGGTGTCCATGGACATGCTACCAGAACCACATCCCCTGGGACGTGCATCTGGTGCGTTCTGTGATTGCGGTAAAGGGCCAATCACACCCTTTACCATGTGATTAGCTGTGTCCAATCACAGCTGATCACATGTAAACACACTTGCTGGTTATTGGCATTCCTATCCTCACAAGCTGTCGCAGTGTGAGGAGAGCCGGTAGTCGGCAAGTGTGACAGGGGACATGTACACAGATAATCAGAGCACTGATCATCGGTACCCTGATTATCAATGCTGCCTCATTAGTGCCACCTATAAGTGCCCATCAATGCTGCATATCAGTGCAGCCTATCTCTGCCCATCAGTGCAGCCTATATGCCCATTAGTGCAGCATATCAGTGCAGCCTCATCAGTGCCCATTGGTGCAGCCTCATCAGCGCACATTAGTGAAGGGAAAAAAAATTACTTATCTGCAAAATTTTATTACAGAAAGTAAAAAAAAAATTCAAAATTGTTGGTCTTTTTTCATTTGTTTAGCAAAAAACAAAAGAACCCCAGTGGTGATTAAATATCACCAAAAGAAAGCTCTATTTGTGTGAAAAAAATTATAAAAATGTCATATGGGTACAGTGCTGTATGACCGCACAATTGTTATTCAAAGTGTAACAGCGCTGAAAGCTGAAAATTGGCCTGGGCGGTAAGGAGGTAAGGAGGTGAAAGTGCCCTGTATTGAAGTAGTTAAAGTGTAAGTTCACATTTACAGAAAAATCTGTAAGGTGAACTTACACAGCCCCCCCCCCCCCCCCCCCCGCTGATCTGTACCGCTGCAATCTCCGGTTCTAAACCCCAGTATATCCGCGTCAGTTGCCTTACAAGAAACACAATTTGTGGGTGAGTATAGAGAGAGGAATAACCCTGATGGGTTCAAACGAGGGCTTTCATGGTGCTGAGAAAACCGGACTCAGATTCACAGTGTCACCGGGTAAGGCACAGGGGGCTCCACATGTGAGGCTTCCTGTACAAAGGTCTTAAAGTGTTTTTTTTATTTTTAAACTAATACCTGCAAGACAAAGGCATAATGTGCTAGTATGCATAGTATACTAGCTCATTATGTAATACTCACCTGAGTTGAAGCCCTCGCTGCGGTGCTTGTACACCGGTCCGGCGGCCAACATCACTCCCGGGGGTTACTTCCAGGTATCGCGGCTCCGACGCTGTGATTGGTCGGAGCCGCGCTGACGTCACTCCCCCGCTTGCGTGCGGGAGCCGCCAGTAACGGCACAGTCTCACTAAAACAACGGCACGTGCCGTTGCTTCAGTGCGCATGTGCCGATGACATCGACACATGCAAATACAGGGGATATTTCCTAAACCGTTCAGATTTAGGAGATATCCTGGGTAGCTACAGGTAAGTCTAATCATAGGCTTACCTGTAGAAAAAAGTGATCTGTAAGGGTTTACAACCAATGTAATCAAAAATTAGAGGCCAAAATGTCTGTAAAATAGGATATCCAGAGCAGAGACCTGACCCTTGATGGTAGTAAAGACAAAATTTGTCCAACAGAAAATCTCCTAGGGTGGAACCCATACGCTTTACCCCTGATGAAGCACGCTTTTCACTTAGGAGGAGAAATGGTTGGAGCTTGGGACCACGCTGGACTGGTTCAGCTGCTCTTAGTCAGTATTCGCTGGTTCTAAGGATAAATGGTGAAGTTTAACTCCCTTTGGAGGGGAGGGCTGCTACTTAAACGGTGTGAATGCGATATCGCTTCAGTAGCAACGGTATTTAGATGAGACGGAAAGAGCGCCCAATATCCAAAATGAAATCAAACTTGATGGGAAGTTAACAGTCATTTATCGAGAGTCACATATACAGAAAAAGCCAATGTGTTTCGGGGGAATATGTCTCCCCCTTCTTGAGGGCTGTTGGTACATATCAACGGAGATGGGTGTGCTCCACGGAGGTACATGTGTCTCTTATGACAGCAGATGTAGGTTCTAACTGTGGAGACGGCTGCCTCTGCACCATTAGGACCAACATCTGCTGTCATAAGAGACACAGGTACCTCCGTGGAGCCCACCCATCTCCGTTGATACGTACCAACAGCCCTCAAGAAAGGGAGGGCTTTTAATCCCCCGAAACACGGCTTGATGTGTATATGTGTAACTCTCAATAAATGATTGTTCTTCCCATCAAATGTGATATGACTTTGGACATTGGATGCTCCTTCTGCCTCATCTACGTATGGGAAGAAGACTTCTTATGCCCTGTACACACGGTCGGACATTGATCGCACATTCCGACAACAAAATCCTAGGATTTTTTCCAACAGATGTTGGCTCAAACTTGTCTTGCATACACATGGTCACTCAAAGTTATCGGAAAATCCGATCGTTCTGAACGCGGTGACGTAAAACATGTACGTCGGGACTATAAACGGGGCAGTAGCCAATGACTTTCGTCTCTTAATTTATTGTGAGCATGCGTGGAACTTTGTGCGTCGGATTTGTGTACACACGATCGGAATTTCTGACAATGGATTTTGTTCTTGGAAAATTTTATAGCAAGCTCTCAAACATTGTGTGTCGGAAATTCCTATGGAAAATGTGTGATGGAGCCTACACACGGTCGGAATTTCCGACAACAAGGTCCTATCACACATTTTCCATCGGAAAATCCGTCCGTGTGTACAGGGCATTAGGCTTTAACTTCATAGGAATCACCTATTAAGACACACCCCTGTCTCTCAGAACCTGTGCTTATACAGAAATCCTGAAGCAGGGTGGTAAACCAGTCACGGAGACAGAAGATCCATCTGATAAACAGGTACAACTTATGTAGGAGGATTTGACACATTTCTTTGTATCACCTGAGGCCAGTCACTTCACTTGGTATATGGAAGGGTTTACAACCACTTTAAAATGGACCTTCACCCCCACCCCTTTCCCCATCCCAGCACATTTTTAGCTTACCGCACTTCTCCCTCAGTACAAATATGTTTTTTTTTGTTTGTTTAATTTTTGACACCCCCCATGTTCACAACTTTTTTTGGCATGGCCATTTTTTTAACTGATTGGAGGGAAGGGACACCCCCCCCCCCCCCTTCACACTGAAAAAGAATTGAGGCTGTCAATCACAGGCTGCGTATGAAGGAGCTCCTTGCCCTGTCACCACTGCCTTCCATTAGGTCATGCATTTTTGTCACTTTTTCTGAAAGTGCACCAAAAGTCCTGCCTGCCACTTAGCGAGCTTCCAGAAATCGCTGGATCGGATGGGCTCAGGTAAGAAAAAGAGGGGGGGGGGGGGCTGCAGCACAGGTTTTTCACCTTAATGCATAGAATGCATTAAAGTGAAAAATCATAAAGTGATTGTAAAGTCTCATTTAAAAAAAATAACAAACATGTTACACTTACCTCCTATGTGCAGTGGATTTGCACAGAGCAGCCTGGATCCTCCTCTTCTCGGGTCCCTCTTCGGTACTCCTGGCCCCTCCCTCCTGTCGAGTGCCCCCATAGCAAGCAGCTTGCTATGGGGGCACCCGAGCTGAGCTGCAGCTCCCTGTGTCTATTCAGACACGGAGCTGCCGTTCGGCCCCTCCCCCTCTCTCCTGATTGGCTAACTGACTTTGATTGACAGCCGCGGGAGCCAATGACGCCGCTGCTGTGTGTCAGCCAAGGAAGAGAGTCCTGGACGACCGAGGGACTCGTGGACATCGCAGGACAGAGATGGGGGCTCAGGTAAGTATTAGGGGTGCTGGGGGGACTGCTACACACAAAAGGCTTTTTATCTTTATGCTTAGAATGCATTAAGATTAAAAAAAAAAAAAAACCTTCTGCCTTTACAACTCCTTTAGGGCTTTACAACCACTTTAAAGTGGTTGTAAACCTCAGACATGAAATATGAACAAAGTATATCCCTCTATAGTGTGTAACTGTCTCAACCCAGAGCACTAATGCCGCGTACACACAACCGGACTTTCCGGGAGAAAAGGTCAGATGGAATTATTCCATTGGTCTTTTCGATCGTGTGTGGGCTTCATCAGACTTTTTCTTTCTAAAATTCTGACGGACCTAGAAATAGAACATGTTTTCAAATCTTTCCGACCGAATCAGTTCCTATCAGGAAAACCGCTCGTCTGTAAGCTATTCCAACGGACCAAAAACCACGCAAGGGCAGCTATTGGCTACCGTCTATTGAACTTCTTTTTTCTAGTCCCGTCGTACGTCATCGCGTTCCAAATGATTGGACTTTGGTGTGATCGTGTGTAGGCAAGTCCGTTTCAGCGGAACTCCGTCGGAAAGACCGTCAGAGTCTATTCTGACGGAAAGTCCGGTCATGTGTACGCGGCATTCGTGTCATTTCTGTCAGCTGCTTCATTCCTCTGCTACACTTCTGACGGTTTTCCTGACACCAAGAGAAAAAAGGTGACAGGGGAGGGCACAGCTTATAATTGCCAGCTCTCAGCTCTGTTCCTGTGTAGGGGGGGGGGGGGTGTGTCCCTTCCCTCCAATCAGCTCTCGGAACTCTCCTCACTGATGTAACTTCAGCTCTCTGCCCCCTGCTTTTCAGAGCTGAGAAATACTGCACAAATTCTGCACTTTGAACGGCTGTAGAGAAGAAAAGACTGCAGATAAACAGGTACAACTTATGTAGGAAGATTGGATTCATCTCTGTGTATCACCTGAGGCCAGTCACTTCACTGGGTATATGGAGGGTTTACAACCACTTTAAGTGTACTTTGTCTAAAAGTGCATGTATTCTTTAATTTTATAAAACGTGTACTTGCTTGTGTTCTTATGTCAGTAAATATGACATTATGTATTTATATTCCATATTTACAGCACTCCTCAAAAGCTGACGAATGACTCCCTGTGCAGCTTCACCGAACTCTTCTCCCGCTCACAGCGCTGATTTATTCCATCACGGAACTCCTTTAGGGCGGCAGAGGGAGGAATGTATAAATCATGCTGAACCCTCCTAGTAAATCCGTCTCGTAATCTGTCCCCCTGCTCCTGTTTAGCACTGTCTTGATGTGATACAGAATTAAAAAATATCCCTCTGTATGCTCAGCATCCAACCTGAACATGGTTGTCACCCCCAAACAAGCACACACCAACAAACATTATACATATTGATCAGTTACGGTGCCACTAAAGGGTGTATTTATATCAAATAAATCTCTGGGCTATTCCTCCTGTGATACTGGATGTACATTTGTTCTGTGCAAATGGGGGCAAAATCAAATGTTATTTGGCTATTTTTTTTCCAGAGACGAATGTTATTAATTAGAAATAAAATACAGTAGTACAAGAAAATAATATATTATGACCACTAGATGGAGCTATCACAGTATATAATTATTTATGTTCAATAATTATCAGCTGCACCTAGTGGCCATGATGAGGTATCTTCCTGATTCACTGTATTCTGTATGAATGAATAACATTCAGCCTTGAGGGAAACTAGTTTAATAATATTGGATTTTTGCCCCCATTTACACAGAAGGAATGTACATGCATTCATAGAACAAATAGCTCTGTCCATTTTTTTAGTACACCCCCCTAGTGTTCACTACAATATGTTACATACATCCTCGTCTAGGCCAGGATGATATACGCTGTGAAATATCTGCGCATATCTTGCACATGCATGAACACACCATGGGGGCACTATCAGGGGTTTCTGTACTCTGGCCCGTGGGCCAGGTGCAGCCCTTTGCCCCCACTTACACCATGGGGCACTATTCCTCCCACTGACACTAATGATGAGGCACTATTCACCCCACTTACACCATCGATGGGGCACTATTCCTCTCACTGACACCAATGATGGGGCACTATTCCTCCTACTGATAACAATGATTGGGCACTATTCCTCTCACTTACACCATCGATGGGGTACTATGCCTTCCTCTGACACCAATGATGGGGCAGCATTTCTCTCACTGGCACCAACAATGGGATACTATTCCTCCCACTGACATCAATGATGGGGCACTATTTCTCCCACCGAGACCAATGATGGGACAGTATTTCTCCCACTGACGCCAATGATGGCGCACTATTCCTCCTACTGATACCAATGATGGGGCACTATTCCTCCTACTGATACCAATGATGGGGCATTACTCCTTCTTACACCATCGATGGGGTACTATGCTTTCCTCTGACACCAATAATGGGGCAGCAGTTCTCCCACTGGCACCAACAATGGGATACTATTCCTCCCACTGACAGCAATGATGGGGCACTATTTTTCCCACTGAGACCAATGATGGGACAGTATTTCTCCCACTGACACCAATAATGGGGCACTATTCCTCCCACTGACACCAATGATAGAGCAGTATTTATCCCACTGACACCAATGATGGGCTACCATAACTCCCACTGACACCTCCTCCTACTGACCACAGTCTTGCCCCCCTAAAGTCAGAAGCACAGTAAACTGACCCATTGTTTGAAAATTCTGGAGACCCCTGATCTATAAGATCTGGAAGAAACCCGCAGCGTGTCTGCACTTGCACGAAATCGTCCTAAACCCCAAACACAAACAAACAAACCGCAAGTCTGTTCGACCCCATAGACTGGCAGAGATCCACAATGTGTCTGTGCTTTTGTGTGGGGGGGGTGGTTTAGCGCAATCTCACGCATGCACAAACAAACCGGGGGGGTCTCTGCTGGGTCCTGTAGACCTGTGGCGAATGTGCTTGGGTTTAACACACTTTGTTGCATGCTCAGACACACCGGTGGGCTCTGCCATGTCCTATAGACCCGTGGCGTGCCTGTCTGTGCATGCGCAGGGTATTGATTAAAGATGGTGACATGGGAGCAGAACCCCGAGGAAGAACTTTGGACTGAAAGAGAATAACGCTGGACCCCCCCCCCCCCCATCTCATCTCACTATGCATTATCAGGTGAAGGGTATGGCGCTGTTCCTTTATCTAAATGATGATTCCCTACCTGCGTATTTGTATATTTCTTAGTTCAAAACAAGGTACCTGTATATAAATTCCTAGATGTAACCAAGACGTATAAATATCAGATAGTAGTATCCTTAAAAAATTCCACAGTGTTGAACGAGCTATATATATATATATAAACAAACCATAAATATATATATAAAATAATATAATAATAATGGTGGTGGTGTCAAATTCCATACATAGTTTTACTAGTTAATAATCCAAAAAACATTTGTGGTGAAAGGAAGTGGGGAAGGGAGGGGGGAGGGAGGGGGGGAAGGGGAATGGGGGTGAAAAAAAAGGGGGGGGGGGGAGGAAAAGTGAAAAGGGAGTGAAAGGTCAAACAGTGATAAGGAAACTATCCTAAGATCACTCCTATAAAGTGCAAACGTGCTATCAAGTTCAAAAAGTCCTTAATGTGCAATAAAGTTTTTGTCAAATCCGTTTAAATCCTTATTGGTATAATATCTTGATATATATCTTGTGCAATATCCAGGTGCAAGTGATGTTGTAATTGTGATCTTTGCTCTAAAAGTGCAGCCACTCACCGGATCACTTCACCCCTGCAGGGGTATCAGGCAGTTACAGTTTTGCGCCACTGTACGGCAATCTATGGCAGACTCAGGATCGTGGTGTATCATATGTAAAGAGAGAAGGGGTGCCCATAGCGTAAAATCGTTTAAAAGGATTTTTATTAAACAATTGAAAAGGTACTCACAATTTCACAGTATAAAACAAGCAGAGTAAAACGTCACGGTTAACCTTCAGCTCTGGTAAGTAAGTAGTGTTGGGAAGCACAGATTAGGCCACGCCCTACGCGTTTCGTCCGTAGACGTCCTAACGACGCTATGGGCACCCCTTCTCTCTTTACATATGATACACCACGATCCTGAGTCTGCCATAGATTGCCGTACAGTGGCGCAAAACTGTAACTGCCTGATACCCCTGCAGGGGTGAAGTGATCCGGTGAGTGGCTGCACTTTTAGAGCAAAGATCACAATTACAACATCACTTGCACCTGGATATTGCACAAGATATATATCAAGATATTATACCAATAAGGATTTAAACGGATTTGACAAAAACTTTATTGCACATTAAGGACTTTTTGAACTTGATAGCACGTTTGCACTTTATAGGAGTGATCTTAGGATAGTTTCCTTATCACTGTTTGACCTTTCACTCCCTTTTCACTTTTCCTCCCCCCCCACCCCCCCCCCCCTTTTTTTTCACCCCCATTCCCCTTCCCCCTTCCCTCCCCCCCTCCCTTCCCCACTTCCTTTCACCACAAATGTTTTTTGGATTATTAACTAGTAAAACTATGTATGGAATTTGACACCACCACCATTATTATTATATTATTTTATATATATATTTATGGTTTGTTTATATATATATAGCTCGTTCAACACTGTGGAATTTTTTAAGGATACTACTATCTGATATTTATACGTCTTGGTTACATCTAGGAATTTATATACAGGTACCTTGTTTTGAACTAAGAAATATACAAATATGCAGGTAGGGAATCATCATTTAGATAAAGGAACAGCGCCATACCCTTCTATCACATTAATCCACTCAGCTGTCCCCATTTATGGTGACTGCATGTTGGGCGGCAGCAGTTCCATAGGTCTCACTAACACACTTTTATTTCCACTGCGCGGGTTTATTACTCCTTTTACCATTATCAGGTGAAACCTTTTGCTTTGCCATTATTCAGCACTGGGACGGCCAATCTCAGTATCTACAGACCAGAAGCCGTACATATTTGCTAATATCCTGGTAATCTGTTAAGCATAGTATGGGGCTCAGTTCACAATACTGCGACTATAAAGTTGCAATTTTTCCAGTGTGACTTTGATGTGTCTTTCATGCGACTTTGCACTGTCTGGCCCTCAAGTCACATCAGAGTAATGCAGGAACCTTTTTAACTCTTTCACCCCCTTCCTGCCCAGGCCAATTTTCAGCTTATAGAGCTGTGGCACTTCAAATGACAGTTGGGCGGTCATGTAACACCGTACCCCTATGACATTGTCATCATTTTGTGAGGCAGAGCTTTCATTTGGTGGTATTTAATCACCACTGGGCTTTTTTTTTTTTTTTTTTTTGCTAAACAAACGAAAAAAGACTGAAAATGTTGAAAAACAAAACATTTTTCTTAGTTTCTGTTATAACATTTTGCAAATACCGTATATACTCGAGTATAAGCCGACCCGAATATAAGCCGAGGCACCTAATTTTACCACAAAAACCTGGGAAAACTTATTGACTCGAGTATAAGCCGAGGGTGAGAAATGTGCAGCTACTGTAAGTGGAAAAGAGGGTCAACAATGCCCATTTGCAGCCTCACTGTGCCCATTTGCAGCCATAGGTCCCCTGAACTTCGAGCTCGGTAGTTAAGGGTTCCTAGATGCCCCCTAGCTGCAGCCAAAATTTGGGGTCTCTGAACCCAAAGGGTCCCGAAATGACATTGCTGCAGATGGACACAGTTGACCGACTTTGGGGCCCCGTATCTCGGAGCCACTTGGTGCTAGGAACCCCAAATTTAGTGTGCAAACCCAGTGGAACTAGCACTACAACATATCCAAAGGGATCCTAGCACTAAGGGGCCCCTAGATACAGGGCACCAAATTTGGTTCGGAAAACGTCAAGCACTTTTCTGCAGCAGAGAATGAAATTTTACGAACCGACTTTGGGGACCCGCCATCTCTGGGCCACTTGGTGCTAGGAGCCCCAGCTTTGGATATGTTGTAGTGCTAGTTCCACTGGGTTTGCACACCTTGCTCCAAGTGGCCCCAAATTGAGTTTGAAAAATGTCATTCTCTGCTGCAGAAAAGTGCTTGACTTGAGTATAAGCCGAGGGGGGCATTTTCAGCACAAAAAAGTGCTGAAAAACTCGGCTTATACTCGAGTATATACGGTAAGTAATTTTTCTTCTTCACTGATGGGCACTGATATGCAGCACTGATGGGCACTGATAGGCGGCACTGATGGGCACTGATAGGCAGCTCTGATGGGCACTGATAGGCGGCATTGGTAGGCTGCACTGATAGGCGGCACTAATAGGCTGCACTGATGGGCATTGATAGGCTGCACTGATAGGCGGCACTAATGGGTACTGATAGCTGCACTGATTTGCACTGATGATCAGTGCCCTGATTATCAGTGTAAACAATGTAACATGGACACAGCATGTGAGGAAAGGACAGCCGATATCAGCGGTGTCCAATGGACACAGCTTTCACAGAGCGTGTGCCCTATGTGGAAAGGGGGGGGGGGGCATGGACGCCCTCCCAGAACCGGAGGAATGCCCTGTAGCCGTCTTTTGACTATTGCACGGTTGGGAAGTAGTTAATTAGGAGCAATCAGTTCTCTAGTCTGCTGTGGCTGTGAGCAGAGAGAACCGGGGAGCTGGAGCTTCATGCTCTGATATCTCTGCCCGCTTCGTTTCCAACAAGCAGCACATTTGCAAGGCCTTCTTTAATTTTGATTGGATGGTGGGTAAATATTTTCTTGGGGCCCCTTCCCATTCTGAGACATACAAAAAAATAGCAGGTACACCTAAAATCATTTTACTGCAGCAGACCACACAGCGATTTCTATTGGTTACCAAAGGTTACAGCATATTATTATTGACTGGTTTGCTAAAGGTTACAACATATCATTTCTGCTTGCTGATTGGTTGCTATAGATTACTGCTTATCATTACCACTCACTGATTGGTTGCTACAGTGCTTGACTCGAGTATAAGCCGAGGGAGGCATTTTCAGCATTTTACTACAGGAGGCGGTCAGAGACTGCAGACATACTGCAGGAGACGGTCAGAGACGGCGGACATATTACAGGAGATGGTCAGAGACTGCAGACATGCTGCAGGAGACGGCCAGAGACTGCAGACATGCTGCAGGAGACGGCCAGAGACTGTGGACATACTGCAGGAGAAGATCTTTCAACAATGCACAGCTTCCCAGTTGAACAACAGCTCAGGGTTTAGGATAGCAGTCAGGCAGTCTATGGGGGGGGGGGACATACCTGGCCAGTCGGGCTCACCATGTGCTTTCGAAAGTCCGGGGGTGGGTCTCCCGGTCCAATCTCAGCTCCTACTACACCCGCTCTCCCGAGCATAAATGGGGCGGGGTCAGAGTGTCAGTTTAGCTCTCAGCCCCGCCCCCTCTCTGCTGGCTGTGGAATACTGTGCTGCCTCGCATGTCCCCGGTGCACTCTGCAGTGCCATAATTGGGGCCCCAATTTGCGGGCAGCCTGGGCTCCAGGGGCAGCTGCTTTGGGCCCCAGAACAAAGACTGGACCCGGGACCGCTGCCCCTCATTAAAGACAACCCTGCACATATGTGCACTGCTCTATGCACACTACAAATCCAATAATCTATAGTCCACCTCGGAAGTGAGCAAGAGAGGTTGGTTACATTCTTACAGACAGTGGAACCATGGAGAATTCATTAAGCCACCTTCTAACAGGAAGTCTGATCACAGCAAAAAAGAAAAAGGGGGGGGGGGATTTGAAGGAGGCTGATAGCAATAGAAGGGACTTTTTTGAGTTAAGAATACATTGAATAGATTTTTTTTTATTTATTGTCACTAAATATTTATTGCCTTACCCAGGTTTTTGATTGCACCAAAACCAGCTTTTATGGCAAACCAACATCTTCCCAAGAGGAAAACTCACAGTTCTAGTGATGATAAATGGATTCTAAAACTTGAAGGTAAAAATATGCTTTTTTGGTACCTAGAAATTCTATTTTTTATCCTATGTCTGAATCCACTTTAAATAAACTAGATTTGGGTTTCTTTTTCAGCCTGTCAAGACCATGGCGTCTACTACAAGGCCAGTCTTATCAAAAAAGAGAAAACAATAAAGGTGACAAATGACTTCCTTTCCGTCCTCAGCTTTTTACTTCCATTTCACTACATCCATATCTTTTTTCATGTTATATCATATCTTATGCTTGTATCTAATACATGGGTTTCCAAACCTTATAAACAAAGTGCAGTTTACTGTTCTTCAGACTTTAGGGGGGCCGGACTGTAACCATTGGGAGTAGAAATTGTGCTGGAGTCATTGGGAGTAAATAGTAGCATTAGGGGGAGGAATAGTGCCCCATCGTTGGTGTCTTTGTGAGGAATAGTGCCCCACTGTTGGTGTCAGTGGGAGAAATAGTGCCCCATTGTTGGTGTCAGTGGGAGAAATAGTGCTCCATTGTTGGTGTCAATAACAGGAATTATGCCCCATGGTTGGTGTCAGTGGGAATAACAGTGTCTTGCATCAGTGGGAGGAAAAGTGCCCAGGGGCCCTGTAAAGGCAAGCAAAGGGACACATCCAGCCCCAGGCTGCAGTTTGGAAACCACTGATCTAATACATGGGGCTAGATGTCTAGTGTGCATGAGGCCTTAGCATAGTTGCCAACAGTCCCGATTTTCCCGGGACAATCCCGATTTTGGGACCCTTGTCCCGATTGGAGGCTGTCCCGAATCGGGATTTCCATCAGGAAAATCGGGAATGTTGTTTTTTTTAATTTTTGGAGCAGCTGGCTCCAGCAAAATGGCGGCCGGCGCTGCCGCTCGATCTTCCCCCTAGTGCTCAGTGGAGAGAGGAAGGGGGCTCGATCCATGCAGCCAATGAATCGGCTTCTTTAGCTGCATGGCCCCTCCCCTCTCCACTGAACACACGGCGTCGCCGTGTCTTGCCGAAAAGTTCCCCAGCTCGGCTATTTCCGCTGCTCGTACTGTGCAGGCGCGGGTCCTTACTTGCCGAGGGGAACTTTCTCGGCAGAACACGACACCGGCCGCTCCTGGATGAGGGAAGGGTCTGCACTGAGGGGGGGCCTGCACTGAGGGGGGGGCTGCACTAATAGAGGGGGGCTGCACTAATAGAGGGGGGTCTGCACTGATGGAGGGGGTCTGCACTGATGGAGGGGGTCTGCACTGATGGAGGGGGTCTGCACTGATGGAGGGGGGTCTGCACTGAGGGGGTCTGCACTGAGGGGGTCTATACTGACTCTGCTGGGGGCACCTGATGCAAGGACAGACTCTGCCGGGGGCACCTGATGCAAGGACAGACTCTGCTGGTGGCAGGCGACATGGCTAGTGACACGCTCAGGGATCCCACTGATTCGGCATTATGGTGAGTTGAATGATTTAATTTTATATTACAATGTAATAATAGAAATAATGCGCTTCAATCATCCTGACACCATAACAACCATGGTGCCGGGATGATTGATGCGTTAACACCAGGTGTTTGGAGTATCTTTATCTGCTGATTGTTAAACTTTCTAGAATACACATATTTTTTTGTGTAGGATCTGGGGCTGCTGTCCCGTCATTCCCCTCTCCCCCCCCCCTCATTCATCTCAGACTCTAACCACACCCTCTTGAGCCATGCCCATTTAAACCACGCCCACTATTTCACGTAAGCCACACCCATTTTTCGCCGCAACGCACTTGTATTTTTGCGAAGCCACGCCTACGAATGAATGCCCCGCCCCCTGATTATTGTACGGCTCCGCCTACAGCCAAAAAAGTGTCCCACATATTTTTTTGCAATGTTGGCAACTATGCCTTAGCTGTGCTGTAGTAACCATCGGGAGAGTAGGGATTAAAGAGAAGAAGCAGGACACACTGGGGAAACCAGGTAGGGTGGTATAGAAAGAGCAAGGCCACTGGGGGAGGATAAAAGTTGCTCATTGACCTAGCAGAATAGACTATAACGTTCAATCCACGGAGTCCAAACCAATGCAAACTTACGTCTTTTAATCCAGGAGGTACCATACCAGGCTACTCTTTACCTTTGCCAGCTGCAGAGTGAAGGACCACCAAGCTTTGGCTAGGACTTGTTTCGCTGCTGTAAAAAAGGAAAGTAAAGAGGAGGAACTGTGTATTTGTTAAGTGCCCGGGCAATTTAGTAAGGCTTCTTTAGGATTTTTCAGAATTTCTCTCCCCAGAAGAGTGTAGACCAGTGGTCTCCAAACTGCAGCCCGGGGTCCAAATGTGGCCCTTTGCTTGCCTTTATCTGGCCCTTCGGGCACTATTTCATTCACTGACACCAACAATGGGGCATAATTCTTTGCAATGACACCAACGATGGGGCCCAATGACACCAATGATGGGGCACAATTCCTGTCAATGATACCAACGATCGGGCACAATTTCATCCAATGATGGAGCACAACTCCTCCCAATGGGCTCTTGCTTGCCCATCTGCAGGCCCGGGACCGACATGGCGGGTACTAGCGGATGAAGGTGAGGGAGAACAGCGGACACACGTCTGCTCGTCTCCCCTTCTTGCTGTAACCTAGAAAGCGATGTGTGTGACGTCACTTCCCGGTCAGTCTCTCAGTGCCCCCGGGTAGCATAGCAGGGAGGGGATTTATCGCAATGCGATCTGCATTGCATTACATTCAGTTGAGCCCTGAGTAGAAATGCGGGGTCTTCTGGACCCCACATGTCTCATTAACCACTTCAATACTAGGCACTTATACTTCCTTCCTGCCCAGACCAATTTTCAGCTTTCAGTGCTCTCACACTTTGGATGACAATTACTCAGTCATGCAACACTGTACCCAAACAAAATCTTGATCATTTTTTCAGACAAATAGAGCTTTCTTTTGGTGGTATTTAACCCCGGAACATTTGGCTGCTCAATGACCAGGCCATTTTTTGCAATACGGCACTGCGTCGCTTTAGCTGACAATTGCGCGGTCGTGCAACGCTGTACCCAAACAAAATTAACACCCTTTTTTTCGCACAAATAGAGCTTTCTTTTGGTGGTATTTGATTACCTCTGTGGTTTTTATTTTTTGCTCTATAAACAAAAAAAAGCGACAATTTTGAAAAAAAAACAATATCCCCATTCCTGATAGTTACAGACTCCATTCTGACCGCAGACGCCTACCTGCGCCTTCCTACCAAGTTGGGGACAGGGTCTGACTGTCATCTCGCAACCTCTGACTCCGTGTTCCCTCATTAAAACTTGCACCATGGTTTATTGGGCCTTTCCATAGTCTCCGTAGGATCAACCCAATGGCTTACGCTTTAGACCTTCCTTCTAATATGCAGATTTCAAATGTATTTCATGTCTCCTCAACCGTTTCACCACTTTGGTACCACCTCCTCACCCAGTTCAGGTTGAGAACCGTGAGGAGTATGAGATACAATCTATCATTGATCCCCGTAGGTTCCGTTGGCGCATGCAGTACCTGGTTTGGAAAGGGTACGGTCCAGTCTTGGGTCTTATCCTCGGACATACATGTTCCTGTGCTCCTCCCAGCCTTCCATAGATGTTTTCCCCTCAAACCTGGTGGTCCTCTGAGGGGAGGGGTCATTCAGGAGGGGGTACTGTCGGGGCTGTGGCCCAGCCCTGCCTTATCAGAGCTCTGTGCTCAGCTGACGGTTAATTGCCAAAGACTCTTCCTTCCACAGTGACTCACCTGATCTTAATTTCCTGCTTGTCAGCTAGAGCTGCTGGTTATATAAACTCCTTGGATCAGATCTGTGCCTTGGTCAACATATCGGGACTCTCTCTGCTGTGTTTTCCTGTAAAAGACTTTTGCTTGGCTGACTTCCCTTCTGGTTCCTGATCCTCTTTGCTGCACCCTACTTCGCTGATCTCAGGACTCCTGTTTCTCTGGCTTGTTCTGACTACCCGTCCTGGCTACCGAACTCTGGCTATGTTTTCACTAGGTTTGCTCTGTTTATACCATTTTATTAAATAGTGTGATTTTTACTGCACTTCTGTCTCAGTCTGATTCATGGTTCTTGACAAGGTACTTGGGTACTCTGATGGGCTGATGATAGGTACTCAGGTATTCTGATGGGCTGGTGACAGGTACTCAGGTACTCTGATGGGCTGGTGACAGGTACTCAGGTACTCTGATGGGCTGGTGACAGGTACTCAGGTACTCTGATGGGCTGCAGATAGGTACTCGGGTACTCAGATGGCCTGGTGATAGGTACTCTGGGGCTGGTGACAGATACTCGGGCTGGTGACAGGTACTCTGGGGCTGGTGACGGGTACTCAGTTGGGCTGGTGACAGATCCTCTGATGGGCTGGTGACAGGTCCTCTTTATTTGTGGGGCTATCGGGCACATCACTGTACTGCAGCACATTTTTTCTTCTAGGTCTCCTCACACACTGTGGAGGTGAACCCAGAAACGGCACTACAGCCGTTTGTTGACATTTGTGATCGGCTGTGGTTGGACACAGCCGGTCACGTTGTAAAGAGCCAATTTCATTGGCTCTTTACCCTGGTCGAGGATGGGCTGTGTCCAAAGGGACAGGCCTTATCCCCGATCACCGCTCTGCACACCCCTGGGGGCGCACACAAGCGGCGAGAATGAGCACAACACATGTGACTGGCTGTGATTGGACACAACCGATCACGTGGTAAAGAGCCATTTTTATTGGCTCTTTACCCTTATTGGGGATGGGCTGTGCCCCATGATCGCCGGGCTGCGCGCCCCATGGGCACGCAGTTGTGGCGAGAACAGGCGGATGTCATATGACATCTTATTACTATGGCCCGGTATGGAAGTGGTTAACCACTTGCTTACTGGACACTTAAACCCCCTGCCTGCCCAGGCCAATTTTCAGCTTTCAGCGCCGTCACTCTTTGAATGACAATTGCGCGGCCATGCAACACTGTACCCAAATTAAATTTTTATCACTTTTTTCACACAAATAGAGCTTTCTTTTGGTGTTATTTAATCACTTCTGTTTTTTTTTTTGTTTTTGCTAATACGATAGGTTGCACTGATAGGTGGCACTGATGGGTGGCACTAATGGAAACTGATAGGCACTGGTAGGTGACACTGATAGGCAGAACTGATAGGTGGCACTGATGATGAGACACTGATTGGCAGCACTGATAGTTGGCACTGGTGGTCATTTATTGGTGGCACTGGTGGGCACTGATAGGTGGCACTGGTGGGCACTGCATAGCAGCAGCGGCTCTCCGTTATCGGGACCGATGTCCCTCCGACAAAAGCCGGTAATCTCTCTGTTTACATCACGTGATCAGCTGTCATTGGCTGACAGCTAATCACATGGTAAGGGGCCGGGATCGGCCCCTTAATCCGATCTGTGATCAGCCGAGTCTCATTGACCGCCACAGGTGGCGCATTTTCAGGAGGACATACATGGATGCCCTCCCAGCAATTAAAGTGATTGTAAACCTTCAGTTTTTTTTTTTTTAAATAACAAACATATCATACTTACCTCCACTATGCAGTTAGTTTTGTACAGTGTGGCCCCGATCTTTGTCTTCTGGGGTCTCCCTGGGAGAAGCATTCTCTAGGGGGGTTACCTTACGGTAATCCCCTTTTTGTCCCCTATGTGATGAAAAAAAAAGTTAAGCAAAGAAACTTTTTTTTTTTGCTAAAAAATTAAGTTACACCCAAGCACATAAACGCATACCCCGGGGGCGCCTACTTGTGAAAACGTTGATTGCGATACACATGTTACATATCACTGCGCAAGCCAGAGTGTGAACAATAATTTTAGCACTCCGTAACACTAAACTGATGACCTATGGGGGGGGGGGGGGGGGGCTTTTGATGTGTTGCCCTTTAGAAAACATAGGGTACTGAAATTTATTGCCATTTCGCGGGTGCATACAAATTTAAGATTTGCCATGTTGGGTATCTATTTACTTAGTGCAACCTTTCTTTAATATTTTACCAAATATATGGATAGTTTATTATTTGCCCTAAAATTTGCTTAGTGTGTTTTTTAAAGAAATGTAATTTTATTCTCTATGGTGTCTGCTTTCGGAAAACATATAATGTTTGGGGGTTTTATGTAATCTTCAGGCCTGAAATGATTTTGTAAACATGTGCAGAAAATGCAAAAGTGGCTCTGGCAGCGAAATTAAAGCATCGCAATTTGCTCCTCCAGGGAAAACAAAGTTATTTGCTGATGCCCATCATAATCAGATATTCCCCAGTTCCGCTAATCTTTCCTCATAGCTGAGCTCCTCCATGCCTCTTATCAGTTTGGTTGCTCTTCTCTTCACTTTCTCCAGTTCCCCGATATCCTTTTTGAGAACTGGTGCCCAAAACTGAACTGCATATTCCAGATGAGGTCTTACTAATGATTTGTACAGGGGCAAAATGATCTCTCTCTCTGCAGTCTATACCATTTTTATTGTAGGAAGTATATAAATAATACCGCACTGTCAAAAGGGCCGCAAATGACAGTTGCGAATAGTGTATCTAAAAATATAATGGTGCAGCGCTAATATCATTTAAAATAAATCAAATGAGAATATACCTTATATACCCGAGTATAAGCCAAGTTTTTCAGCACATTTTTTTGTGCTGAAAATGCCCCCCTCAGCTTATACTCGAGTCCTCCTCTGCAGCCTAATCCCCCGGCGCTGTGATACATTCGGTCTAATCGGCGGCCATGCAGTGTAACCAAGCGCCGTCAGTGTTCAGCCTATCACGGACGGTGTTCTGACGAGAAAGGTCCCCCCATCGGATAGCGTCCGCCCTGTACTGCGCAGTCGCAGCACAGAGGACATAGGAGACGCCGAAGGTCTCCGAAAATGAACACTTGTTCATGAGCTCTACACGGCGCCTGCGCACTTAATACTACATTCTGTCACACGCTCCCGATATACCTCATGATCAGCTGTTCTTCTTCGGAGACTTTTGGCGTCTCCTTTATCCTCCGTACTGCGCAAGCGCTGCATCTGCGCAGTACAGGGCGGACACTATCTGATGGGGGGACCTTTCTCGTCAGAACACTGTCCGTGATAGACTGAACACTGAACTCACTGCTGGGAAACCGAGTCAGTGTTCAGTCATGGAGAAGGACAATGAGGAGGAGGCGGCGCTTATTTACACTGCATGGCCACCGATTAGACTGAATGTATCACAGTGCCGCGGGATAAGACTGTAGATGGGCACAGCGCCAGGAGATAACGCCGGCACAATGCCGATCAAGGTACTTGAGGATGAGGCATGCAGATGGACACAGTGAGTCTGCAGATGGGCAATGTTGACCCTCTTTTCCACTTACAGTAGCTGCAACATTCTCATCCTCGGCTTATACTCGAGTCAATAAGTTTTCCCATTTTTTTTGTGGTAAAATTAGGTGCCTCGGCTTATATTCAGGTCGACTTATACTCGAGTATATACGGTATAAGTATTTTAAACTAAAATGGAACCCATAATAATGGTAATTATTATATACCACAGTGATAGTATTACATACATATACAGTGGGGACGGAAAGTATTCAGACCTCCTTAAATTTTTCACTCTTTGTTATATTGCAGCCATTTGCTAAAATCATTTAAGTTCATTTTATTCCTCATTAATGTACACACAGCACCCCATATTGACAGAAAAACACAAAATTGTTGACATTTTTGCAGATTTATTAAAAAAGAAAAACTGAAATATCACATGGTCCTAAGCACAATTATTGAAGCGGGATTTCTGTGGACTTGCCTCACGCCACAGGTCTCCACCAATCAAGAGCTGGCAGGAGAGACACTTGATGCCTGAGTCCCCACACCGCCATATATTTCCTTGGAGCCTCCCTTCCCTTGTTGACCGCGGCTATAGTGAGGAGGGTGAGATCGATATTTATCCAATTGTTTGATCGTTTATACCCGCAGAGGTGCTTCGCTCATTTGGTGTGTAACCACCGACAAGTCTGAATGATTCATGGGGAGTAGGTCCTATTGAATCTATACACTCCGGTAAGCCCCGGTATTATCGGTGACGGTGTTCTATTCTCACTTTTTTATGCACTTTAAGAGACGGTCCAAATTAATAATGTTGTGACCGATAAGATTCACATATGCACTTTAACTGGTTCACGACCGGCTCCTGTACATTTACGTCGGCAGAATGGCACGGCTGCGCAAAGTAACGTACCCGTACGTTACTTTGAATTTGCCGCCGCGTGCGCGCGCCTGCCGCGATCTCCGTGAGTCAGGTCCCGCGGACTCGATCGCTGCGGGCATACCCGCGATCGCCTCACGGAGAGGACGAACGGGGAGATGCCATTGTAAACAGCATCTCCCCGTTCTGCCTAGTGACAGTGTCACTGAATCTCTGCCCCCTGTCATCGGGAGCAGAGATCAGTGACGTCACACACACAGCCCATCCCCCTGACAGTTAGAATCACTCCCCTAGGACATACTTAACCCCTCCCCACCCCCTAGTGGTTAACCTCTTCACTGCCCAGTGTCATTTATACAGGAATCAGTGCATTTGTATAGCACTGATTGCTGTATAAATGACAATGGTCCCAAAAATGTCCGATGTGTCCGTCATAATGTCGCAGTCACAATAAAAATCGCTGATCGCCACCAAAACTAGTAAAAAAAAAAATTATTAATAAAAATGCCATAAATCTATCCCCTATTTTGTAGACACTATAACTTTTGCGCAAACCAATCAATAAATGCTTATTGCGATTTTTTTTTTACCAAAAATATGTAGAAGAATACATATCGGCCTAAACTGAGGAAAAAAAATGTTTTTTAATATATTTTTTGGGGATATTTATTATAGCAAAAAGTAAAAAATAATGCGTTTTTTTCAAAATTGTCGCTCTTATTTTGTTTATAGCACAAAAAATAAAAATCGCAGAGGTGATCAAATACCACCAAAAGAAAGCTCTATTTGTGGGGAAAAAAGGACGTCAATTTTGTTTCGGAGCCACGTCGCACGACCGCGCAATTGTCAGTTAAAGCTACGCAGTGCCGAATCGCAAAAAGTGCTCTGGTCAGGAAGGGGGTAAATCCTTCCGGGGCTGAAGTGGTTAACCGCATGCCGACCAGCTGCCGCAGTTAGACTGCGGCAACAAGGCTTGGCTGCGCGAATCGCCGTCATGGTACGTCGGTACCATAGACGGCCACTAGGGGGCGCGTGTGCCCCCCCCCCTGCTCGGCCACGGAGCCGATGGGAGTACCTGGCAGTCGCGACCTCCGCCACGCTCCCACGATCACTCGGGGCACATGGAGAACCGGGATCTGTGTGTGTAAACACAGTTTCCAGTTCTCTGAGGGGTGAAGAGACAGTTCGTCCGTTCATACAGAGTATGAACAGCGATCTGTCATCTCCCCTACACAGTCCCCTCCCCCCTTCAGTTAGAACACACACTAGGACACACTTAACCCCTTCACTGCCCCCTAGTGGTTAAGACCTTCACTGCCAGTGACATTTTTACAGTAACCAATGCAATTTTATAGCACCGATCGCTGCAAAAATGACAATGGTCCCAAAAATGTGTCAAAATTGTCTGACATGTCCGCCATAATGTCCCAGTCCCGATAAAAATTGGAGATTGCTGCCATTACTAGTAAAAAAAATAATAATAATAAAAAAGCCATAAAATCTTTCCCCTATTTTGTAGATGCTATAACTTTTGCACAAATCAATCAATATACGCTTATTAGGATTTTTTTTTACCAAAAATATGTAGAAGAATACGTATCGGCCTAAACTGAGGGAAAAAATTGTTTTTTTTATATATTTTTGGGGGATATGTATTATAGCAAAAAGTCAAAAATATTGCTTTTTTTCAAAATTGTCGCTCTTTATTTGTTTATAGCGCCAAAAAAAAAAAAACGCAGAGGTGATAAAATACCACCAAAAGAAAGCTCTATTTGTGGGGGAAAAAGGACGTCAATTTTGTTTGGGAGCCACGTCGCACGACCGCGCAATTGTCAGATAAAGCGACGCAGTGCCGAATCGCAAAAAGTGCTCTGGTCTTTGGGCAGCCAAATGGTCCGGGGCTGAAGTGGTTAAGATACATTCTTCTATCAACACTTTATCACCAAATGGACTCTGATTTATTTTATTTGATAACATTATTTATTTATTTTTTATTTGTGTACAGTTCATTTTAAGTTGCTTCACTGCACCTGTATTTTTCAATCACTATATTTCCATAGTTCCATATTTGGAATTTTGGAACCTTTTGCACTTATATATTTATGTAATAATATCACTGTCATATAATAATTACCATTTTTATTACAAGACGTCTTCCAACATTATTACCTGACCTCACAAATTCACAACTAAATATTAACCGCTTAACGCCCGTCCATAGTACATTTATTGCGGGCAGCCATCAACGACAGGCTTGGCAACGTACCTGCACATCGCCACCTGTTTCTCGGGCATGCATGTAGCAGAATACATTATTGACTATGTTTTATAACAGATACAGTGCCTTGCAAAAGTATTCACCCCCCCTGGATTTTTACCTATTTTGTTACATTACAGCCTTTAGTTCAATGTTTTTTTAATATGAATTATATGTGATGGATCAGAAGACAATAGTCTAAGTTGGTGAAGTAAAATCAGAAAAATATATACATAAAACTATTTTTCAGAAATAAAAAAACTGATAATTGCCATGTGCGTATGTATTCACCCCCTTTGTTATGAAGCCCATAAAAAGCTCTGGTGCAACCAATTACCTTCAGAAGTCACATAATTAGCGAAATGATGTCCACCTGTGTGCATTCTAAGTGTCACATGATCTGTCATTACATATACACATCTTTCTGAAAGGCCCCAGAGGCTGCAACACCTAAGCAAGAGTCACCACTAACCAAACACTGCCATGAAGACCAAGGAACTCTCCAAACAAGTAAGGGACAATGTTGTTGAGAAGTACAAGTCAGGGTTAGGTTATAAAAAAATATCCAAATCTTTGCTGATCCCTAGGAGCCCCATCAAATCTATCATAACCAAATGGAAAGAACATGGCACAACAGCAAACCTGCCAAGAGAAGGCCACACACCAAAACTCACGGACCGGGCAAGGAGGGCATTAATCAGAGAGGCAGCACAGAGACCTAAGGTAACCCTGGAGGAGCTGCAGAGTTCCACAGCAGAGACTGGAGTATCTGTACATAGGACGACAATAAGCCGTACGCTCCATAGAGTTGGACTTTTTGGCAGAGTGGCCAGAAGAAAGCCAATACTTTCAGCAAAAAGGTTTTGAGTTTGCAAAAAGGCATGTGGGAGACTCCCAAAATGTATGGAGGAAGGTGCTCTGGTCTGATGAGACTAAAATTGAACTTTTTGCCCATCAAAGAAACTGCTATGTCTGGGACAAACCCAACACATCACATCACCCAAAGAACACCATCCCCACAGTGAAACATGGTGGTGGTAGCATCATGCTGTGGGGATGTTTTTCAGCAGTCAGGACTGGGAAACTGGTCAGGGTTGAGGGAAAGATGGATGGTGCTAAATACAGGGATATTCTTGAGCAAAACCTATACCACTCTGTGTGTGATTTGAGGCTAGGACGGAGGTTCACTTTCCAGCAGGAAAATTACCCCAAACACACTGATAAAGCAACACTTGAGTGGTTTAAGGGGAAACATGTAAATGTGTTGTAATGGCCTAGCCAAAGCCCAGACCTCAATCCAATAGAAAATGTGTGGTCAGACTTAAGGATTGCTGTTCACAAGCGCAAACCATCCAACTTGAAGGAGCTGGAGCAGTTTTGCAAGGAGGAATGGGCAAAAACCCCAGTGGTAAGATGTGACAAGCTCATAGAAACGTATCCAAAGCGACTTGGAGCTGTGATAGCCGCAAAAGGTGGCTCTACAAAGTATTGACTTTAAGGGGGGTGAATAGTTATGCACATTGACTTTTTGTTATTTTTGTCCTATTTGTTGTTAGCTGCCATAACCCCGGTATCCTCGTGTTCAGCCGGCGGTCTTCTAAAAGATAAAAGTGGTCTCTTTTATCGGCGGTGGGAGAGGGCCTTACTGGAGCTGTCAGCAGCGGCGGAGTCGATCGGGCCCTCTCTGTGGCTGGGCATGGAGACGAGTGAGGGCCCCCAACCGTCTCCATGACATTGCAGGGCAGAAGGGACGTCAAAACGTCCCTTCCACCCATAGCTCTTAAAGGGGAATTTAAAAAAAAAAAAAATTTTATTGCACTTTAGTGTAAATATATGATCTGAGGTCTTTTTTGACCCCAGATCTCATATTTAAGAGGTCCTGTCATACTTTTTTTTCTATTACAAGGGATGTTTGCTTTCTTTGTAATAGTAATAAAAGTGACACAATTTTTTTTTAAACAGTGTAAAAATAAAGGGTAAAATAAATAAGAAAAAAAATGTTTTTTAAACGCACCCCGTCCTGCCAAGTTTGTCTGCAGAAGCGGACGCATACGTGAGTAGCGCCCGCATATGAAAACGGTGATCAAACCACACATGTGAGGTATCGCTGCGATTGGTAGAGCGAGAGCAATAATTCTAGCCCTAGACCTCCTCTGTAATTCAAAACATGCAACCTGTAGAATTTTTTAAACGTCGCCTATGGAGATTTTGAAGGGTAAAAGTTTGTCGCCATTTCACGAGCGGGCGTAATTTTGTTTTCAATTATTTTTATTAAGATATTATTCACATAAAAACATTCCATGACATTTCATCACAAAACCTTATTAAACATGCTTAACATATACATATAAATAAAATAAAACACATAATCACCACAATCGACATAGTTCTTGCATCAATCTCATAGTACCAAAAATATAAAATGTTAAGTATTTTCCATGGTCTCTCCCCCTTCCCATCCCCTAGGGAGAAAAAAGGGAGAGAAAAAAAAGCCCCTTTATTTCTTTCCTTCCCTTTTTTAAATAATCTAAACTTATTAGTGAAATGTAATCCTTTACTTTAGTGACCCCCGCTCACTTATTATTTATTACCAATCATATTTATCCTTTATCCCTTACTTTAACTCTAAAAATCTGTCCCAAACCTATTATGTTTATTTTGAAGAGGAGAGAGTCGCGACTCTACCAATATTATATTATTCCTTAGTGAAAAAAAAAATGCGCAATTTTGAAGCGTGACATGTTGGGTATCAATTTACTCGGCGTAAAATTATCTTTCACAATATAAAAAAAAACTGGGCTAACTTTACTGTTGTCTTATTTTAATTCAAAAAGTGCGCTTGTAAGACCGCTGCGTAAATATGGTGTGACAGAAAGTATTGCAACGACCGCCATTTTATTCTCTAGGGTGTTAGAAAAAAATAGTATAATGTTTGGGGGTTCTAAGTAATTTTCTAACAAAAAAAAAATGTTTTTAACTTGTAAACAACACATCTAAAAAAGAGGCTTGGTCCTTAAGTGGTTAATACTGACGCCATTTTACCATAGTTAACATTCTTATCCTTTAAACTATAGGTATGATGTTAGTACGACCTAACCCCATTTTCACCAGATAAGGGGATAATATGTGTATATAACTGGACATGCATGTTACTACCTCTTACATAAGACTCGTGTAATTCCCTATATATAGGTTTCCACAAATGTTTGGCCATGTAGTGTATTTGTTTAGGTATCTTTTAGCATGGAAGTGTGATTTCTCATCTTTCTATCTGTTCGTCTATCCATCTATCTAACTTTCTATCTGCTCCTCTAAGTAAATCTCTATATTTCGGGACATTCGTTATTTTGCAGAACATCCCAGAAATGTCAAGCAAAATAGGATGTACAGAAACGGCATCCCATTGTTCTGAAGAAGAAAACTGCAATCAGAATCTTAAAGACAATACCAAAGATGTCACATGCAAATCTCACGCTTGTCATGAAACTGGTAGAAGTCAAGGTGATGAGATTCTGTGTAGTGAGCGTGCAAGTAAGTATTTGGCACCTCTCAGAATAACCCAGAAACCTTTGTTCCTGGTTCTTGCTAAAAAGAAATAAAAGCAAATTGATAATATTAAAAAAAAAACACAGAATAATTATTGTAATATACACTGCTCAAAAAAATTAAAGGAACACTTTTTAATCAGAGTATAATATCAAGTCAATTCAACTCCTGGAATATTGATCTGGTCAGTTAAGTAGCAGAGGGGGTTGGTAATCAGTTTCAGCTGCTTTGGTGTTAATAAAATTCACAACAGGTACACTAGATGGGCAACAATGAGACGACCTCCAAAACAGGAATGGTTTTACAGGTGGAGGCCACTGACTTTTTTTTCCCCTACTCATCTTTTCTGACTGTTTTCCACTAGTTTTGCATTGGGCTAGGGTCAATGTCACTACTGGTAGCATGAAGTGGTACCTGGACCTTATAAAGGTTGCACAGGCAGTCCAACTCCTCCAGGATGCGATACGTGCCATTTCCAGAAGGTTTGCTGTGTCTCCAAGCACATTCTCAAGAGCATGGAGGAGATTCCAGGAGACAGGCAGTTACTCTAGGAGAGCTGGACAAGGCCATAGAAGGTCCTTAACCCATCAGCAGGACCGGTATTTGCTCCTTTGTGCAAGGAGGAACAGGATGAGCACTGCCAGATCCCTACAAAACTACCTCCAGCAGGCCACTGGTGTGAATGTCTCTGACCAAACAAGAAACAGCCTTCATAAGGATGACCTGAGGGCCGGACATCCTCTAGAGGGCCCTGTGCTCACTGCCTGGCACCATGGAGCTTGTTTGCCATTGAACACCAGAATTGGCAGGTCCACCACTGGCGCCCTGTGCTTTTCACAGATGAGAGCACCCTGAGCACATGTAACAGACATGAAATGGCCAGGAGAAGCCGTGGAGAATGTTGTGCTGCCTGTAACATCGTTCAGCATGACCGTTTTGGTGGTGGGTCAGTGATGGTCTGGGGAGGCATATCCATGGAGGGACGCACAGACCTCTACAGGCTAGACAATAGCACCCTGACTGCCATTAGGTATCGGGATGAAATCCTTGGACCCATTGTCAGACCCTACACTGGGGCAGTGGGTCCTGGGTTCCTCCTGGTGCACGACAATACCCGGCCTCATGTGGCGAGAGTATGCAGCCAGTTCCTGGAGGATGAAGGAATTGATACCATTGAATGGCCCCCATGCTTGCCTGACCTAAATCCAATAGAATACCTCCGAGACATTATGTTTCAGACCATCCGATGCCGCCAGGTTGCACCTCAGTCTGTTTAAGAGCTCAGTGATGCCCTGGTCCAGATCTGGGAGAAAATACCCCAGGAAACCATCCGTCGTTTCATTAGGAGCATTCACCGACGTTGTCAGGCATGCATACAAGCAGGTGGGGGCCATTCAAACTACCGTGTACCATTTTGAGTTGCTGCAATAAAATTTCAGCAAAATCGACTAGCCTGCTGCATTAATTTTTTCACTTTGGTTTTTGGGTTGTCTTTGAAATCAGACAACTTTCATTTCCATCAAACGATGTGGCATCCTTTCTTTCCTAACACATTAACCAGTCCATATCAGTATAGATATCCAGCATGATATTTTTCCCATTGAGATCTGATGTGTTTTCAAAGTGTTCCTTTAATTTTTTCGAGCAGTGTATTATTATATAACACATAATAGTATTGATATGTAAAATGATTTCACATTGCTGAATGACAGTACTTTACAAACAACAGCCACGACTTGGACGGTAGCAAACATCAAATGTACTCTTGAAAAAAATTCATTACTTCATATTTTCTAGCTTCAAAGAAAGAAGAGCACAGCAAAATGAATGAGGAGCAATGCAACATGGATGAAGAGGGCTGCAACATGGATGAAGAGCACAGCAACATGAATGAAGAGCGCAGCAACATGGATGAAGAGGGCTGCAACAAGGATGAAGAGCACAGCAACATGAATGAAGAGCACTGCAGCATAGATAAAGAGGGTTGCGACATGGATAAAGAGTGCAGCAGCATGAATGAAGAGTGCAGCAACATGGATGAAGAGCACAGCAACATGAATGAAGAGCGCAGCAACATGGATGAAGAGGGCTGCAACATGGATGAAGAGGGCTGCAACAAGGATGAAGAGCGCAACAACATGAATGAAGAGCACTGCAGCATGGATAAAGAGTGCAGCAGCATGAATGAAGAGTGCAGCAACATGGATGAAGAGCGCAGCAGCATGGATAAAGAGTGCGGCAACATGGATGAAGAGCGCTGCAACATCGGGTACAATTTAATAAGCAAAAAAAGAATAATATACGTGGAACTGAATGACCTACAGGATAATGACTTCCTCTGTAAGTGTACTTAAATTTTTTTCATTTACAGTGAAAAAATAAATCCTTAGTAGTTATACCATATACAGAATATTATTAACCACTTCATATCCTGCCTATAGTAAAATTATGTCCACAGATGGGATCACCCATCCTGGGCGGGCGTCATATGACGCCCTCAGCTCTCCGCCTGAGGTGCGTGCGCGCCCGCTGTGTCACTGAGGAGCCGATGCGCATGCCCAGCGGCCGCGATGTGCACCGGGCACCCACGATCGCTCGTGACAGAGCAGGAACAGCAGGAAATAGGCGGGATATGAAGTGGTTAATAATATTCTGCAAACACACAGATACACGTCCTGTTAGGGGAGAGGAGACAGATTGTGTGTTCCTTGTATATAGGAACACCGATCGGTCTCCTCCCCCGTCAGTCCCATCACCCCACAGTTAGAACACACAGTCAGGGAACACATTTAACTCCTTGATCGCCCCCTAGTGTTAACTCCTTCCCTGCCAGTGACATTTATACAGTAATCAATGGCTATTTAAAGCTCTGATCGCTGTATAAATGTCAATGGTTTCAAAACAGTGTCCGATCCGTCCGCAATGTTACAGTCCCAATAAAAATTGCAGATTGCCGCCATTAGTAGTAAAAAATAATAAAAATGCCATAAATCTATCCCCTATTTTGTAGATGCTATAACTTTTGCGCAAACCAATCAATACACGCTTATTGCGATATTTTTTTTTTACCAAAAATATGTAGCAGAATACATATCGGCCTAAACTGAGGAAAAAAATGTTTTTGTTTTTTTTTTAAATTGGGATATTTATTATAGCAAAAAGTAAAAAATTTGTTTTTTTCAAAATTGTTGCTCTTTTTTTGTTTATAGCGTAAAAAATAAAAACCGCAGAGGTGATCAAATACCACCAAAAGAAAGCTCTATTTGTGGGAAAAAAAGGACGTCAATTTTGTTTGGGTACAGCATCGCACGACCGCGCAATTTTCAGTTAAAGCGTCACAGTGCCGTATTGCAAAAAATGGCCCGGTCAGGAAGGGGGTAAATTCTTCCGGGGCTGGTTAAATATTTACTCCAGTCTACGTAAGTAGCGCTACCCCCAAAGAAGCCGCTAAGTAGATTGCATGGAGTCCTTTCCCCAATAGTTGCCCTGCACCACCCAGGCACACAGTCACTTAGAACAGGGGTTCTCTTTTTGGTGTTTTTATTTTTGGGTAACTTGGATGGGGTTAGGGAATTGAGTGAGATACTATGTACAAGTAGGAGGACACTTTCTGTTCTGTAAAGCTATGAGCCAGTAGCAACTTGAGGAGATTATTCGTCCTCTGGTGAGAAGTCCAAGCAAAGTCCTTAAACAGGGAATTAAATAGACTAAGGTCTTCAGGACTCTGGACACTGTCCACTTTACACACACACAGCTGACTCTAACACACAAGGGATGGCCTCAGGCCACAGTCTATAGGCTATCTCTTCAGTCTGTACGTACAAATTTCCTTGAAAAATTGGTTGCCTCCTTCCAACATCCTTAGCAAAATTTTCTCTGTGTGATACCAAACTAAACCCTCAGAAGACAGTCCCTCACTCAGCTCTCTGAAGCTTCCAGCAAAGCAGGCCTCCAGGTGGCCCACCTGAAGCCTCAACATGTATGGCAGGATGGCCTAAGGGGGCTAGCAGGCCCCCCTAGGCTCTGATCTTATTCCAAGGAAAAATACCAAGCTACTTTCTGTCTCAGAGTATTTATACAGACTCCCAGCTGCTATCAGGGTGACCCTCCCCAGGGACTGGCCTGGGCTGTCTAAATGTTTAGCTGCTGATTAGACTCTTCCTACTCACTAATTTCCAGAGCTTTCTGGACTAATCGGGGGGAAGCAGTCAATCCTGCAGCTACTGAAACATAGAACAGACCAAAACAATCATATTTTATCACAGTTTTGTGATAGTTTATGATTTTGGGGTTGTATTCAATAAGTGCAAAGAGACATCATACAAACACTTGTAGGCATACCATTTAATTAAGTAATGACAGATACAGAGAAATGTAATAATATTAGAAAATACTGTATAACAAGAATACTTAAGCAAAGATGCTGTTTCCCCACGGAGTCTCACCAGCTTTAGCGGCGTGGCCAGATGATCAGGCACAAGCTTGCTCTGGTAGAGTGAATATTCAAAGTTATAACTGTAGTATATAGGACCTGTGCGTAAGGAATGGTCAACCCCTGGCCAACTCCCCTTGCAAGCTAAATGACCTTTTAAAGGAGAAGTCCAGTCTGGGCTTCTCCTAAGGGTCACAGGAGTTCACTTCGCTTTGCACTCCTGTGACCCGTTTTCAGCAGAGAGCTGTCTGAAATCCACTCTCTGCTGACGTCACCAGGTTCAGTCCAGGCACCGCGTCATCCTGACTTCGGAAGTCTGGATCCGCCAGGTGCCTGGACTGATGAAAGTCTCAACTTCTCAGTGACTCGCTGAGACGGCCGCTCCCCTCCACAGTTCAGCGCTCCAGTGAGCTTGGAGGAGCAGAGCAGGAGAGCTGCTGATTGACAGCCAGCAGCTCCCCTCTCGGGGAGCTGAGGGAAGTGAGCCATCAGCGGTGTTCGGTGGCTCGGTTCTCAGCGCAGAGATGTCAGACCGATGCTGCATCCACCTAGATAAGTATGATTAGGGAAAGAACCCCAAACCCATACTTCTCCTTTAAGGACCTGGTCAGTTTGTAATGAGATTTTTTTGGTATGAAGTCAGCTAAGGTAACCAGGAAACCAGGATACTGGAGGATTTCTTAGATATGGTGAGACAACTAGACAACTTTAAAGCGGCTTTTCACTGCATCTGAGCACCACAAATTAAAAACACTATTTGATTAATTTTTAATATTCAAAGCAAACTATGTCTCCATGCTTTATTTTGTTGAAAAATCACTTTGAAAAACACTCCACTTAGCATTTCTGGCCGTAGCCAGGCAAATAAGTCATGTAGCATGTACTTCCTGGAATCCATCTGCCTATAGCTGAGGCATACACGCAGGAGAGTGTGTTTAACTGAAAAAAAAAAAACTCCTCCACTCCTGAAGACTCCTGGGATGTATGACATAATTTGCCTAGGCAAGAAACCAGGAAGTAACTGAAGAAATGTGTAAATAAAAAAGTTTAAAACAAGTAAATATGATACACTTTCCTATATCTATTCAATCTATTTACTAATGCTAGTAGCATAAGGATTAATACTAGTCAATGTTGATAGGGAGAATGAAGTTACACTTTAATATGTAAATATGCAAATTCCCCATCAATTCAACACAGCCACACTGGTTACAGTGAATCGATACTAAATTTACCTAACCCTAGCACCTATCTAGGAGGGTGCTACCACACTGCTAAATGACAGTACTTTACATACAACACCCATGACTTGGACAGTAGCAAACACCAACAGTACTCTTGTAAAAGCAAAACAGATCATTTATGTTTGTGAATGTCCAGTGGGTAGTTAGCAGTCCTGTACAGATATCTACTTATGCATTCATTGCTTTATATTTTCTAGCTTCTAGGGAAGAAGAGTGCAGCAACACTGATGAAGAGCACAGCAAAATGGATGAAGAGTGCAGCAACACTGATGAAGAGCACTGCAACACTAATGAAGAGCGCAGCAACACTGATGAAGAGCACTGCAACACGAATGAAGAGCGCAGCAACACGAATGAAGAGCGCAGCAACACGGATGAAGAGCGCAGCAACACAGATGAAGAGCACTGCAACGCGGATGAAGAGCGCAGCAACGCGAATGAAGTGCGCAACAACACGAATGAAGAGTGCAGCAACACTGATGAAGAGCACTGCAACACGGATGAAGAGCGCAGCAAAACTGATGAAGAGCACAGCAACACGGATGAAGAGCACTGCAACACGAATGAAGAGCGCAGCAACACGGATAAAGAGCACTGCAACACGGATGAAGAGCGCAGCAACACAGATGAAGAGCACTGCAACGCGGATGAAGAGCGCAGCAACGCGAATGAAGTGCGCAACAACACGAATGAAGAGTGCAGCAACACTGATGAAGAGCACTGCAACACGGATGAAGAGCGCAGCAAAACTGATGAAGAGCACAGCAACACGGATGAAGAGCACTGCAACACGAATGAAGAGCGCAGCAACACGGATAAAGAGCACTGCAACACGGATGAAGAGCACTGCAACACGAATGAAGAGCGCAGCAACACGGATAAAGAGCACTGCAACACGGATGAAGAGCGCAGCAACACAGATGAAGAGCACAGCAACACGGATGAAGAACGCAGCAACACGAATGAAGAGCGCAGCAACATGGATGAAGGGTGCTGCAACGGGTACAATTTAAGAAGCAAAAAAAGAATAATGTACATGGAACTGAATGACTTACAGGATGATGACTTCTTGTGTAAGTTTACTTGATTAACCTTTTTTCATTTAGGCCCCTTTCACACGATCGGCCCACCCGGATCCGCCTGATCAGCCATTGATTTCTATGGGCAGGCTATTGTCAGCAGATGTGTCCACTGACACCCGCCTGCCGTCCGACCCGACAAGATCCACTCAAAACAGACGGATGGCGATACTTTCGCCATCTGTCCACCAGATTGGATTGGATGAAAACGGACAGCCTGTCCGTTTTCATCTAATCTCCCATAGAAGACAGCGGGGCTCTGACAGGTCTGTCCCTGCACAGTGAGCAGAGAGAGACCTGTCACCCGCCTGCTCAGCGGAGATCAACGTAGAGCAATCCCCTGCTGAGCTAGCGGAGTCCACCCAGCCTTACAGTGAATACAAAAATCCTTAGTAGTTATACCCAATGCAGAATATTATTAAATACTCACTCCAGTGAGTCCTTTTTAAGTAGTCAAGTTTTCATCCAGACTACTTTGTGACTCTTGTCTGTGTACTGGCGGTCCTGGAACACATCTGCTAAAGATAAAAATAAAAGTAAATAAAACACCTGGATTTGATGGCTTTCACCCATGGGTTCTCAAAGAGCTGAGTTTTGTTTGCTTGTTATTTGTTATGTCAAAGCCATTGTTTCTAATTTGTAGAGACTCTTTAATGACTGGAATAGTACCACTGGATTGGTGTAAGGCCAAAGGCCTATATTTAAGAAGGGATCCAAATCTTTACCAAGTAACTATAGACCTGTTAGTTTAACTTCTATAGTCTGGAGGATACTGGTAGGGTTTAATAAAAGAACAGGTAGAAGAGTTTTTGCTAGAAAAAATATTTTAAGCAACAGACAGCATGGATTCACGAAAGATGGAAGTTGTCAAACAAATCTGACTTCTTTTCATGATGAGGTAAGTAAAACCTTGGACAGAGGGGTGGCTTTGGATGTGGTATACTTGCATTTTGCAAAAGCATTTGACAAAGTTCCACACACATGACTAATGTGTAAGGTAAAGTGTACAGGCTTGATAAATTCAGTATTCAGAGAATAGTGAATAATGAGTCATACTCTGAATGGTCTAAGGCAGGGGTAGGCAACCTTTCAGAGGCTGAGCTCTACCTGGACAACATGGAGGAAATAAAAGAGCTCCCAATAAATGGCGACATGAAGAAGACATAGTGGGGTTGATATACTAAAACTGGAGAGTGCAAAATCTGGTGCAGCTGTACACAGAAACCAATCAGCTTCCAGGTTTTATTGTCAAAGCTTAATTGAACAAGCTGAAGTTAGAAGCTGATTGGCTACCATGCAGAGCTGCACCAGACTTTGCACTCTCCAGTATTAGTAAATCAACCCCAGTGTGTTACAGTAGTGTCCTCTGCCCCCCTTCACATGCCCTCCACAGTAGTGTCCTTTGCCCCCCTTCACATCATCCCCCCCCCTCCCCCCACCACAGTAATGTACTTTGCGCCCCACCCCCAGTAGTGTCCTCTGTCCTCTTTACATCACCCCCCCCCCAACACAGCAGAGCTTCCTGCCCGTTGCACATCACCACCCCCCCTACACTGTAATGTCCTCAACCCATCCCCACTGTAGTGTTCTCTGCCCCCCATCGCAGTGCCCTCTGCCCCCTCTGAATGGTGTCCCCTGCCCCCTTCACATCACACCCCCCCCCCCACACTGCAGTGTCTTCTGCCATTCTTCCCTCAACCCCCATGGGCACATCACCTACCCCCCCCAGGGTCTTCTGCCCCCCTCACATTATCCCCTCCCTCCACACAGTATCCTCTGCCCCCTTTAACTTACCTCTCCATAGTTTCCTTTACCCCTCTGCCCCCTCCATAGCAGTGTCCTCTGCCCCCTTCACATCACAACCCCCCCCCACTATAGCATCCCCTGCCCCTCCCCCCACAACAGTATCCTCTGGCCCCTGCACAGCACACCCCCACCCCCCGGACACTGTCCATACTGGCCCCACCCCCTCATACCAGTGTCCTCTGCCCCCCCTCAATGGAGTCTCCTGCCCCCTTTACATCACCCAACCCGCCCCCCCACTGCATTTTCTTCTACCATTGTTCCCTCAACCCCTGGGGGGCACATCACCTACCCCCCCCCCAGTGTCTTCTGCCCCCTTTACTTTGCCTCTCTGTAGTTTCTTTTACCCCTCTGCCCCCTCCATAGCAGTGTCCTCTGCCCCACTTCACATCCCCCCCCCCACTATAGTGTCCCCTGCCCCTCCCCCCACAGCAGTATCCTTTGGCCCCTGCACATCACACCCCCACCCCCCGACACTGTCCATACTGCCCCCACCCCCTCATACCAGTGTCCTCTGCCCCCTTCTCCCCCACTGTCCCTTTGTAGTGTCCTCGGCCCCTCCTATACCAGTGTCCTCTGCCACTTTCTCCACCCACTGTAGTGTCCTCATCCCCTCTGCCCACCTCACCACCACAGTAGTCTCCTGTGCTCAACCCCCCTAAGCACTCTCCTACCTGACAGCATGTGTACAGCAGAGCAGTGAGTGGAAGGCAGTACAATACTGAATGAAGGACGGGAGCTGCTGGACTTAACTTTTCATAGTAACAAGATGGTGATTGGTTGCTAGGACCGACTGGCATCCCAGCAATCAATTACCTGCTGGTTAACTTGAAAGGTTAACTGAGGCAGCTCCTGTTCCTGCCCTCCATTCAGTACTGTGCTGCCTCCTGCTCTGTAGTGGAGATGAGAGTGGTGGAGGCAGAGGCGAAGGATCATCAGTGGTGTACCCCAAGGTTCAGTGGTGGGACCCTTACTTTTTAACATGTTTATAAATGATATAGGCAAGTCCATATGGTGCTTCTGTGAAAATTCGTGAAGTGCAACACTCAAAATGTGGCTTGAACTTCGATTTGGTGTTTGTAATGAAGGAGGCCGCTTACCAGATATGGTGAATCTCAAATTATAGAGATCAAACTCGCTCAGCAATAGGGCGTTCAGCCTGAGAGTAATCCTCCTAGGGCTCCTCCAGAGCCGGTATCCTTTTCCATACAACAGACTGTTTGTTCTCTTTTATGAACGGCACTACCAGATACTTCTGTATGGTCTTCCACTTTGGGGTATATTTACCAGGTAAAAAGAAGAAAAGGCTTCATGGTGCAGTATCTTCGTTTAAAAGATTTTTAAGGCTATAAATCTTTTAAACGAAGATACTGCACCATGAGTGTTGCACATCAGGAATTTTCACAGAAGCACTAGATGGACTTGAACATATCTACAATTGAATTTGCATTGTTTTCATTGTATTTGGTTGCGCAATTTAATGTCTTTTTACAAATTTATGAGCTGAATATTCAGGCTTTCTTAAGTTGCAGCACCGTACTTCACAAGTCATACACCATTTTCTGTTTAATTGCATGTTAAGGATTAATAATTTATTCACTATTTTCACATATTAATTTATTTCAAGATTGGGGGGCAGCGGTGATTTTAAACTTTACACTATATATAATATAGGGTCTGGGATTAAAAGTACCATTTCAGTTTTTGCAGATGACACCAAGCTATGCAGTGGAATAACGTCCTTACAGGATGTCTCCAATTTAAGAGCTGACCTCAATGCACTGTTTAATTGGGCAGCTATGTGGAAAAGGTTTAATGCTTATAAATGTAAAGTCATACATTTAAAATGAAATCTTTATTTTTTGGCAATAACATGATGTGAGTGGATTTCTGCCAGTCACAGGCTGTGTCACACCCCTCCAGCCTGTGTCTTAGGATAAGAGGGAGGTGAAGCCTCCATTAATCAACATGTAATATTCCACCCCCAATGTGTTTAGCTAATTAGTGGGCATGGAGGGGGAGGGAGTGGGTTGTCATTTACCACTGTGTATCTGCCAGCATGTGTGACTCTATAGTCTCATGGACTACTCAGATGTGATAGGGAGGAAATGCTCAGTATAGAAACTCACTGAAAACTGAGCATGTGCAGAGTTGCCACCACAGCTGCAAAAGCCCTAGCTGAATTTGGGACATGAACAGAAGGTGGAGATAAAGAGCAGCAGGATCAACCAGGCTTTTTTTTTACAGAACACAGAAAATGAATCTCATAGTGACTGACTGAGTATGAACAGAATGGAATACACAATTTATTGATAGGTTTTTAAGATGTGGGTTTAGTGACACTTTAAAGATGAAGTCTCACTTCAGTTTGTATGAATGTGTTCACCAGGGAACTACTTTGTTGCATCTTCCTAGGTGCTGTCTAAGGTTAGCTGTGCGGACGGATACGGTATCCCTCACCTCCTATGGCCATCCGACAACACAGATAGCAAGGAGGCTTACCTGAGATGAGCTCCTCACAAGGAATCCGGGGGGGGGGGGGGGGCATGTCTGCTAAAATGTTCCAAGCGATCAAGCAAGAGTTGGACATGAAGAAAAATGCTGTTTATCAAAACTGCCCTGTCCTTGCTTACATCGTATTCAGACAGCCAAGTAGGGATTGTGGGTTACCCTGTCCACCCTATCAGTTAGCCATAGACAGCACCTGGGACCAAGTACTACACGTTCTTCATCCCCTGGGGAACAGAACACATTACAGAATTCAAAGTGGATACGAGTCTGTTGTTAACATTTTTTATATATGCCTCTTATCTTTTCTTCCTTCCCCAGTTTGTGAAGAATGTCAGGATTTTTTCCTCGAAGAATGTAAAAAACACGGTGCCCCAGTTTTCATTCCTGACTCCATCGTTAAATTGGGAACAGAGCACCGAGCTGAACTTACACTTCCACCTTCACTGAGTATCAGAATTTCTGGGATTCCACATGCTGATTTGGGAATTTGGAATGAAGGGGGTATTATCCCGAAAGGAACATATTTTGGACCTTTTGAAGGAATTCCAACTGGTGAAGAAACAGCTTCCTCTAGTGGCTACGCCTGGAGGGTTAGAAGCTTAATTAAGTTACTAAAATCAACTTGTGTTTTTTTGGGGGGTTGTGTCAGTCTAGAGCAGTTATTCTCAACCAGGGTTTTGTGGAACCCTAGAATTCCTCCAGAGGTTGCTAGGGGTTTCCTTGAGCTGTGTCATGTACATTGGTTGGAGGCCGCATTGATCAGAGGTCTTCCCTTGCCGCTCTGGTCCAAGTAGCCTGAATGTGTTAACAGAGGTACAAGGCTCAAAGAAGCATGGATGCTAGTAGCTTTGGTAGCAGGTGACTGCCACAGATAGATACGGTGAGGCAGCAAGGTGCAGTAGCTGGCCGAGGTCAATACCAGGGAGGCAGGCAGCGCAAGGTCCAGTAGTAGGCCGAGGTCAGTACCAGGGAAGCAGGCAGAGCAAGGTCCAGTAGCGGGCCAAGGTCAGTACCAGTGAGGCAGGCAGAGCAAGGTACAGTAGCAGGCCAAGGTCAGTTCCAGGGAGGCAGACAGAGCAAGGTCCAGGAGCAGGCCGAGGTTAGTACCAGGGAGGCAGGCAGAGCGAGGTCCAGTAGCAGGCCAAGGTCAGTACCAGGTAAGCAGGCAGAGCAAGGTTCAGGAGCAGGCCTAGGTCAGTACCAAGTAAGCAGGCAGAGCAAGGTCCAGAAACAGGATGAGATCAGTATCAGGGAAGCAGGCAGAGCACGGTCCAGGAGCAGGCTTAGGTCAGCACCAGGGAGACAGGCATAGCTAGGTCCAGTAGCAGGCAGGGTTATGTCCAGTAGCAGACAGAGGTCAGTGCCAGGGAGGCAAGCAGACCTAGGTCCAGTAGAAGGTCGGAGTCAGTATTAAGGAAGCAGGCAGAGCAAGATCCAGTAGCAGGCAGAGGTCAGTACCAGAGAAGCAGGCAGAGTGAGGTCCAGTAGCAGGCAGAGGTCAGTACCAGAGAAGCAGGCAGAGTGAGGTCCAGTAGCAGGCTGAGGTCAGTACCAGGGAAGCAGACAGAATAGTCAGAGGCAAGCCGAGGATAGTATCCAGAATTCACAGAGCAAGGTCAGGAACAAGCCAGGGTCAGCAATGGACGATCAATAAATAAAAGTAGGAACACGGTCGCAGGAAAACTGAAGAACATCCAGCAATTAACACAAACCAGGATCTCATTTAAATAGTCCACTTGGTGCCAGTGCACATAGATGTGCACGCCTGTGTCAGTGCACTCTGAACATTAGACCAAGCTCATCTGTGTGCTGGTACATGTGCACGAGCCTTAACTGCACTGGAATGAGCATTAGCTGTATTAGTCTCCTGACAGGCTGATTGACCTCCCATTGGGTAGTTCCTGTATAGTTCCATGGCCAGTGCCACTGAAGAACTCATTGGCATTACACAAATGATCTTCATAGCTATCTGTAAGAGTGGCATTTGACCACCACTGTAGGGAGGCTTTCTTCCTACTGGCCTTCAGTGTAAGGGGTATAGCTTATTAAACTTCCATTGGATAGTTCCTGCATAGTTCCAAGGCCACTTGAGGACTCATTGGCCTGACTCAAATTATCTTTTTAGCTATCTCTAAGGGTGGCATATTGACGGCCACTGTAAGGGGAGGGGGGTTCTTACCATTGGCCACCTATGTATGGGGCATTTTTTCCCACTGACCCCTAATAAATTGGTTTTAGATAGGGTTCCATGAGACCTGAAAATTATTTCAAGGGATTCTCTAGGATAAAATGGTTGAGAAAAGCCGGCCTAGAGAGTGTTTAACCTGATAACTCGGATTATATTTAATTTAGATTCTAGACAGTCAGATCAACAGAATCTATAAAGAAGCTTCAACTAAGGGGTAAAAATGTAAGGTGGCAGCAGCCCATAATGCAGGGCGCAGGGGCGCTGCCCCCCTATCAATGCGTCCAGCCCCCACTTGTGTGACAATAGCGAATTAATATTCACTATTGTCTTCCTCGTTCTCCTGGCCAATCAGGAAGCCCGATTGGCCAGGAAGTTTTAGGTGGGGGGGTGTTAGTGTTTGCCGCCCCCCTCAAAAAAAAATATTGAGCACCAGCCGCCACAGGCCAGCAGTATTTCAAGTGTTAATTACTGGCAGGAACTTTTTTCAAAATATATTTATGTCTTCAAAGGGCTGGGAACCTGCTAAGGAGATTCTCACCCAACCCTGCCATGTGTGACTTTCTGTGAGCCATACTGGGAAACTGGGCTGCTAGCTGTCACCAGTGTTCACATTATCCAGGCCTGTTAAGCTAGCATCCTATACAGGACAAGTCTTTAAAGCGGAGCTTCATTCTCCTTCAGAAAAAAATAGAAGTCAGCAGCTACAAATACTGCAGACTTTTAATATTAGGACACTTACCTGTCCAGGGATCCAGCAATGTCCTCACCCGAGCCGATTTTCCATCGGCTCTTGGGTAATGCCGCCACTATTGCTTGTAAGGGAAACCAGCAGTAAAGCCTTGCAGCGAGATCACCCGGAAGCGGGTACCTGTCAAGACCAGGTACCCGCTCCCCCTCCTCCCCAAAAGGTGTCAAATGTGGCACCGGAGGGGGGGGGGTTAGATAAGTGGAGCTTCCACTTTTGGGTGGAGCTCCGCTTTAAAGTTTTAGGAATTTGATAGCAGCCATTTTAACACATTTTTTAAAGCAATACTTTTACTAAATACTTCCTAATATATTATTTTTACATCAACTTAGATTACTCAAGGAAAAGACCACTATGCATACATTGATGCAACAGATGAACACAATTCTAATTGGTTGAGGTGAGTTGTATGCATTAAGGCTTCTTTCTTTCAGTTTTTATTCTGCTTTTACAATGTAAGAAATACCCAAGCGGCAAAGCTCCAGACTTTAACCACTTCAGCCCTGGAAGATTTGGCTGCTCAATGACCAGGTTATTTTTTGCGATTCGGCACTGCGTCGCTTTAACTGACAATTGTGCGGTCGTGCAACGCTGCACCCAAACCCTTTTTTCCCCACAAGTAGAGCTTTCTTTTGGTGGTAATTGATCACCTCTGTGGTTTTTAAATTTTTGCGCTATAAACAATTTTGAAAAAAAAACACAATATTTTGTATTTTTAGCTCTAATAAATATCCCCATTTTTTTTTTTTTTTTTTTTTTTAAAAAACAATTTTTTCTCAGTTTAGGCTGATATGTATTCTTTTACATATTTTTGGTAAAAAAATCACAATAAGCATATATTGATTGGTTTGCGCAAAAGTTATTGCATCTACAAAATAGGAGATAGATTTATAGCATTTTTATTATTATTTTTATTTACTAGTAATGGCGGCGATCTGCGATTTTTATCGGGACTGTGACATTATGGCGGACACATCGGACACTTTTGACACATTTTTGGGACCATTGGCATTTACACAGCGATCAGTGCTATACAGATGCACTGATTACTGTAAAAATGTCACGGGCAGGGAAGGGGTTAACACTAGGGGGCGATCAAGGGGTTAAATGTGTTCCCTGTGTGTGTTTCTAAGGGGAAGGGGACTGACCTAGAGGAAATGACAGATCGTGATTTCTAGCTATTAGGAACTCACGATATGTCTCTCCTCACAGAACAGGGATTTGTGTGTTTACACACACACACACACGTCCCTGTTCTGCCTCTAGTGCCTACGATCGCTCATGGCCGGTGGTCATGGCGACCATCGGCCACGAGCATCAGCACCCCCGCAGTGCAGCGGGCACGCACCTGCTATCCCGCTTAAAGGAGCCGACATATAGCTACGACGGCTCGGGGGATCGTGCCGACCTGCCGCCATATAATGACAGCGGCTGGTCGGCAAGCGGTTAAAGTGTATGTCAAGCCAAAACATTTTTTTTATCTAGTCCATTAAGGGGCTAAGACTGTAGAATTGTTAAACAAAAAAACATGCTCAAATAAAAGGAGCTCCAGACCAAAGGATAAAAGTGTCCCAATTCATCTATTAGTTTGTTCTAACAAACAGACAATGTTTTTCATGGGTCAAAGAGACTCCCCCTTCATCAAGGCTACAATACAACACAATATAATGAAAATGTGACTGATAAAATCATAAGTCTAAAGGCCAGTTCACACCACATGCAGTCCAGTGTGTTTTTTTTCTGCATCAAAAACGCATGGAAAGTAGGTTATATGGTTTCCAATGGCATAGTTCACACCAGTGCGGTCAGTTCCAGAAAGAAAAGTAGAACATGCTGCATTTATCCTGCACTGGACTGTACTGGAACGCGGTACTAAAGGTGCTCCAAATGTAAATTTTGGTACCAAAAATGCAGGATGCACTTGGCCAAAAAACTGAAACCGAAAATGACAAAAAAATTTATATTTATATATATATATATATATATATATATATATATATATATATATATATATATATATATATAATTGTATTATATTCGACTTTTTAATTAATATAATTTGAAATGAATATGAATTTATCGTCGGCCATTATTGGCACTTTTAGAGCAAGAAAAGCTCAAGAAAAATGTATTTCTTTAAATTCTATGTTTGTCTGCACACTGATCCGTTGTGCTTCCATTGTGGTGTTAAAAATAATGCTTGGTGCATTTTTGGCCAGTTATAAAAAAGCGCACAAAAAAAACCATACATACATTCCCAGTTCAAATGCATTGAAAACGCAGCAAGAACACATCATTAATGAACCTGTGTTACGTTTTTTTCATGACCTATGAAAAACACCATAGGTACAATAAATTTTTGACGTCGCTTCCGCCCTGCAGTGGTATGGAGACGGGTGGGGGTCATCTTCCCCTCACTCGTCTCCATGTCCAGCAAGGGAGAAGATCCGATCGCCTCCGCCGCTGCACGACGGCTCCAGTAAGTGTCGGAGGGCACCAGAAGGGGGGGGGGTTGAATCCGCCGCAGAGACCACTATTATCGGAAAGCGGACCGCCGGCCGAAGAAGAGGATAACCGGGGTTATGGCAGCTAGCTGCTGCCATAACAACGATATTCCTCTTCAAAGTTAGGACGTATATCGGCGTGCGGCGGTCCGTAAGTGGTTAATGCACAGATTTCTAAAAAATAGACCTGAGTTCTGTGTCAGTTAGCTACAGAGGCTTATTCTCAAATCCAGAGCCATGGCACAACTTTCGGTGTGCCAGGTCTCTGAAACTTCACTTGATGAGAAACACCCTTTGGGCTGGTATATACTGTATGGGTTTTACTTAGCTTTGCTTTGAAGTCCTGACCACAGTGCCCTGATCTATATTTTGTGGGTTACTCTCAGTCCAGAGCTAATGCCTAGTACAAACAATGAGAAAATTGGATGAAAAATAACGCTTTCAGAGCGATCGTCCGATAATCTGATCGTTAGTACACAGCTTTAGTGACTGCCAAGCCGCCAGCTGTATATTCCACCTTGCCGGCGTGTGACGTCATTGATGAAGCGCAGCGCTTCACGGATCTACTGTGTATGCGCACGCCCTCTAAACTTCCTGCCCGGCGTGCCAGTGGTCTCCAGACAACCTAGAGTGACCAGAGAAGCAGTATGCCAGGAAGATCATGCGGCGCCTCCACGGGGGAGATTTATTTACATCAATTGCTTGAGTTTGGTATATTTAAAATGAATGTAATTTCTGAACGAAAACCACATACACTGTCGAAAAAATTAATTCAGTCGAGAAAAGTCTTCTGTTCTGCTCCTTCAAATTTTCCCATTGTTGTGGTTCGAAAATGAATTAGACTTGACCGCTCTAATGATTAGAAAATCAAACGAACTTTCTTAAAACAAAATTTTTCAAACAAAGATCTATTTGTGTATGGCCAGCATAAGACTAGAAACAAAATAAATAAGATACCGCTTGAATACCCCAATCTGTTATCCCAGCCAACTGGCCACAAAGTTTGCAGGTGCTGGTCGGGTTGAGTTCAGGCTCACCAGACACATTGAGAACTACAACAAAAAGATGCCTGTCCGCAGACTGGCTCGGCATATAGTGAACTCCTTTTAGTAAAGAATGGCTTCAGTTTGGTCTCCCACCCATGGGAGAGCCCCTTCCCATCATGTTTCGCCCAGTAGAGGCTTAATCGTAAAGTGGGCGCCTTTTTGGCTCCTGCTTAAAGTGGTGTTCCGGCCGAAATTATACTTTTTAAATAAAAATACCCCTATAATACACAAGCTTAATGTATTCTAGTAAAGTTAGTCTGTAAACTAAGGTCTGTTTTGTTGTTTATAGCAGTAGTTTGTTATTTTATAAACTTACAGCAGGCCATGGCCATCTTAAGTGTGGGCATCTGAAGCCAGACTGTATTTCTTCTTGGATTTCATCCTTGCAGATCTCGCACATGCTCAGTGCAGCACAAGCAGTGTAATAGGTTTCAGGTCAGGTTTCCATAGCAACGGCAGTTTCAGAGGAAGTTGCGCCCCTTCCCAGAAGCCATTGCAAACAGGAAATGATGCGATGGGCCGCGGCTAGGGAGGAGGAAGTGAAAAATGAATACAGCAGATATACAGTAGGTGCTGAGAATAAAAAAATAAAAAAATATCCAATTTGTTTACAGTGCACAGTTTAGTGAGGGATGCTGAAGAGTTGTAAAAGTGGGTGGAACTCCACTTTAAAGCTCTGTGGGACAAATTCAAGGTGCTGTCTTCACCACTGGAGAATGAGATAAAGTTCTGCCTGCAACAGAGAAGGTCTGTCTATCTAGCGATTTCTCACCAGTCTGGACAATGCCGAAAGTCTCAACATCTCTGTCACTTTACGTTAATGCCTTGGGATCTGGTTCTTACCAACTAGTCTCAAAACTAAGATGGGAGGGTCCCGCACCTACTGTAGGTGCACCTTAGATTCTGTGTGGTGGGCAGAGATCCTGCTACAAGAATTCTCTGCTCGAGACAGAAAATGTCTTGTTGACTTTGTAGAACCTGTCTACTTAGGGTTATGTCCTCCTTCATTGGCAGATCTGCTGTCTCTTGAGGAGGATTCTTCATGTGCCTTTACCTGTTTTGTCTCTGCTAAGATTTCTGTCCCTTGCTCCTTGGCTGCTGATGCTGTGCTGGATCATTAGCTTTTCTAGACTTAAAGCTCGCAGTCAGAAAAGTGGTTGTAAACCCTTATATATACCCAGTGAAGTGACTGGTTTAGGTAATACACAGAGATTAAACAAATCCTCCTACAAAAGTTGTGCCTGTTTATCTTCAGTCTTCTTTTCTCTACATCTGTTCAAAGTGCTGCATTTATAAGCTTGTCTGAGAGTTCAGAAAAAAGAGGACGGGGAGCTGAAGTCTCACTCTGCAGAGCTCAGGGAGGAGAGCTCTGACAGCTGATTGGAGGGACACACCCCCCTCCACAGAGCTCAAAGGAACAGAGCTGAGGTCTTCCATCTGCTGGAGCTCCCTCCCCTGTCACCATTTTTCTCTTGGTGTCAGGAAAACTTGTCAGAAGTGACTCATGCTGATAGCAGAGGAATAAAAGAGAAGACAGAGCTGACACTTAGCACTCTTAAATAAGACAGAGACAGCTGTACACACAGGCTGAAAGTCAGCCGGTTTCTGCTAAACTGGGGGATTTGAGTGGATTTTCAGCTTGGTGGTTTTTCAGCAGAATTCTCCTGCGAAGCTTGGTGTGCTCGGGTGATGTTATAACTTTATTCTCAGTTCTGTCTGGTGATATCTATCCCACTAGTCTGAAAATAAAGTGCCAACATCTATCCTGCATACCCTTGTGTCCCATGCACCCTCTTTCTTCAGTTACATTGACTGCGTGGGATCAAACCCATGTGTTCTTTGGGGTATCAAAAGTCAATTCACACCTCTTGTGTCCTGTCGTGCAGTTGGTGACACAGGGTTTCCCTGGTAAGTCTTGCCTAGTGAGAGTGGTTGTCAGTTCAAATAACCCTTTAGTTATGGAGTTCTCCTGGAGGGTCAGGAATGGAAGGGCCCTTCCATGTAGACCGGCTGGTCTTTATCACCTAGACCTATGCAATCCTAGATTCCTTCTTCGGGCCTGTTTTTTAGGGGTTGGTACCCTTTTTTCTCCTGACCAAAGCATATTTTGGGTCATCTCCTATTACCCTTGGGAATTAGCTATAATTCACCTGTTTTTAAGATTTTTGGTTGATCACCTTCTCGTTAGTTCAGCATTGGTGCCCTTTCCTTATGGATTCCTCTAATTGTTTTGGCATGTTTTTCTACAGAACTCAGCCTCACATTCACATTCAGGTGTGAGTCCTTCAGACAGCTTCTGGGCTGCAAGCAGTCCCCAGTTCTCTGGGCCTGTTAGCGTGGTTGCTGTGTTGTGCACCATTCAGTTGGACTACATTTGTACATTCCAACATAGGGAGGTAGACATGCTGACGTCATTGCGATGTATCGTGTGTTAGTGGACGGGTGTCTGCGAGCCGGCCGGCATTCCTTATGAGCATTTTTAACTTCTGTTAGTTGTAAGTGCAATACTTTTTTTTCTACAATAAATTATTTTATATGGATTCACACTATGGAGAGTTTCTCTTTATTTCCCTGTAATGCGGATCGCTGGTCCATCCTTTGAGCCCCAGTCCTCTGGTATGTCCTCACTTCCATCAAGTGATCCACTGCTGGTGTTGGTCTGATGTCAGGATATCGATCCTAGTTTACAGGCTTGCTATCGCTTGCCCTCTGGTAAGCGTGCATTTTTTATGGTGGAGGTTCACTATCGCTGGCGTTTTTCATTTTTTGCACAAAAGGATTATCTCATCAAGATTCACTTCACTGAATGTCATTTTTCACAGGACTACCTTTGATGGTATCGCCTTTCATTTGGGGATTTATCACTTTATCCTACATCTTATAGACTGTCATATTATGTTTATTTAGATATCCACATTTAACTGTTAGCGCAGCCTCCTTTTTCTTTTTTTCCCATGTATTGTGTTTGTATATATCATACAAAATTGAGCTGCAGCTTTTTTATTTTTGGTTTATTTGTTTAGATGTAGTTTTAGTGTGGTATTTCATCTTTTTTCATACATTCCAACAGTATCTGATTTCCTGTGCCCCTTCATGGATGGAGAAACAAAATTGGAATTTTGTACTACCAGCAAAATCCTTTTCTTGGAGTCTATTGAGGGGCTCGGTACTGCTTGCTACAAAATAAGGCATGCTGAGTAGAGGAGTTATCTTGGAGCTGACCTAAAAAATTTTTGTTTGCCAGTGTGCAACCCTTCTGTAGGTGGCAGCATAACCTGACATTATCAGAATTCCTGTGCCCTTCAATTAAAGGGGTTGTAAAGTCATAAGTTTTTTTATCTTTATGCATTAAGATAAAAAGCCTTCTGTGTGCAGCAGCCACCCCAACACCCCCAATACTTACCTGAGCCCCATCTCTCTCCAGCGATGTACATGAGTGTCTTGGCCGTCCGAGACTCTCTCTCCTGATTGGTTCCCGATGCTGTCATTCAAAGTCAGTCAGCCAATCAGGAGGGAGATCAATAGCCATTTAGATCTGACAAAAAAGCGGATGCTTTGAAACGTTATCTCCATGTTCTGACGTCACTTCCGATGCGTCTCCGAGTGTGCTCCATACTGGTTACGAGACAGATGTCCAGGCCGGTTGTTCCTCTCCTCTCGTGTTAATATCTACACACCACCATCCACCGGAGACCCGCTGAGTGACCACAGTTTTATACTGTTATATGCCTATTGATCTTTATATATGTGTGAGTAGCCATTTGGCTGATTTTAATTAAATATACCATTCGTTGTATCTTCTGCTGCACTTAGTTTTAGCCGCACCTTGCTTTTCTCCCACTGGGATCAAACAGAAACATTGTGAATAAACAAGCCAAAGGTCGGTAACAAGTGGTTGCAGGTTGGGATGAAGTAGAAACATAGTCAAGAAACAAGCCATAAGTTGAGGCAGCAGGAGAGACAAAAGCAAGATATTGGCTGGAACGAGCATAATAATCTGGCAAACAGGAAGTGCAAAGGCATGGTTTAAATAGGAAGTTCATAAAACTTTGAGGATCAAAGAGTTCAAGGTTCAAGACAACCCCAGTTCAAGGCAGAATCATTTAAGGGAATGGCCAGAGAGCTGTCCAGCATTCCAGGTAGCTCATCAAGATGAAACATCACCAGACACAGCAGAGGTTGCAGGTTCAGACCCAGGCCCAGACAGGTTCCTGGAATTGTCTCATTGACATGTTATATTTATTAACACAATTTATTTTTAACTTTTAGATTTAAAAAAAAGAGGGCTGAGAGGAGAGTTTGGGACTTTGTATGAGGCAATGAGTGGGTAGGTTCATCTGCCTCCATCCCTAGTCATGTATTAAAAACAAAAGGAGGGCGTAGTGGGACGTTGCATGAAGCATAACTGCAGGATAAGTATGCAAGGACATGTTGCCGATTCCTCATCCATATACAAAAATTCAAGGTAAATAATGTAACATTGGTAGCGAAGGTGCAAAATTGGAAATGTATCGTATCACAGATTGGTACTGTGGATACACAAAAAGTATGCTTGTGCCACGTCCTACAACTATTATTTAGACTCAAAAAGCAAAAAAGAGGGACTTTGAACTTTTTAGGCACGACTACAAAAAGTATCTATAACAAGGTTATTTTATTGAAAATTACATACAAAAAGGACATTGATTAAAAACCACAAATCATATGTATATAATAAAGCAATAGCTATACAACACCATCTAAATGCACAGTTCTTCGGACATGAGGATGAACATCCCAAATAGCAACCGGTCTGAGAAGATGGCTGGATAGCAGATCCGCAATCGATTAATTCATGTCATGTACTGTAGATATTCAATGCTCAACATGTTTCGCGTGTCTTCACGCTTCTTCAAGAGCGGAAAAATATATTGTGGCTATCAAGATACATAACATGTAATTAGTATATAAAACCCTAGAAACGAAGGTATCGACTTTATGTCTTAAATTTTATATATATATATATATATATATATATATATATATATATATATATATATATATAAATACACATATCACAACATAATCCACAATATTGCTAGACATATTGATATGAAGTACATTGTTTAGAGATAAATAATCTTAAATTGATTGAAGAATAAAACATTGTGAATAAAATGCATAATCCTGGAGAATCTCAAACACATGCTTGCAAATTGTAGCATATAACGGCTCTACGCGTTTTAGATTTAGCAGGAATTTTGTAGGTTTTTTTTATTAATTTGTGTCCTCTAATAAATATAATGTATGTATTGTTAGTGAAAAAGTAATTTACAATGAGTATAAAATGTATCTTTACTAGGGTAGGGTTAGAACAACTGTCAGATTTCTACTTCTTTCTGTGGTCACTGTTGCAGACATTCCCCTCACCTCCTTTCTGGTGAAATCATTGTCAGCTGGACAGGAAATTAGTGAAAATCTCTCAAATGAAGACCCAGATAGCAAGCAGTAAATAAATACCTAACAGCTTCTCCACTTTATTTAGGACCAGAAAAATAAAAAAGGTTGGCTTGACATACGCTTAAAAAAATGGATTTGCTTACTTTATGCACAAATTTCCGCAAACATGGAGATCACAAACCAAACCCTGGAATATAACTGCTGATACATATTGGTAGGCTTTTGCCTATTAGACTTGGAGTTGTCTGAACTCCCAAGCTTTTTCTTCAGTGTTACTGTAGTCTAGTGTCATAACACTTTACAGACATGCACAAGTCACTGTAGGCTGATATGGAAACAATATCCTTCCCATTTGCTTCATCACTCAACAAAATTAGAGATTTAGGAGAGTATTTATAAAAAAATTTACATAGCAATTCACCCTGTGAAAGTACATGTACAACATTCATTTGGTTCAAATATGGCGAAAATTAATGTTATTGAGCTCTTTCCTGTCATGTTTTTATTGATTTAAAAAAAAAAAGTATATTGCCATTAGATGGCGCTGAGTATCATAGTTCCTATGATGATTGTGTCAAGATCTACATTTCCAGCTCCCCGTATTATCCATGGAGTTCATTAACTTCTTTGAAACCTTCTGTTTGAACGGTTGTAATCTTCAACTGTATGCTAACTGCTTTTTGTTTGAAACCATTTTTAATCATGTTCTTTTCTTAATACATTTTTATTTAATTATAATTTTGGCCTAATCCTTGGGTACGGAGATAGTCCTATTCTTTCCATTATACCGGGGGCATGCTTGGGGCAGCCCTAAGTATCCCGTTCTATATCCTATCATTAGGGATGGTGGTACCCGCCCCTACCTTTAGACTGATCTGATTGAGGCAACCCTTTCTACTCTATATTTCCTATGATACTTAATGCCATCTAGTGGCCAAATTATAAATGTGGCGCTACATAAGCACTGCAGAACAGCTGACTTGTTACTTGTGCTGCTTCAATTTCAGAATCTGAACTTTGCTATAGAGGGGCATGGAAAAGGTTGACTCCAAGTCACACCATACTATTTATCATCATATCATACTGTACATGTTTTTTAGGACATGATTTTTCAGTTTCATTTATGCCCTCATTTTTAAAGGTATGTGAATTGTGCCAGATATGAAGAAGAGCAAAATCTTATTGCATTCCAGTACCACCAGAAAATCTACTATCGATCTTGCAGAGATATCTTGCCGCACACTGAACTGCTTGTTTGGTATGGGGAGGAATATGGAAAAGAGCTTGGCATTCGATGGGACACACTGTGGAAACATAAAGCATCTTCTAAAGGTAAGACATGCTGCTGGTTTTTAATATCTTTACAGGAACTGACTCTGTAAAGGTGGCAGTCTCCATTGAACTTGAGTGGTAAACGAATACGTGCCTCAGCAACATCTCAGGAACATATGTCCAGCAGTCGTCTCTGCCAAGTATGGATATCCTTCTGTTGTTCTTTTACCACACTTTCCAGTTTGAAAATGTTTTCAGGAATTTGCTGTCTACAAGGATCCACAGCATTTGCTATAGCAGCCTCCATATTTGGGCCAGATTATTCTGTCATGGTCAGGGGTCAGGCTCGGAGACCAGAAGCTATAGCAGTAGAGATTCTTCCACTGACCAACATGATGTTCTTTATAATTGTAAATAACTGCTTCCTGTAAATAGGTTTGGTGGCCAATATGAATGAATCTATGCACTCTACAAAGCACTAAATAATATTTAAATGTTTGTTATAAAAATTACCTTTGAGAGGTGAAGATCTACTTAAACAACAAGAAGATCAAAGATTACCAAGGTGATGCTTTCTGACACGAAGAAAGGCTGACTAGCCTCAATTCTGGCCTGGCTGACTTGTTTGAGTTCTGGTTTGGCTGACTGGTTTACAATCTATTCTGGTTGTCTGGGCTGAGTTCAGCTCTTACTGACAGATTTTGGCACTGTCCTGGCTGACCAGTTTTAGTTCTGGCCTGGTTGACTGGTTTGAATTCTGGCCTGGTCGGCTGAATTGAGTTCTGGCCTGACTGGTTTGAGTTATGGCCTGACTGACTGGTTTAAGTTCTGACCTGATGGACTGGTTTGATTTCTGTCCTGATTGACTGATTTGACTTCTGACCCGATGGACTGTTTTTACTTCTGACCTGATGACTGGTATAAGGTCTGACATAATGACTGGTTTGAGTTCTGACCTGGTTGGCTGAGTCGATTTCTGGCCTAGTTGGCTGAGTTGATTTCTGGCCCGATGGACTGCTTTGAGTTCTGGCCTGGTTGACTGTTTGAGTTCTGGCCTGGTTGGCTGAGTTGAATTCTGGCCTGGTAGACTAGTTTGAGTTCTGGCCTGGTAGACTTGTTTGAGTTCTGGCCTGGTTGTCTGGTTGAGTCCTTGCCTGGTTGGCTGAGTTGAGTTTGGCCTGACGGACTGGTTCCACTTCTGACTTGACGGACTGGTTTGAGATCTGGCCTGGTTGGCTGAGTTAAGTTCTGGCCTGGTGGACTGGTTTAGGTTCTTACCTGACAGACTCATTTGAGCTCTGACCTGACAGCCTTTTTTATGTTCTGGCCTGGTTGGCTGAGTTGAATTCTGGCCTGGTAGACTAGTTTGAGTTCTGGCCTGGTAGACTTGTTTGAGTTCTGGCCTGGTTGTCTGGTTGAGTCCTTGCCTGGTTGGCTGAGTTGAGTTTGGCCTGACGGACTGGTTCCACTTCTGACTTGACGGACTGGTTTGAGATCTGGCCTGGTTGGCTGAGTTATGTTCTGGCCTGGTGGACTGGTTTAGGTTCATACCTGACAGACTCATTTGAGCTCTTACCTGACAGCCTTTTTTATGTTCTGGTCTGGTTGGCTGAGTTAAGTTCTGACCTAATGGACTGGTTTAAGTTCTTACCTGACAGACTGATTTGAGTTCTGACCTGACAGACTTGTTTGTGTTCTGGCCTGGTTGGCTGAGTTGAGTTCTGGCCTGACGGACTGGTTTAAGTTCTTACCTGACAGACTGGGACTGATTTGAGATCTATCCTGGTTGGTTGGCTTGAGTTCTGGCCGGGCTTACTGGCTAACATAAAATATCAGAAAGGTCCTAATTGTCTAACTTTTGCAAAGGCTCTATCTCTTAGGACTACATTTTACTGGGAGCTAACTGAGTTTTTTTTTTTTTTTGTTTTAGTACAAAGACAGACAGCAGACATCCACCCTTCTCAGTGGTGCGAAATAGCTTTTAGTAATGAAGACTCTCTAAGCAAGCACCTTCAGTCAAAGCGCTCTGTACCTGTGAGAGGTTCTGGAATAGAACAGCGGCCCTGTATAGCAAAACCTACAGAAAATCACACCTCGTCTGCTCTTCCAGAAGAATCAGTAGGCAATCCCTCTGCACTACGGAACATTTCAAGGAAGGAAAACCATAAGAGAAATCAAGTCTATAAAGACAAATTAGCCACAAATAACTTAAGGTCACGTAGAGATGGTTTAGCACAAAAGCCACAATACAAACCTACTGAGAGGTTTTCTGGAGATAGTTCAGGTCACACAGAAGACGAAACCAGACGAGGGCTACAGGTACAGCTGGCAACGGGTGGACCACAGCTATGCAAAAAGTGTGGAAAAAACGTCAGTGTCTCAGCAAGTCTAAAGGGACATCAAGTGTTAGTTTCAGAGGAAAGGGCTTCTCTGTGTAAGGAGTGTGATAAGTACTTTGTAGGGGATGTAAAGACACGCAATGGGGCTCAAGCAGAGGAGAGATCCTTCAAATCTGTAGAGTACAGAAAAGTATTTTCACCATTAAGACACAAAAAATCACATCAAATGACTCATTTAGTGGAGAGGCCATATAAATGTAAGGTGTGCGGGAAGAGCTTCTCCCATATAGGACATCTGAATAGTCACCACAGGACTCACACAGGGGAGAGGCCATATAAATGTAAGGTGTGCGGGAAGAGCTTCTCCCATATAGGACATCTGAATAGTCACCACGGGACTCACACAGGGGAGAGGCCATATAAATGTAAAAAGTGTGGGCAGAGCTTCTCTATATTAATAAATCTGACGAGACATCACCCGACTCACCCAAAGGAGAGGCCATATAAATGTAAAAAGTGTGGGAAAAGCTTCTCCCGAGTAGCAAATCTGAATATTCATGACAGGACTCACACAGGGAACAAGACCTATAAATGTAAAAAGTGCGAGAAAAGCTTCTCTCAAATGGGGAAACTGAATATTCATGACAGGACTCACACAGGGGAGAGGCCTTATACATGTAAGGAGTGCGGGAAGAGCTTCTCTATATTAGCAAATCTGACGAGACATCACCTGACTCACCCAAAGGAGAGGCCATTTATATGTAAAAAGTGTGGGAAAAGCTTCTCCCGAGTAGGAAATCTAAATATTCACGACAGGACTCACACAGGGGAGAGGCCTTATACATGTAAGGCGTGCGGGAAGAGTTTCTCTCAACTAGGGCACCTAAAAAGACATCAGAGTACCCACACAGGTGACAAACCATATAAATGTAAAAAGTGCGGGAAAAGCTTCTCCCAAGTACAACATCTGAATATTCATGACAGGACTCACACAGGGAAGAAGCCCTTAAAATGTAAAACGTGCGAGAAAAGCTTCTCTCAAGTGGGGAAACTGAATATTCATGACAGGACTCACACAGGGGAGAGGCCTTATACATGTAAGGAGTGCGGGAAGAGCTTCTCTATATTAGCAAATCTGACGAGACATCACCTGACTCAGCCAAAGGAGAGGCCATATATATGTAAAAAGTGTGGGAAAAGCTTCTCCCGAGTAGGAAGTCTGAATATTCATGACAGGACTCACACAGGGGAGAGGCCTTATACATGTAAGGCGTGCGGGAAGAGTTTCTCTCAACTAGGGCACCTAAAAAGACATCAGCGTACCCACACAGGTGACAAACCATATAAATGTAAAACGTGCGGGAAAAGCTTCTCCCAAGTACAACATCTGAATATTCATGACAGAACTCACAAGAAGCCCTACAAATGTAAAAAGTGTGAGAAAAGCTTCTCTCAAGTGGGAAAACTGAATATTCATGACAGGACTCACACAGGGAACAAGTCCTATAAATGTAAAATGTGCGAGAAAAGCTTCTCTCAAGTGGGAAAACTGAAGATTCATGACAGGACTCACACAGGGGAGAGGCCTTATACATGTAAGGAGTGCAGTAAGAGCTTCCCGCAAGTAGAGAGTCAGAACATTCATCGCAGGACTCACACAGGGGAGAAGCCCTACAAATGTAAAAAGTGTGGGAAAAGTTTCTCTCGAGTGGGGCACCTGCATATTCATGACAGGACTCACACAGGGGAGAGGCCTTATACATGTAAGGAGTGCGGGAAGAGCTTCTCTCAATTAGGGCACCTAAAAAGACATCAGAGCACTCATACAGGAGAGACACCATATAAATATAAGGAGCGCAGTAAGAGCTTCCCGCAAGTAGGGAGTCAGAACATTCATCGCAGGACTCACACAGGGGAGAAGCCCTACAAATGTAAAAAGTGTGGGAAAAGTTTCTCCCGAGTGGGGCACCTGCATTCTCATGACAGGACTCACACAGGGGAGAAGCCTTATACATGTAAGGAGTGCGGGAAGAGTTTCTCTCAAGTATGGAATCTAAAAAGGCATCACAGTATTCACACAGGGAAGATGTCATATAAATGTAAGGAGTGCGGAAATAGCTTTTCACAATTAGGGCACCTCAAGCTACATCAGCAGACTCACATGGAGGACAAACCCTGTAAATGTACGGAGTGCGGGAAGAGCTACTCTCAATTATGTCACCTAAAGAGACATCAAAGCACGCACACGGGGAAGGAGGCTAAATGTAAAAATGTGGGAAGAGCTTCTCTCAAGTAGGTAACCTTAAAAGACATCACAATATTCACTAGAGCTGCACGATTAATCAGTAGGAATCAAGATCGCAATTTTTTTTCCACCCACGCGATCTTAACAAAGCATTTACCCGATTCTATGCAGAGTTCTCTGCTCAAACGACAGCTGTCCAAAAAAAAAGAAAACAGGCAGTCTGCCAAGTTTCAAAACATTCCTCAGCTGCTGAGCTAACTATAAACATTGTAACATTTTGTTCTTTAAAGAGCTTTTTACAGTTAGGGAACCTAAACTCACCTCACAAGGCTCACACTATCCTTACAGAGGACCTACACTGAGATCCATATTCTTATTTTGTTTTGTTCAGTTCGTACACCATGTTATTAGATTTTTGAGTATAGCCTGACATATTATTGGATCATTTACAATATGAAGGTACCATCATCCAAGCTGACATATAGAAATAAGGGAGGTGGGGATGTGAGGGCAGTTGCTGAGGTTGACCAATACACATAACCACCTGAGAAAATTAAATGGACTATCTCGGTACTTGATACAATCACAATACAATATACAAAATTCTATAAATAAAATAAAATATATACAATTATATAAAATTCAAATTTTATTCAGTAACAACATACAAAAAATGTTCTTTAAAAAATATATATAAATATATGTATACACCGCATATGACTAACTATTGACGGGTTTCCCCGTAATATTTCTGTAAGAGTGGGGTATAGAAAATTCCTCTACTGGTTTCGCGGTGAAAACCGCTTCTTCTATCCTCCTGAAGAGGATAGAAGAGCTTAGTGAATGTGGTCAAGTTCCACTTTGCAAAGAATACCCAATCATGTGGGTGACTGCATTTTTCGTTTGTACATGAATAGATGGTAGACGTCAGCAGGGCTTCACCTCATTTACTAAGCTCCGGGGCAAATTTCCTTGCCCTTGCAAAGTGTGCTTTTAGCAAATCATCCCGCTTGTGTTGGGCATCTGAGATGGCACCTGTTGGGTCATTTAGCTCTCGTTCTACCTTTGGATGGCTCAGGACATCAGGATGCGTTGCTCCCACCCCTGTTAAGACGTACTTCACTGGTTGTGTGCATATCTTGCCTCACTGGCATCATGCATCAGTTCCCTAAGCAAAGCTGCCAACTGGTTTTCTGTTCCTCTTGTTTCTGTTTTACCAGGAGGAGTTTGCAGCCTTATTTGATGCCAGCTGTACTTCCTCAGCTGTTTTTTGAGCTGCAATTTACTGTTGTTCTTGGGTCATTAACGTTTGCTAGTTGAAAACCATTAGATTGGACTTCTTTTGGACACCCCAATGGTGAAAGACTTCTTGTGCCTCTCTGGATTTTTATACCCACCTTAAAATTCTTTTCTTAGAGTCTACTGAGGGACGCTGGTGCCACTTCTCTATGTTCTTTATCATGCTCTTTGCAAAAAAAAAACAAGGCATGCTCATAGTGGTACAGGTATTCTGGGCTGGCTTACAATTTTTGGGATTGCCAGTGTCCAGTCCTTCTGTAGGCAGTGATATAACCAAAGGTCAAAGATGTTCTGTGTCTCTCAGTAGACTCCAAGAGAAGGTTTTCACATTGAGTACAAAAATATTTTTTTTTCTCACTGTATAGAGCAGTGATGGTGAACCTTGGCACCCCAGATGTTTTGGAACTACATTTCCCATGATGCTCAAATACACTTCAGAATGCATGAGCATCATGGGAAATGTAGTTCCAAAACATCTGGGGTGCCAAGGTTTGCCATCACTGGTATAGAGCATGTTCTTGATCCATGTCCTATGGCTTTGTACGGTGTACTCTTGAAGGAAGATCGGGAGGGACTGTTTCAAGCTTACCATTTTTGTTTTTTTACGACAAGACAACTTCACACAGTCCTTGTCCCATCTTAAAATCTGTCTGCACTACCCCCTCAGGAGAGCTGAAAGATGTTAACTCTGCTCTAACCCTGTACAGGTGTGGCAGTTGGAACCATATTTTTTCTGCTAACACAAAGTTATAGTTTTGTAGAACCACATCCTTTCATAGCTAACCTTCAAAGCCAGGTACCCCGTCTCATTTAAGAAAAGATGTAATAAGTTCTGCACGTTAATTTGTCTGGACCCTTTTATATTAAAGAGAATGTCACTTGGGCAAATAAGGGCAAAATGTTAAAAATAATCCATCCACTGATACCTTTGCTGCTTTCCCATGTTGCTCCATTGGAGCACTTACTGAAAACCTGGTGCTTCCAGATTTGGGGGAGCATGGGAGCTCCACCCAGGATTGCAGTGCTTGGGTTTAGGAGGCCCACCTGAAAGGCTTGCTTTCGTTTTCCGTAGGGAGGGTTAAAACCCCTTTCAGCTCATGTTTTGTTCTATAGGTGTCCTGTTGTGGAGTTTTCCAGAAACCAACGAGAAGTAATATGAAATCTTTACAAAACTGAGAGCATATCCACTTTTAGACCGTAGTCACCGAAAACAGAAATGCCTGTCGGAAGATTTCGCCTCATCTCTTGTTCTGATGGCAAACCTAAAAGTTTGGATTTCCCATCACGTTCTGTCTTCGGGGGAACCTTTTGAATGGAGGCAAAGACAGTAATAAATTGTGGCAGGTTTTCCAAGCCTTCCCTAATTGATCCAAAATGTACAAAAAAGCATTTTGCCTATACATACAATTTAACGTGGTGTAAGCTACAACACCATCTGACACAGAGCTTACACATGGTTGGTTTAGGACTTCTGAGCTCCATTAGAGGAATGTAGTGTGGGGGAAGACGGTAAAGGTATCAGCAGTGGGGTGGGCAGTTGTTATAAGAGAACCTGTCACTTTGCCCTGAATGGCTAAGTCACAGAGTCCCAGTAGGGTGGTCTCAGTTTGTGTTTCCATAGACAGCATCAGATTTTTCCTTTTAATATATTGTAGTGCATGAGGAGAAAGATAGGTAGAAGCTGACTGATATATATAAACTATATCATGTCTGATGCATGTCTTTCTTTAGATTAATTGACAAATGAGTTCCTTTACTTTTCTTCTGTTGTCACAGTTGTACTATTAATTTCAGGAAAAAAAAACAGTAACATTAAATCCTGTTATAAAACACAGTTGCAGATTCTTTACTTATCAAATGAATATTTTGCATGTTGTATGGTGGTATTGATAGTGTGCAGCAGGGGCGTCGCTAGGGGGTGGCTTTTGGGGCTATAGCCCCGAATTTGGGGCCAATAGCCCAGAGTCTCTGCTAGGGTCCCCAAGGGGAGGGGAGGTTCTCTGGGGACCCTTATGTAAATGGGGGGCTCTCTGGGGACCCTGATGCAAGGGAGAGGCTCTCTGGGGACCCTGATTTTAAGGCAGAGGTTCTCTAGGGACCCAGATTTAAGGGGAAGGCTCTCTGGGGACCATAATGTAAGGGGGGCTCTCTGGGAACCCTGATGTAAGTGGGGGGCCCTCTGGGTACCCTGATGAAAGGGGGGAGGCTCTCTGAGGACTCTGATGTAAGGAGGGGGCTCTCTGGGGACCCTGATGTGAGGGATGGCTCTCTGGGGACCCTGATGTAAGGGGGGCTCTCTGGGGACCCTGATGTAAGGGGGGGCTCTGGGGACCCTGATGTAAGTGGGGGGCTCTCTGGGGATATATATACACATGCACGTATATTACTGTAAATACATGTGTATGCCCGCCCAAGCATATGACTTTCTTTACTACGCTGCTATGGGCTCTAGCCCCAGATCTTTTGTAGACCTAGCAACACCCCTGGTGTGCAGATATGTGGGTTTAAGTTTTTGGGGTTCAGATTGCATGTAAAAAAACATAATATGTGAAGCAGTACTAGTAATAAAGTAAATATTGGGAGTTCTGGTCTACTGGCTGTGCTTGTCTGGCACTTAGTGAGGGACATTTATCAATTCTCTTGCACAGCAATGCAATGAGAAACAAGGGCGTTTGGACAGATTCTGAAAGGGATTTCCCATTCGGATGTCTTAAGCATAATCATTGATCACCATATTGTTTGTAATATTCTCTCCTATGATCATTAACTCCATCTAGTGGCCATAATGTGGTGGTTTCCTATATACCTCAATTAAAAAAAGAAAAAAAAAACACATCATGACCCCTAGATGGAGCTGACAATCATATGAGATAATCATAGTTGGATCATTTGTTGCACCAATTTGAATGCTTAAAACATCCACATATTTTCATTTTTCAGTAATTGTTATTATTTTTTTGAAAATGTACATTTTTAGACCAAACTCTCATAGAATCAAAGCAGTGGTTCGTTCAAGAATAAAACAGGGATGCATATGAATTTACACATATTACATACTGCTTTCCTATTTTATTCTCTACGGAATCTCACAGTCAGCTAGTATAGGTAAGGCGAGTAGGCTTTCCCTAATCCCATACCACCCACTCGGTTCAATGAAGTGCGGAACTGGAGCCAGGGGCACCTCCCTTTTGGTTTTACAGCCTATTGGTTATTACAAGGGTAGCACAATGAGTGAGTTAGAAAGGTGGGTCTTAGAACACACATTCTTTTCTGGACCCCTGTGGCTTGGCACCCCTCTTGGGTGTTTCCGTCAGTATACAGCATCCTCCTCTCAGGAACCAGGTATTATAGCTGACTATGTCACCCAATGACAAGATGAGCTTAGATGCAAATTGGAACTCACTTTATTGTAAACTCACACAAAATATATACAGTATGCCACGCAAAATTTGATAAGAGCTTGATCACGTTAAGCAAACAATAAGATAATTAACATAGCATTCTTCCCACTGACCACCAATTTAAGGGACATTCTTCCTACTGACCTCCAATATAAGGGACATTCTACCCACTGATCACCAATGTGAGGAGCTTTCTTCCCAGTGACCACCAATTTAAGGGACCTTCTTCCCACTGACCATCAGTGTATGGACATTTTACCCACAGACCATCAATGTAAGGGACATTCTTCCCACTGACCACCAATTTAAGGGACCTTCTTCCCACTGACCATCAGTGTATGGACATTTTACCCACAGACCATCAATGTAAGGGACATTCTTCCCACTGACCACCAATTTAGGGACATTCTACCCACTGATCACCAATGTAAGGAGCATTCTTCCTGCTGACCACCAATGTAAGGGAGATTCTACCGACTGACCATCAAACTAATGCATCATGAATTGTAGAGATTTAGCAGGGGTTTCCTGAGACTGGAAAGTTATTTCAAGGGTTCCTCTGTGTTGATTCATGCTCTATCCCTGGATCATCTATCCTCATTCATGCTCCATCCCTGAATCATCCATCTACCTTCATGCTCCATCCCTGGATCATCATTCATGCTCCAACCCTGGCTCATCCATCCACATTCATGCTCACCCATGCTCCATCCCTTTCTCATTCATGCTCATCCATGCTCCATCCCGGGCTCATTCATGCTCCATCCCTGGCTCATCCATCCTCATTCGTGCTTCATCCCTGACTCATCCATCCACATTCATGCTCCATCCCTGGCTCATCCATCCTCATTCATGCTCCATCCCTGGCTCATCCATCCTCATTCATGCTTCATCCCTGACTCATCCATCCACATTCATGCTCCATCCCTGGCTCATCCATCCTCATTCATGCTTCATCCCTGACTCATCCATCCACATTCATGCTCCATCCCTGGCTCATCCATCCTCATTCATTCTCCATCCCTGGCTCATCCATCCTCATTCATGCTTCATCCCTGACTCATCCATCCACATTCATGCTCCATCCCTGGCTTATCCATCCATGTTCATGCTCCATCCCTGGCTCATCCATCCTCATTCATGCTCCATCCCAGGCTCATTCATACTCCATCCATGAATGATCCATCATCATTCATGCTCCATCCCTGTATAATCCATCCTCATTCATGCTCCATCCCTGAATCATCCATCCACATTCATGCTCATCCATGCTCCATCCCTGGCTCATCCATCAACATCCATGCTCCATCCCTGGCTCATCCATGCCACATCAGTGATCATCTGTGCCACATCAGTGATCATTCGTGCCACATCAGTGCTCACCCGTGCCACATCCATGCCACATCAGTGCTCATCCATGCCACATCAGTGCTCATCCATGCCACCTCAGTGATCATCCATTCCACATCAGTGATCATCCGTGCCACATCAGTGCTCATTCATGCCACATCTGTGCCACAGCCATGCCACATCAGTTCTCATCCATACCTCATTAGTGCTCATCCGTGCCACATCCATGCCACATCGGTGCTCATTCATGCCACATCAGTTCCCATCTGTGCCACATCAGTGCTCATCCATGCTGCATCATTTCTCATCAGTGCCACATCCATGCCACTACAGTGCCTCACAAAAGTGTAATAGGTAGTCAAATTAGATTGGAAATGTATGTCCCTTGAACACCTGATGGTGCTCCCTGCATGTTGGGCCTCTGTATGTGGCCAGGCTGTGTAAAAGTTTCCCACATGTGATATCCCCCTACTCAGGAGGAGTAGCAGAATGTATTTTTGGGTGTAATTTTTGCTATGTACACGCTATGTGCTAGAAACATCTTATAATTGGACAACTTTGTGTAAAAAAAAAAAAAAAATGTGTTTTCACTTTCTTTACACATTTTCCAAAAACTTGTGGAAAAAAATGATATGTTCAAAAATGAATGCCTCATAGAATATACGTTGGGGTGTTTACTTTCCAAAATGGGTCTTTTTTTGGGTGTTTCCATTGTCCTGGTGTTCCAGGACCTTCAAAATTGTAGGAGGTAGTCTAGAAATTAGATGTTCAATTTATGCTCCTAGAACTCCCTGCATGTTGGGCCTCTCTATGTGGCCAGGCTGTGAAAAAATCTCACACATATGGTATCGCCATACAGAGGAGGAGTAGTAGAATGTATTTTAGGGTGTAATTTGTGGCATGCATATGCTGTGTGTGAGAAATAAAAAAAAATCTTAATTTTGCAAAGAATTGTGGGAAAAAATTACAAATTATAAAAACTCAACATGCCTCTTAACTTGGACCGTCTACTTTCTAAAAAGGTGTCATTTGGGGGGTACTTGTACTATCCTGGCTTGTTAGGGTCCAATAAATTAGACAGGTCATCAGCACATAAGGTGTGATCAATTTTCAGTGATTGGCACCATATCTTGTAGACTCTATAACTTTCACAAAGACCAAATAATATTCACTTATTTGAGTTATTTTTACCAAAGATACTGTATGTAGCAGTATAAAATTTGGCCAAAATTTATGATAAAAAATTACTAATTTGCTACATTTTATAACAGAAATTAAGAAAAATTCATTTTTTAACAAAATTTTTGTTTTTTGTTTTTCATTTATAGCGCAAAAAATAAAAAAAACCCAGTGGTGATTAAATACCACCAATACAACTCAAAGCTCTATTTGTGTGAAAAAAAGGACAAAAAATTCATATGGGTACAGTGTTGTATGACTGAGTAATTGTCATTCAAAGTGTGAAAGCACTGAAAGCTGAAAATTGATCTGGTTAGGAAGGAGGTTTCAGTGGCTAGCCGCTTAAGGACCAGCCGCCATCATTATACTGCGGCAGATTGGCTCTCCTGTGCAAATCGACGTAGGTGTAGGTGTAAGAAAAAGAACGGTCAGTGCCTATCAATGCAGCCTAATCAGTGCCCATCTGCAGCCTCACCATTGCCAATGAATGTAGCCTCACCATTGCCATGAATGCAGCCTCACCATTACCATGAATGCAGCCTTACAAGTGCCACAAATGCAGCTTCACCATTGCCATAAATGCAGCCTCACCATTGCCATGAATGCAGCCTTACAAGTGCCACGAATGCAGCTTCTCCATTGCCATGAATGCAGCTTCACCATTGCCATGAATGCAGCCTTACAAGTGCCATGAATGCTGCTTCACCAGTGCCATGAATGCAGCCTCACCATTGACATGAATACAGCTTCACAACTGACATGAATGCTGCCTCACCATTGCCATTAATGCAGCCTCACCATTGATATGAATGCAGCTTCACCATTGACATGAATGCAGCCTCACCATTGCCACAAGCCTCACCATTGCCACAAATGCAGCCTCACCATTGCCATAAATGCAGCCTCACAAGTGCCATGGATGCAGCCTCACAAGTGCCATCAATGTAGCCTCACCATTGCCATGAATACAGCCTCACTATTGACGTGAATGCAGCTTCACCATTGCCATGAATGCAGCCTCACCATTGCCATGAATGCAGCCTCACAAGTGCCACGAATGCAGCTTTGCCATGAATGCTGCCTCACCATTGCCATGAATGCAGCCTTACCATTGCCATGAATACAGCTTCACCACTGCTATGAATGCAGCCTCACTATTGCCATGAATGCTGCCTCACCATTGTCATGAACGCAGCCTCACCATTGCCATGAATGCAGCCTCACCATTGCCATGAATGCAGCCTCCCCATTGACATGAATGCAGCTTCACCATTGACATGAATGCAGCCTCACCATTGCCATGAATTCAGCCTCACCATTGCCATAAATGCAGCTTCACAAGTGTCACGATTGCAGCCTCACCATTGCCATGAATGCAGCCTCACCATTGACGTGAATGCAGCTTCACCACTGACATGAATGCAGCCTCACCATTGCCATGAATACAGCCTCACAAGTGCCACGAATGCAGCTTCACCATTGCCATGAATGCCGCCTCACCATTGCCATGAATGCAGTCTCACCATTGCCATAAATACAGCTTCACCACTGACATGAATGCAGCCTCACTATTGCCATGAATTCCGCCTCACCATTGCCATGAACGCAGCCTCACCATTGCCATGAATGCAGCCTCACCATTGCCATGAATGGAGCCTCACTATTGCCTGAATGCAGCCTCACCATTGCCATGAATACAGCTTCAACACTGACATGAATGCAGCCTCACCATTGCCATGAATGCAGCCTCACAAGTGCCATGAATGCAGCCTCACAAGTGCCACGAATGCAGCTTCACCATTGCCATGAATGCAGCCTCACCATTGCCATGAATGCAGCCTCACCATTGCCATGAATACAGCTTCACCACTGACATGAATGCAGCCTCACTATTGCCATGAATGCTGCCTCACCATTGTCATGAACGCAGCCTCACCATTGCCATGAATGCAGCTTCACCATTGCCATGAATGCAGCCTCACCATTGACATGAATGCAGCCTCACTATTGCCACAAATGCTGCCTCACCATTGCCATGAACGCAGCCTCACCATTGCTTGAATGCAGCCTCACTATTGCCATGAATGCAGCCTCACCATTGACTTGAATACAGCTTCACCACTGACATGAATGCAGCCTCACTATTGCCATGAATGCTACCTCACCATTGCCATGAACGCAAGCCTCACCATTGCCATGAATGCAGCCTCACCATTGCCATGAATGCAGCCTCACCATAGCCATGAATGCAGCCTCACAAGTGCCATGAATGCAGCCTCACTATTGATGTGAATGCAGCTTCACCATTGACATGAATGCAGCCTCACTATTGCCACGAATGCAGCCTCGCCATTGCTATCAGTGCAGCCTGATCCATGCCCATCTGCAGCCTCGGAGGGGACAGGGAGGGCCAACAAATTACATACAGGAGAATCTCCTGTTTACTCGGCGACCTCTTTAATACAAAGTCCCGCCTCCTATGAAAGACAGAACAGTCGTCCAATTCCAGCCCAGGAGATGGGACTTCCTATTACAGAGGCCGCTGAGTAAACAGGAGATTCTCCTGTATGTAATCTGACGGCACTCGTCCGCGCAATTGTCAGTTAAAGCGACGCAGTGCCGTATCACAAAAAAATGGCCTGAACATTAAGGGACCGAATCCTTCCGGTCCTTAAGTGGTTAAACAGTGTGTGTTTAGTATCACTTTAAGCTTGTAATGTGGAAGTGAAGTTTGAGCTTCTTCCAAAGATTGTAAGCAGTAGGCGCCATGTTTTGGGTTATCCACATTCTCATTTTGCAGTAAAGCCTTTGAGAAGATATCTAAAGACTGGACATCCTTATGTGACAAAAAGGAGAAAATGAATCCACTCTGGGCAAGGTGATCTCAGTTGGGGGTTCCACTTCCACTGCAGAAGACCAATAACTGAAGGAACTACCATAAAAATATAACAGAAAGTTCCCACTTTTGCAAAGGCTTCATCTCTTAGTTTGGCCAAAAAAAAAATAGGACTATGCTTATACTGGAAGCTAACTGAGTTTTTTTTTTTTCCAGTACGAAGACGGACAGCAGATATCCACCCTTGTCAGTGGGGTAAAATAGCTTTTAGTAGTGAAGACTATCTAAGCAAGCCCGTGCGGTCAATGCACTCCATACCTGTGAGAAGGTCTGGAATAGAACAGCGGCCCTCTACAGCAGAACCCACAGAGAATCACGCCTCGTCTGCTCTTCCAGAAGAATCAGCAGGCAATCCCTCTGCACTACGGAACATTTCAAGAAATGAAAACCTTAAGATATATAAAGTCTGTGGAGACAAATTAGCCACAAATAACTTAAGGTCACGTAGAGATGGTTTAGCACAAAAGCCACAATACAAACCTACTGAGAGGTTTTCTGGAGGTACTTCAGGTCACACAGAAGACGAAACCAGACGAGGGCTACAGGTACAGCCGGCAACGGGGGGGGCGGGGCTATGCAAAAAGTGTGGAAAGGACTTCAGTGTCCCAGCAAGTCTAAAGAGACCTCGGGTGTTGGTCTCAGAGGAGAGGACTTCTCTGTGTAAGGGGTGTGATGAGGGCTATTTAGGAGATATAAAAACCCTCTGTAGGCCTCAACCAGAAGAGAGATCCCGCCAATGTACGGGGGGCAGAAAACAACTCTCACTGTTAGGACTCAAAAAAACACATCAAAAGACTCATCCAGGGGAGAGACCATATCAACGTAAAGAGTGCGGGAAGAGTTTCTCTGTATTAACAAGTCTGAAGAGACATCATAGTAATCATATAGGGGAGAGGCCATATAAATGTAAAAAGTGTGGGAAAAGCTTCTCTCAAGTAGGGAGTCTGACTATTCATGATAGGACTCACACGGGGGAGAGGCCATATACATGTAAAAAGTGTGGGAAAAGCTTTTCTTTAGCAGGGAATCTGACTGTTCATGACAGGATTCACACAGGGGAGAGGCCATATAAGTGTAAAAAGTGTGGGAAAAGCTTCTCTCAAGTAGGGAGTCTGACTATTCATGATAGGACTCACACGGGGGAGAGGCCATATACATGTAAAAAGTGTGGGAAAAGCTTTTCTTTAGCAGGGAATCTGACTGTTCATGACAGGACTCACACAGGGGAGAGGCCATATAAGTGTAAAACATGCGGGATGAGTTTCTCTATATTAGGAAGTCTGAAGAGACATCATAGAACTCACACAGGGGAGAGGCCATATACATGTAAAAAGTGTGGGAAAAGCTTTTCTTATGCAGGGAATCTGACTGTTCATGACAGGATTCACACAGGGGAGAGGCCATATACATGTAAAAAGTGTGGGAAAAGCTTCTCTCAAGCAGGGAGTCTGACTGTTCATGACAGGACTCACACGGGGGAGAGGCCATATACATGTAAAAAGTGTGGGAAAAGCTTCTCTCAAGCAGGGAGTCTGACTATTCATGACAGGACTCACACAGGGGAGAGGCCATATACATGTAAAAAGTGTGGGATGAGTTTCTCTTTTTTAGGAAGTCTGAAGAGACATCATAGAACTCACACAGGGGAGAGGCCATATACATGTAAAAAGTGTGGGAAAAGCTTTTCTTATGCAGGGAATCTGACTGTTCATGACAGGATTCACACAGGGGAGAGGCCATATAAGTGTAAGGAGTGCGGGAAGAGCTACTCTCAAGTACATCGCCTAAAGAAACATCACAACACTCACACGGGGTAGAGGCCATGTAAACGTAGGGAGTGCGGGAGGAGGCGCTTTTTACACAGGTCTCACTATCCTTACAGACGACCTTCGCTGAGCGCCATACTCTTATTTGATTTTGTTTTCGACTTTTTATATGTTAGTGTCCCTACATTGCTGACAGTGGAAGTAAACCCTTCTATTGTTTTCAGCCAAGGAAGCTGCCATCTTGGGCTCTGTTTAATCTTCAACTGCCATGGTGCTGCACATGTGATCAGTTATGACATCAGCCATTGGATGGTTTGAAATTTTGGTTGAGAGCACATCCAATATGACAGTTACATTTCCTGCACGTGTCGGGAATGTAACTGTTTTTTGAAAATGTTAAATCGATGGGATTACTTCCACTTTAATTACAGCCAGGAGTCTGCTCAGCACAAATATTTATCCGTTAACGTTTCATTATTTTTATTTTTATTTTCATTATATTTTTATTTTTATTTTATTTTTATTTTTATTTTTATTTTCATTATATTTTTATTTTTATTTTATTTTTATTTTTACATGATAGTATGGGATGTGATTAGTGCTAGCAGCTGTCAGTATATCACTAAATGTTAGGGAAGATTTGATTAGGTAGCTCGCAAGATCTTTACATTTGTTCAAAAGAATTGTAAACCAGCTCAGAATGACCCCTCCTACTACCATCTCATGCATCAATTAATATTGAAAATATGACTGCCCGTGCCAAAAAACTCCCTTTTATTTAAGGATAGTGATCATATGAAGCCATTTATTATCACGTAGTTGTTTGGCTCCTTTTTAAATCAGAATGATAACAAAAATCACCCAAATGGCCCTGATCAAAAGTTTACATACCCTGAAATGTTTGGCTTCGGTACAGACACACAAGGTGACACACACAGGTTAAAATGGCAATTCAAGTTTAATTCCCCACATCTGTGGCATTTTAAAATGTAATTAGTGTCTATGTACAAATTGTCAGTGGATTTGTCAGCTCTCACGAGGATGCACTGCGCAGGCTGGATACTGAGCCATGGGGAGCAGAAAAGAACTGTCAAATGACCTGCGTAACAAGGTAATGGAATTTTATAAAGATGGAAAAGGATATATAAAAAGATATCCAAAGCTTTACATTTTCAGGTAAGTACTGTTCAATCACTTACTAAGAAGTGGAAAATTCGGGGTTTTCTTGAAAGCAAGCCAAGACCAAGAAAGATTGCAGCCACAATTGCCAGAGAAATTGGAGGAATTGTTCGGGATACAAAGAAATACAGGCTGCTTTGGAAAAAAACAATGTTGTTTTTAAGGAGCACAATACAACAATATTTGAACAAAAATGATCTGCATGGTCGAGTTTACAGAAAGAAGCCTTTACTGCGCCAATGCCACAAAAAAGCCCAGTTGCAATAAGCCCCACAACGCCTTGACACACCTTACCGGGCTTTTTTGTGGCGTTGGCACAGTAAAGGCTTATTTTCTGGCAACTCGATCATGCAGATCATTTTTGTTCAAGTATTGTCGTATTGTGCTCCTTAAAAACAACCACAAAGTCTTTTTCCAGAGCAGGCTGTATTTCTCTTGAGGTTACCTGTGGGTTTTTCTTTATATCCGAACAATTCTTCTGGCAGTTGTGCCTGCAATCTTTCTTGGTCTACCTGACTTTGGCTTGGTATCAAGAGTTCCCCAAATTGTCCACTTCTTAATAAGTGATTAAACAGCACTGGCTGGCAAATGTAAGGCTTTGGATATCTCTATATATCATTTTACATCTTTATAAAGTTCCATTACCTTGTTATGCAGGTCTTTTGACAGTTCTTTTCTGCTCTCCATGGCTCAGTATCCAGCCTGCTCAGTGCATTCATGTGAGACAAACTCATTGACAATTTATACACAGGCACTAATTGCAATTGAAAAAGCCAACGATGTGGGAAATTAAACTTTAATTGCCATTTTAACCTGTGTCACCTTGTGTGTCTCTGTACCAAGGCCAAACATTCCAGGGGATGGAAACTTTTGATCAGGGCCATTTGGGTGATTTCTGTTATCATTCTGATTTAAAAAAGGAGCCAAACAACTATGTGGTAATAAATGGCTTCATATGATTACTATCCTTAAATAAAAGACAGTTTTTTGGCATGATCAGTTTTGGCATATTTTCAATATCAATACCAAAATTTCACGACATCTGCCAGGGTACGCAAACTTTTGAGCACAATTGTATATTTCTTTAGATTGACAAATAAGTTCCTTTACTGTTCTGTTTTTACAATTATACAATTAAAAACTGTTATAAAACACAGTTGCAAGTTCTTTAATTATCAAATGGATAGTTTGCATGCTGTATGGTGGTATTGATAGTGTACAGATTATGAGAAGGATTTGCTATGGGGTCTGTGCATAAAACATTTGCTGTGCGGATGTGTTAAGAGTGATCCCCATATTGTTTGTAATATTATCTATGAACGTCAGCTTCATCTAGTGACCATAATGTGGTATTTTCATGAAATAACTCTATCAAAAAAAAAAATACTGCATTATGGCCACTAGATGGAGCTGACAACCATAGGAGATAATTATATTACAAACAAAACACAGATCATTTCTTGCACCTTTGCAAATGCTTAGATATCTGCATGGCAAAGGTTTTAACACATTTATTTATTTATTATTTATTTATTTATTACAGGTCTTTATGTAGCTCTGTCAATTTGCACAGCACTTTACATACGGTATATAGTGTGCATTCACGTGAGAGCTAACAAACTTATTGACAATTTATACACAGACACTAATTGCAATTTAAAAAGTCACAGATGTGGGAAATGAAACTTTAACCACTTAAGGACCAAGCCTCTTTTTGAGATTTGTTGTTTACAAGTTAAAAACATTTTTTTTTGCTAGAAAATTACTTAGAACCCCCAAACATTATACTAGAGCTGGGCGATTTTCTCCAAAAAAAAAAAAAACTCGATTCACGATTCAAATCAAGTTTTGTTTTTATTTTTTATGGACACCGCGCCGATCCTGAGGAGCTGCGGGCAGGAGTTTTTAGGCTTCGGCCTAGTCCGCAGCATCCGGCCTCGTGGACTAGGCCGAAGCCGCGGCCTCGCCTAAAAACTCCGGCCCGCAGCTCCTGGTGAAAAAAAAAAATCTAAAAAATCGATTTGCTGAAAATTTGAATCGATTTGAACTCTCACCTCGGTTCAAGATTCAAATAGATTTTTTCCCCAGCCCTACATTATACATTTTTTTTCTAACACGCTAGAGAATAAAATGACGGTTGTTGCAATACTTTCTGTCACACCGTATTTACACAGCAGTCTTACAAGCGCACTTTGTTTGGAAAAAGTACAATTTTTTTAATTAAAAAATAAGACAACAGTAAAGTTAGCCCAATTTATTAATATATTGTGAAAGATAATGTTATGCTGAGTAAATTGATACCCAACATGTCACGCTTCAAAATTGCGCCCGCTCGTGGAATGGTGACAATCTTTTACTCTTAAAAATCTCCATAGGCGAAGTTTAACAAATTTTAGAGGTTGCATGTTTTGAGTTACAGAGGAGGTCTAGGGCTAGAATTATTGCTCTCGCTCTACCGATCGCGGCGATACCTCACATGTGTATTTTTAACACCATTTTCATATGCGGGCGCTACTCACGTATGCGTTCGCTTCTGCACGCGAGCTCGGCGGGACGGGGCACGTTTAAAAATGATTTTTTTCCTTATTTATTTTACCTTTTATTTTTTATTTTTACATTGTTTTTTTTTTAAAAATGTGTCACTTTTATTTCTATTACAAGGAATGTACACATCCGGCAGTTCGGCGACGCTGCCCATTGATTTTAATGGGCAGGGGCGCTTTAGGAGTGGTGTATACACCGCTCCTACACTGCTGCAGAGTTGCGGCTTGCAGGACTTTTTTTTACCGCCCTGCCAGCGCACCGCTCCAGTTTGAAAGCGCTCGGGCTTTCACACTGGAGAGACAGGAGAGGCTCTTTACAGGTGCTCTGCAGGCGCTATTTTTAGCGCTAAAACGCCTCAGTGGGAAAGCAGCCTAAGATGCAAGTAAAATTTCAGACGTCCTTTGCAACAGAATTTCATTTTTTCTGAGCTATTTCCCAAGGGTTAAATACTTGAAGGGACGCAGACACTGCAGCTGTTCTCATTAGAACACTGAGCGTGCACCAGGTGATTATAACGAACCAGACCCTCCCATTCAGAATCCGTCTGCCAAGGACATCGTGAAACACACAGCTATTTCTTCAGGCAACAAAAGGTAGGAATCTGCTACAAAGTTTGTGGATATCCTTGCAATGTACATAGATCACCCAGAGGTGGATTGTTTTTATTTACCAACAGTAGAGATACTGTTTAAAGTGGTATTAAACCCAAAACCAAAAATGTATCATATTGCAGCTTACCAACCATTAGATGTGGTGTCTGCATCATTTTTCTTTTCTTAGGCTTTTTTCTCTCTGTTTTCACCTGGTGATCTGGCCAGTAACACACCTCCTGTATTAGAGCGCCCCTCACTCTGGATGAAGGAACACAGGGGGCACCTTTGGACAGCAAAACCATGTCAGTGTGGGGGGAGGGGAGTGTTAGATGTACATTACTTAGACCCCTTTCTCACTGGAGCACTTTTCAGGCGTTTTAGCGCTAAAAACAGAGCCTGAAAACTGCCTCTCATGCGTTCCCAGTGTGAAATCCCGAGTGTTTTCACACTGGAGCGATGCGCTTGCGGGACAGGAAAAAAAGTCCTGCAAGCCGCATCTTTGGGGCGGTGGAGGAGCGGTGTATACAGCGCTCCTCCGCTGCCCCTGCCCATTAAAGTGAACGGGCAGCACTTCCAAAGCGCCACAATACGGGCGCTTTTAACCCTTTCTTCGGCCGCTAGCGGGGGTTAAAAGCGCTGTGCTAGAGGCCGAAAAGTGCCACTAAAGCTATGGAAAAGTGACGCTAAAACTATGGAAAAGTGCCACTAAAGCTATGGAAAAGCAACGCTAAAACTATGGAAAAGTGCCACTAAAACTAGCGGTGCTTTACCATAAATGTGTTAATCGATGACCATGAGGCCGCTTTGCAGATTACTTCCGGATATACATGACGGGACGCTGCCCACAATGTAGAAACGCTCCTGGTAGAATGAGCGGTCACTGCCTCCGGAGGAGCCAAACCCTTAGACTTATAAGCTCACTGAATGGCCTGAACAATCCATGCTGTGATGGTTCTAGAGGAAGCACGCAATCCTTTGTTTTTACCATGGAAGAGAACAAACAGATGATCAGACTGGCGAAAAGAAGCTGTGGCTTCTAAGTATTGTTTTAGAACTTCTCCAACATCTAGAGGATGAATATTAGAGTCCTCAGTAGACCTGAACGTAGGACAATCTCCTGATTCCCATGGAAGACAGTTGTTACTTTGGGATTTGAACCTAACAGGAATCAAGACTACTCGATTTAGGAAGAAAGTAAGGAATGGTTCTTGAATCCTAAGGAACCAATTTAGGAGACCCTCTTAGCCGATGTTATGGCTACCAGAAAGACCACTTTGAGAGAAAGTTCTTTAATAGATGACTGATCCAAATGTTGTATTTCTCTTCCTGAGAAAGGATCCAAGACAAGAGGAAGATCCCACTTGGAGAATCTCGGTTTTCTTTGAGGTCTGAGCCTTATTGCTCCTCTGAAGAACTGCCTAGTAAGAGGGTGTCTGGCCCATGATACGCCTATGAAGGCAGAGATTGCAGAAACCTGAACTCATAAAGAACTAACCGATAAGGACAGATCCAGGCCTATTTGTAGAAAACCCAGAATATCCTGTATCTTTGGGTCATTACAGGAACCATTAGTGGAAACAATGTAGTCCGCAAACTTTGACCAAATTCTTTGGTAAACTCTGTTGGTGCCCGCTCTTTTGGCATTCAGCAATGTAGCAATAGCTGTACTTGGACATCCTAGCGCTTACAGCCTTCCGCTCTCAACCACCAAGCCATCAGGTGGAGATGAGATGGGCATGGGTGAAGAGACGTTCCCTGCAACAGGAGATCTGCTCTGGAAGGGAGAGAAACTGGATCCCGGTAACTGAGCTGATTCAGGAGAGAAAACCATGGCCTGTTGGGCCAATACGGAACAATTGCCACTACTTCAGCTTCTTCCCACCTGAGCCTCGATAGAAATCGGAGAATGACTGGAACCGGGGGAAAGGCATAAGCCCTGTGGAATCTCCACTGGTCCGTCAGGGCATCCACTCCAAAGGCCTGGGGACGACATCTCATGTAATATTTCTTCAGTTTGAAGTTGCAAGGGGATGCAAACAGATCTACCTCCGGCATCATTCCCAGAGACAGGACCCAATTGAAAACTTCGGTGTGGAGAGACCATTCGTTGTTGGCCAAGAATTCTGAATTCCGGGAAGATAAACAGCCATCAGATTTGTTAAGTTTGCCTGGGCCCAGGACATGATCGGACTTACTTCCTTCAGTAAGGAGAGACTGCGGGTGCCCCCCTGTCTCTTGATATATGACACTGCGGTCGTATTGTCTAGCCTTCGGAGTACTGAGGCCCCTGATGTCAAGTGGAGAAAAGCTTGAAGAGCACGAAAGGCAGCTCGGAGCTCCAGAACATTCAAGACTACCCCTTGGGATGGGAAATCCCATTTGCCTTGGGCTACCTCCGTCAGACAGAGAGCGTCCCAACCTCTGTTGCTGGCATCCGTTGACACCGTGATCCAGGAGACAGGTGCTATGGAATGGCAATTGAGATTTTTCCATTGCAGCCACCAGGGGAGGCTCTCCCGCATGGAAGGGGTTATCCGAACAAGATGGTCTCGAGACCCTGGGTCCCACTGTTGGAGAAAACCCTTCTGAAAGGGCCGCATCTTCCATTGCGCCCATTTCACCATGGGAGCTGTGGCTACCATGGTGCTGATTATCTTGAGACATTGTGAGGTTCTGAGAAGAGATGATGACATTGCGACATTAATTCTTTCACGGATCACCGAAATTTTCTCCAGAGGCAGGGAGATGATGCTCTTCACCGTGTCGAATTGGGCTCCGAGGAATATTAGAGACTGTCTGGTCTAGATGACTTTTCTCCCTGTTCAACAGCCAACCGAACTCTGTCAGGGTAGAGATGACCTGATCTCGATGTGACAACAGCTGTTCCTTGTCTTGCGAAAGCAGGAGTAGGTCGTCCAGATAATGGTGTAACCGGATACCTCTGACCCTGATTAATGCCACAATAGCCAATAAGAGCTTCGAAAACACTTGAGGCGATGTTGTAAGCCCGAATGGGAGACATGTAAATTGGAGATGCCTCTGGTCTACTGCAAATCGGAGATACTTCTGGAATTCCCTTGCTATCGGCACATGAAAATGGGCGTCTTTCAGGTCTATGGAGACAAGACAATCGTCTGGTTGTATTGTCTGACGTATTGTTAGCAGTGTTTCCATCTTGAACTTTTCCTTCTTGATGAAGGCGTTCAGGTGTGTCAAGTCGATGACTGGCCTCCAGGAGCCATTCTTTTTGAGGACCATGAAAAGAGGGGAATAAACCCCTTGAAATCTTTCTTCTGTTGGTACCTGAATGGCGGCACCTTGAGCTATCAGTGAGTCTGTATATGACAGAAGAACTTGTTTCTTCTCTTCCAAGTGTGGTAGCACTGTGGGAACAAACCGGTGTGTGGGTGGATTGCTGAATACCCAAGTATGACCTGAGGAGACCGTTTTGACGGTCCATTAATCTCGAATTGAGGCTGCTCAGACGTGCTGGAAACGGATTAAACGAGCCCCGACTCGCTCTGTCTGGACAGGTTCTATATCAAAAGGATTTTGAAGCTTCTCGTCCCCAAGAAGAGGCTGTCTTTGAGGATTTCTGTCCCGAAGGTTAATTTCTCTTCCAGTTCTTTCTGAAATCGCGGCAAGGCCTGTAGCGATGTGCATCCCTAGCATGCTCCGGATCTTGTCTGGGTTCAGTTCTTCTCTGACTCAAAAGACGGCGGTCCTGGGGTAAGAACCCCGATTTACCCCCTGTAGCACGGGTAATGGCAGAGTCAAGCTTATTCCCAAAGAGGGAGGAGCCCTCAAAGAGAATTTTACACCATGCCTGTTTAGAGGCAGGATCCGCAACCCACGGGCGCAACCACAAGACGCGCTTAGCTGTGACTGAAGAGAGCATGACACGCCTCCCACAAGGTGAATAATATCAAGGGATGTGTTAGGGGCAACTCTTAAACAAGTTGCTTATAGTTTATATTGCTTTGACTAATTATTGCTTCATATAGGAATTAAGACACAGAGTCAGGTATGTCTGTATCAAAGTTCTGAGCATCCCCAAAAAGGACTGCTCCCTTTACTTCTTTTATAGGCAGTTCCAAAAGCAGTAATCTTATCGGCATTACCAAATGAGGTTAAGGTACAAAGAGTTTCTCATCAGCGAACATGTAATGATTATTCAGCAGTTCCAAATTCCATCTAGATACAGATTGATAGAACAATTGATACGTACATAGGTAAGAAAGGAGCACAAACAATTTAAATAGAACAATTGATACGTACACAGGTAAGAAAGGAGCACAAACAATTTAAATAGAACAATTGATACGTACACAGGTAAGAAAAAACAGAAACAATTAAAGTGGAACTCTAAGTCATTATTTCAACCCTATCAATTTCCCCCTTTGACATCATCCTCTCCTTCCCCCTGGGTCCTCATGAATAAGTTCTAGTCAGTTTTTCCCCAGAGTCCTTTCCCTGACCGCGAGTTGTCAGAGGGGTAGAACCCATCCCCCTAGGTATTACCAACATCTTAAAATTCAAGAAGAGGAGTTTTATAGGAGTAGGGTGATGTCAATACACATTTATCAGTATACCCTGTCTATTCTCCTAATTTTCCTATTTATTTTCCTGTATACACATATATTCGTGATTGTAAGTGATATTAATATTAGAATAATAATTACCATTGGACTTAACAACCAGTGAAAGGTATTGGTTGCTGTAGAAGACATTCCACTAAATATATCCCACCAATGTGGTGCAGTATCCTGTTGTATCTGTGAGGAAAGATGTACTAGTCTACCTTTGTCAATAATAATTTGCTACTTTAGGATCATCTATAGCCCATTCGAAAGTTGTTGTTTTCTCTACTTCAAGTACATTAATACCAGGAGTCCATGCATATATTTGTAAAACAACAATCTTCAACAAAAAATATGTAAGTAGATATTTCATCATGTTGTTTTCTCGGGTTGTTTCTTGCAATGTGATGCGTGTATCCAGGTAGGTTTTCCTTCCAGCTTTACTGAGGTGGCTGTGGTCAAGAGTACTTGGTAAGGACCTTCAAACCTGGGTTCCAATGTCTTTCTGGTGTGTTTCTTCACATATACATAATCCCCTGGTAGCAGAGTATGTGTACCTGTTATTGAATTAGGGTCTGGAAGAGAAGAATACACACTTTTGTGGATCTTAGTTAGACGTTGTTGTAATTGTATCACATATGCAGTCAAACTATCACATTGCAATTGCATACTCTGTGGAAAGTATAAACCCAATCTAGGTGCATTCCCAAAAAGTATCTCATATGGGGATAATCCTGTCTTTCCTGTTGGAGTGTACCTTATAGAGAACAAAGCCAAAGGCAGGCATTCTGGCCAAGGCTTGTTTAACTCTTGCATGGCTTTTTGTATTTTTAACTTTATTGTCCCATTTACTCTCTCCACTGATCCTGAACTCTGTGGGTGGTAAGGGGTGTGAAAACTTTGTTGAACCCCTAACATGGTCATCACATTCTGCATGATTTCTCCTGTAAAGTGTGTCCCCCTATCTGATTCTATGGTTTCAGGAAGACCAAACCTAGGTATTAACTCAGTGATCAGTTTCTTAGCTGTGGCTTTAGCTGTAGCCGATTTTACTGGATAACTTTCGGGCCAACCTGAGAATAAATCGATACACACGAGGACAAATTCAAAAGGGCCGCTCTTAGGCATTTGTATGTAATCAATTTGCAGTCTCTGGAAGGGGTATTGGGCCCGGACCTGGTGTTTTCGTGGGGTTTTTACTCTCTGTCCTGGGTTATTCAGGAGACAGATTTGGCAGGCTGCACAGTAGTTTCTTGCAGTGCTACTGAATCCAGGGGCGAGCCATCCTTGGTTCACAATCCTATACATGGAATTGGAACTGACGTGTGTGGGTAGGTGAACTGCCGCTGCCATTTCCGGGTACAGAGAGGCAGGCAGGCATATTTTGCCCCCTTCCCTCCATACATTGTCAAGGTCTGGTGCTGCTCCCATCCTGACCCACTTATCTTTCTCGCTCTCCCCTGCTTGCTCCTGTAATTTACTCAGCTGCTGCCATGTATGTTCTGGGATACTCACCTCTACCGCTGCTAAGGTCTCAGGGCTTCCTTCCCCTAGAGCTGCCTGTTTTGCAGTCAAATCTGCAAATGCATTTCCTTTTGCCTCAATTGTTTTTGCGCTCGTGTGTGCCGCTATCTTCATAATGGCTACTCGTTTAACCTTTTGAAGATTGTTCAGGACTCTCTTAATCCCTTCTCCATGTTTTACAGGTGTACCTGCTGCTGTCAGATAACCTCTAGCCCTCCATATGTGGCCATAATCGTGCGCTACACCATAAGCGTAGGCAGAGTCAGTGTAAATATTCCCTTCTCGTTCTTTTAAGTATTCTAGGGCTTGTTCTAAAGCTTTTAATTCTGCTTCCTGTGCTGACATGTGGGCTGGTAAGGCCTGTGCTTCAATTACCTGCGTATCAGTCACTACAGCATACCCTGTGTGATATTTACCCTTGTCATCAGCAAACCTACTACCATCTATATACAAGGTGTGCTCAGCATTTAAAATCGGTGTATCTGTAACATGTGGGAATCCCATTGTCTCCTGTTCCATGAGCTGAAAACAATCGTGCTGATCTACTTCTTTAAACAAAAGAGTGTCAGTGTCCTCATTTCTTTTCTCACTAGTACTATTAGTACTATCATTCCTCCTTGCCAAATCTGGTGACTGAAGAGGCAAAAAGGTGGCCAAATTTAAGGTTGTACAGCGCTGAAAAGTAACATTTGGAGGTAAGAGTAAAGTACACTGTAATCTTAATTGCCTAGCCATTGAAATGTGTTTGGGCTGTACCTGAGACAAGATTGCATGTATGTCATGTGTGGTATGCACTACGACTGGATTGTCTAGAACAATCTCTGATGACTTATCTATGATAATTGACACTGCAGCTACCGCCCGTACACAAGACGGTGAACCTCTAGATACTGGATCTAATGCTGCTGAAAAGTAAGCGACTGGTCTTTGTTTTACATGTGCCTGTGTCAGAACACCTGTGGCGTGTCCAGTGATCTCAGCAATGTACAGATTAAATATCTTGGTGTAATCTGGTATACCAATAGCCGGGGCAGAAATCAACAACTTTTTCAAAGTGATAAACGACTCATAAGCTACTTCTGTAAGCACATACGGTACAATTTTCAAACAATCGTATAATGGCTGCATCAAAGCGCTAGCATGTGGTATCCACTGTCTACAATATGACACGATACCTAAAAACATACGCAATTGTTTGAAATTCCGTGGGGGTAACATTCCCTTTATCACTTGAACCCTCTCCTCAGTGAGATGTCTCGTACCCTGTGATATACAATGTCCCAAAAAGATAACCTTTTCCTGACACACTTGTAACTTTTTCTTATTAACCTTGCAACCTTTTTCTGCCAAAAATCGCAACAAATTAAGGGTGGTGGCCAAACAAGTTTCTTTGTCAGGGCAGCATAACAATAAATCATCCACATATTGTAACAATACACAGGAATCTGGTGGTACCCATTCTCCCAACACCGTTTGCAATGCTTGCGAATACAAGGTAGGTGAATGCGCCATACCCTGAGGTAGGCGTGTCCAGGTTAGTTGCAGATTTTTTATTGAAAATGCGAACCAAAGTTGGCATTCTTCAGCAAGCGGGACGGAAAAGAAAGCATTCGCTAAATCTATAACCGTAAAGTACATACTGGTTGATGGTATTTGTGACAGTAATGTATGTGGATTGGGTACTAAAGGTGTCATCGGGGCTAGTATTTTGTTGACCGCTCTAAGGTCTTGGACCATTCTATACTTAACCGGACTACCGGCTACTGATTTCTTTTTAACCGGGTACAAGGGAGTGTTTGCCGGTGATTTTACCTCTTTTAGAACTCCACTTTTTAAGAAGGATTGGACCTGCATTTCTATGGCCGTCTCTTGGGGTGCACTAAGTGGATACTGCTTTTGTTGGGGAAGCACTGCTCCTGGAATCAGCTGTAGGGTAACCGGAGGTATGGGCAAAAGTCCAACATCAGCTGGATGTTTTTCCCATAGTTCTCCTGGAAGGGACGACAAAATCTGATCTAAGTCTGAAGGAGGTGTGCCGGACAATTCCGATTCCTCCTCTAGGTATTGTATCAGGTTACACATCTCCATGTGTTCTTGATTATCCCCTATAGCTAAGGTGACAGTGCCATCTGGGTGATAGGTAATGTTAGCTCCTATTTTCTGCAAAATGTCAGCTCCTAACAAATTAGTGGGGGCTCCTCTGGATACCAGAAAGCGTGAAAGGAACATGTGGTTTCCTACTTTAACTTTCAGAGGTTTTGTAAGCGGGGCGTCGGCTAAAATGCCATCATATCCAGTTATTAGTAAAGTGTCAGGTGATTTTTGGCCAGGGAGTAGTTCAGAGTCAGAAAGTAACGAGCGTGAAGCTCCTGTATCGACTAAACAAGAGATTTTCTTATTACCAACCGTTATATTTGTCTTAAGCATTGTTGTTTTGGATTTTTCTAAAACCGGGGTGAGTCATGCTCGTGGACCATCTCCCTGCTGCCTGATATGACTATTTTTGTTGTCCCTGGGCTGGTTCCTTCTCTGATTAACTGGAGAATCAACACCTTCCTCTCCTTCATCCCTTATTCTTTTCTTACAGTTGCGTCTGATGTGACCAATCTTGTTACAGTAGTGACAGGTAAGGGGTTTGCAAAAGGAACCTCTACCTTGCTCTTGGGGACCCCCGAGTGCGTTGATAGCATGAGATTTCCTCCCTTTGGTTTCTGCTAAGTCCGCCTCTATGCCTTGCGCTTTTTGTAACAACGTCCCTCTATCTCTAGTTGCCCTCCACTCTGGTGTGCAGGCTTTCAGTCTCTCACTTATCTATGGAATTAATCCCTCCATAAATTGTCTATTGAAGGCTCGGATTGTGACTGGCAGGGCCAAGTCCAATCCCTCATCTGCCATCATACTTTCCATAGATAAGTAAAATTCCGATACAGTCTGTCCTGGCATTTGCTTCATGGGTGATATGGACCCCCTCTCCTGTTGTTTTGCCTGACAAAAAGCTTCTAATCTAGCAATAAAAGGGGGCCTTGAGTCTATATGTCTGACATGTCCTGTCTCTAAATTGCCATCCCCATCAACTTGTCCTGCAGGTCTGTGTGGACCTATTTCTGTCATAAACTGGTTAAACAGGGTCAGAGTCATTTTGTGTCTGCATAGATCCTCCCCATCCTGCCAGGTCGCTTCATGTGTATTCATTAACTGTGTCACAAATCTACAAAAAGCAGCTGGCTTTGCTACCGGGTCTGGGGCGCTCTGTATTAATGCCATAAGGGTGTCTGCCGACCATGGTGCCCAAGTCCTTATTTGCATTCTACGAGTGACAGTAGGCGGGGCATTTGGATGGGCTGCTTGTCCAAATTCTGGATTGTTTACCTGAACAATGCGTGTATCAGTGCGTACGGGAGCTACAGTTTCTGGATGAGGTTTTTGTGCCCCACAATGCACACATTCTACTGCCCATTCTGGGTTTTGTGCTCCACAATCCTGACAAACCCATCCTCTCCCCTCAAGTACCGGATATATCTTGTGTGGTTTGCGTTCTACGTCAGTGTATGGGGGTGGGATGGTTGAACTAAGATTATTTAAAATGTCAACATTTTTTGTTCTTCTATCTTTCATATCCCAACCATCACAGTCTGGATTATATTTCCACCCCTCTTCTTTCGCTCTATTTGAGACCTTAATTAAGCATTGAACCTGACGCATCCATTGCTTCTCTAACACCTCTCCTTGTCTGTCCCTTTTTATTTCACTCCATACATCCGGGTCTACGCCCGCTGCTCCTTTCACCTTAAATTTACGAAGGACATCCTTTAAGTCCTGTGCTTCGGTTTTCCCATAAATGTTCTTAATTATCTGTGGCACCGTATAGTGCGCCACAATTCCCTGACGGGGTTTTGTGTTCCTCTGGCCCATTCTAACAGTCCTGCCTAGGTAGCGTGTGGGACACTTAGTGTACATTATAATGCAGCTACAACATATACAAGAATGAATAATTACTTTATATGCTAGCCCAATAGCAAACCAGCTAAGTTACACTAGTTCCTCGTTGCCTTCCTCCTAGGGTGCTAGAATTCTAGAAACCTCTCCGGAATGAGATTTTTGAAACCGAATTACTTTATATGCTAGCCCAAAAATAAATAATTACTTTATATGCTAGCCCAATAACAAACCAGAATGCGGCTACAACATATACAAAAATGCGGCTACAACATATACAAGCATTCCTTTAAGTGGCCAGGTATCCGACTAGATCTCGGGACTTTGTTGAGACCTTATTCCCTCCCCGTATCTGGGAATCCCTCTCATACACTCTTATCCCTGCTTTATGGAGCAGACAGGGCTTATACTCTCAACCCGTCTATGGTTTATGAGTTAGATGTGAGGTTAAGCATAAGCGTCAGACCCCCAAGCTCACAAGCCCTCAGGTTCCCAATCGTGTGAGGTAAGGCGCATTCCGTTGCTTAGTTCGGCAATCCCCTTCTAACTCATACCATCCTTGACAAGGCTCATTCACTTTCTCAACAAGACAGACAAGACAGACAAGACAGACAAAACAAACAAATAATTCCAGCAATATAAACTAAAATATCCAGTAATTCTAGACTCACCACTACAGAGGCTGGTGTTTTAAAACCAGGAGAACCGTAACTGACAGAACGGATAGGCACAAATCAGGGGAGCACAGAATATAAGAAAAATAAAGCTTTTTCTTACCTGCGCAGGTTTTTTGATCTGTGATTCCCGGAATGCCTATTCCTTTTTGTTCCGTCAGCCGCGTTCGTCCACCTCTTGTAGTATCATCGGTGAGTCCCTGTTCTTCGGGCGCCAAAATGTTAGGTTCAACTTTTAAATAAGTTGCCTATAGTTTATATTGCTTTGTCTAATTATTGCTTCATATAGGAATTAAGACACAGAGTCAGGTATGTCTGTATCAAAGTTCTGAGCATCCCCAAAAAGGACTGCTCCCTTTACTTCTTTTATAGGCAGTTCCAAAAGCAGTAATCTTATCGGCATTACCAAATGAGGTTAAGGTACAAAGAGTTTCTCATCAGCGAACATGTAATGATTATTCAGCAGTTCCAAATTCCATCTAGATACAGATTGATAGAACAATTGATACGTACATAGGTAAGAAAGGAGCACAAACAATTTAAATAGAACAATTGATACGTACACAGGTAAGAAAGGAGCACAAACAATTTAAATAGAACAATTGATACGTACACAGGTAAGAAAAAACAGAAACAATTAAAGTGGAACTCTAAGTCATTATTTCAACCCTATCAGATGCTTCACCCAAAAAGACTGACGCCAGCTTCAGCTCGTGTACTGGTGAGTTCTTGACCAACTCTTCAGAGATCTTTCCTAACACTGCATCCATATCATCCGTCCATGCTTCCATAGCTTTAGACAAAGCTGCAAGGGCTGGTTTACAAGCCATGCCTGCCGTAATATAAATGCGCTTGAGGTCAGTGTCGATCTTCCTCTCTAAACCATCTTTGAAAGAAACGGTGTCTTCCAGAGGGAGTGTGACATGTTTCACCAACCTCATTAAAGCCACATCAATGAGGGGAGCCGATTCCAGATGCTTTACCTCCTCACCTTTGAATGGATACATTTTTGCTATTTTGGAAATTAGCGAGTTTTTCCTCTCAAAGTTACTCCATTCATCTGAAATAATTTCTCCAAGTTCACCCAGGAAGGGGAAGTTTGGGTGTTCTTTCTTGAGCTGTGGGGGTCTATGTTGCTGGGGAGGATCTTTTGTTTCTGGGGCAGATTATTGTTGCTACGTGTGCCTATTGTTGCTTGGGGGATCTTCTGTTTCTAAGGGGATCTATTGTTGCTGTGAGGGTCTATTGTTACAGGCTTTAGGGGATTTAATTAACTTCCTTTCTTTTGTATTCTCTAACAGGGGTGGTACTGAGAGGTGGGTAGGAGACAGAGACAAGGGATGGTGCTCGGAGGTTGGTAGGGGGCAGGGAAAAGGGCGACCTGGGGGGGGGGGGGGGTCCTGCACATATTCTTTGAGAAAAAAAAGCCCTTAGTTAACCTATTCAAAAACATAAGGTGAGATTTTGTTCAGTTTGCATGAATGTGTCTGAAATTTGTGCAGGAAATGTTTTATAGCCCTTAGTGTGGCTGTCATGATTGTCAACTGTGAAAATTGTTATGACAAACTAATTATGTTTTTTATACCTGACTATTGTGTGATACTTCTATTTGTATAGCAACAATCCATAAATCAACCCTTGAAATAATGTGCATCTATGACAGTATTTACAATGGTGACCTTTAAATGCCTTCTTATTAAAAAGAATGCAAAAAATGTCATAATGATGATCATCCACTAGGTGGCAATATTATACCAGAATTTAAAGCTATCACGTATCTAAATGTACCCTTATAACAACCGTGCATGCAGAAATAACGTAAAGAATTGCAATATGGAAATTTGCTCTCCTTGCAGTGATATAATGAACCCTCATATAGGTTTCAATAATATATAAAAACAACAGTCTTTTTTTTTATTTATTATTATTTATGACAAAATAAATTGGGAGGATTAGGCACCCAATTAAAGCTTCAATCATAACAGTTGCTTATGGAGGACCAGAACAGACACAGAATTTGATAGTTTATTGTTTTGTTAGCATAGTTGAAGGATAATGGAGGACCAAGAACCAGGACAAGATGATTGGATAACTTTAACCCTTTCCTGCCCATCCCTGGAGGGTGGGAAAAATCGGCAGATCACTTGGCTACCGTCATTGGCTGTCATTATTGCACATTATTAGATTGCTGGGTGCCTTTTTCAAATTTCCCACTACCACTGCTTTTGCGGTTGATGCTGAGGAATTGAGCGTTGACGTCATCTGCTGGTTGAAGTGCCTCCATGCTCTCTTTCCCGCCATTCAGCTTAGATGAAGAATCGTCCTACTGATGTTTCTCCATGATTGCCTCCTTGGGGACCAAGGAAGAATTTTTTCACTCCGCTAGAGCAAATTGGACCATGTTCTTTCTGCCTTCCGGGGATCAAGTGTGGGTATAGAATTTTGTTTATAGAGGTTTTCTATTTATTTATTTTTTGTTTGAACTAGATGGACTTGTGTCTTTTTTCAACCTGACTCATTTTATATTTCCAACCCTGAGTCCGTTTTTACTTCAGTCCCACAAACACATGTTGGAAAGTACCAGGTGTCTCCATTCACACTCTGCTAATAGCTGTGATGCACCTTGCCATGTTCCCTCTGCCATGGCCTTCACCAGTAGCTAGAGTTGCCACCTCATCCCTTTAAACCCGAACACCTTTGAATTACACAGGTTCTGAGGCTAATTAAATGCAGATAAGGCACCAAGTGAGTTTAATTACCACCTTAATCAGCCACAGAACCTGTGTAATTAATATGTGTTCAGGTATAAAGGGATGAGGTGGCAACCATACCAGTAGCCTCGATATTTTTGGCCTCCTATCCTAGAGTCTTTGCCATCTTTGGATTCTTCCCTAACACCTTTAGGCATGGCCGCCTCCTCTGCTTTATCCAAAAAGGATTCTTTTGCAGTCATGCTGGATTTTATGGGCCAAATAGCATGGATGATTGCTGACATTGACCACAGAGGTTCCCTCACCTGCAGAATCTGATCTACCCACAGCCTTAGCAACCTCTGAGCCTTCAGCCACTGAAACTCTTTCTGATGCCGAGTCTCCCTAGTATTTCAATAGGAATTCCAGGTATGAATATGGTTACATAGTTACATTGGTCCAGCTTGAAGTAGAGTTGGGCGATTTTCTCCAAAAAATAAATCTGCGAATTAAAAAAAAAAAAACTCAATTCACGATTCGAAACATTTTTTTTTGATGGACACCGCGCCGGTCCTGAGGAGCTGCAGGCAGGAGCTTTTAGGCGAGGCCGCGGCTTTGGCCTAGTCTGCGGCGTCCGGCTTCACGGACTAGGCTGAAGCCGCGGCCTCGCCTAAGAACTCCTGCCCGCAGCTCCTCAGGACCAGCGCTGTGTCTGTATCTTAAAACTATGCCTGTATCTTGATACAATCGATGTATTTTGATTGGTATGTTTTACTCATGCACTTTTTCAGATTATATAATGCAACTGCACAGGAAATCCCTGAAGAAGGAATTACATCCATAATATTCAGAAACATGTTGGACCCCCAAATGTATCATGTATGCATGTGTCCCTTTCATTAGAACCCTCATTATCATGATATAGTGCAGTAGTTGTATGATATATATATTGTTTTTAAACTTCCAATTTGTGTTCATTTTTGAATAAAGTATATCTTTTTACATATCTTGATCACTTGATCTATACCAATCTTATACCCATCATCGATTACAACCTCACTTCTTCTCCCCCGTAAAATCCCTGGGGCATTTCTCCCAAAAATATTTTTTCCTATGATTTTGGGATGAGGTGAGAGGTGATTCTTACTTCTCTCTAGACTAATTGTCTTTCAGACTGTTTTGGTAGTCCGATTACACTGATTGTTAGAAACAGTTACAAGATTGTTGCCATAGGAGACAGCGTTCCTACTCATGCAGATGTGGTGTCTTGCTGGATGCCTTTCCCTGCGTGGCTGTCTACCTATAGAAGTCTCGGAGTCTGCTAATTAACAATGCATCTACTAAAGGGTGTCCTGGCCCTAACCCTCTCTCTCACAGTTCTGTTTAAGAGACAATAATAATTTGCATTCAAGAAGTGTCTGGTGCCCATCAATCTACCTTGCATTACACCCACTATGCCTTGTAAACCACTCTACACAGAAGGATGTCGGCTGTCCCTAACTCTGGAGGTCACCATTAGGCCTCGAGGGGCCTGGGACTTAGCTACACTGGCAATTACTGTTGTAGGCACCCCTACTCCAGTGATCTTCACTAGCTTCTGGATCTTGTGCCCAGTGGCTGCCCTGCTGCATTGTGAACAAGGGAGGTGGCCCAGTCGCTGGGCACAGGATACAGAAGCTAGTGAAGATCACTGGAGTAGGGGTGACTACAACAGTGATTGCCAGCTTATAGAGGGACCCCACAGGTATAGTGTTTACATTGGTTCAAGCTGGACCAATGTAACTATGTAACCACAGGCACCATTCAGAGAATGCATTGCATTTTCTCAATGAAAGTAATCCAATCAGATTCTCAATAAATATGATTGCAGGAGGAGCAGGATGGTGACATTGATACGGATATTCCATACCTGGAATTCTTTAACCACTTGCCGACCCGTCACAATACATATACTGTAACGGGGCAGCTCCTACAAGCATCATGATGTACCCATACGTCGCTGCATGTTTCGGGGTTTTGGGCACAAACAGACGCCCCCACAAACCTACTCACCTGTGATTGTACACAGCGGGAGTCTGTCCGCAGATCCCCGCCAGCGATTCATGGCCAGGACCTGCTGATCGGATGTGTCGAATAAAAGCCCAGAGCATACCTCCCAACTTTTTGGGATGGGAACGAGGGACACCTACAGTTGGGACGGAAAGTGTTCAGACCCCCTTAAATTTTTCGCTCTTTGTTATATTGCAGCCATTAATGTACACACAGCACCCCATATTGACAGAAAAACACAGAATTGTTGACACTTTTGCAGATTTATTAAAAAAGAAAAACTGAAATATCACATGGTCCTAAGTATTCAGACCCTTTGCTCAGTATTTAGTAGAAGCACCCTTTTGATCTAATACAGCCATGAGTCTTTTTGGGAAAGATGAAACAAGTTTTTCACACCTGGATTTGGGGATCCTCTGCCATTCCTCCTTGCAGATCCTCTCCAGTTCTGTCAGGTTGGATGGTAAACGTTGGTGGACGGCCATTTTTAGGTCTCTCCAGAGATGCTCAATTGGGTTTAAGTCAGGGCTCTGGCTGGGCCATTCAAGAACAGTCACAGAGTTGTTGTGAAGCCACTTCTTCATTATTTTAGCTGTGTGCTTAGGGTCATTGTCTTGTTGGAAGGTAAACCTTCGGCCCAATCTGAGGTCCTGAGCACTCTGGAGAAGATTTTCGTCCAGGATATCCCTGTACATGGTTGCATTCATCTTTCCCTCAATTGCAACCAGTCGTCCTGTCCCTGCAGCTGAAAAACACCCCCACAGCATGATGCTGCCACCACCATGCTTCACTGTTGGGACTTTATTGGACAGGTGATGAGCAGTGCCTGGTTTTCTCCACACATACCACATAGAATTAAGACCAAAAAGTTCTATCTTGGTCTCATCTGACCAAAGAATCTTATTTCTCACCATCTTGGAGTCGTTCAGGTGTTTTTTTTTTTAGCAAACTCCATGCGGGCTTTCATGTGTCTTGCCCTGAGGAGAGGTTTCTGTCGGGCCACTCTGCCATAAAGCCCCGACTGGTGGAGGGCTGCAGTGATGGTTGACTTTCTACAACTTTATCCCATCTCTGGAGCTCAGCCACAGTGATCTTTGGGTTCTTCTTTACCTCTCTCACCAAGGCTCTTCTCCCCCGATAGCTCAGTTTGGCCAGACGGCCAGCTCTAGGAAGGGTTCTGGTCATCCCAAACGTCTTCTATTTAAGGATTATGGAGGCCACTGTGCTCTTAGGAACTTTAAGTGCAGCAGAAATTTTTTTGTAACCTTGGCCAGATCTGTGCCTTACAAATGAAAATAGTGCAGCACAATTCTAAATGACCAAATGACAGCACAAATCCAAACCCTGTATGGTGCAATGAAAATTAAAACTATGCATCCAGTGATAATAATCCCTCCACCACAGGTAAAGCTGGCCTCTTACCTCATGGATTCGACCTGAAACAGGTCACAAAGCGGTAAGCAGGAAGCAAGTCACCAGGTAAAATAACCCCCTAGATAGCATCTTCAAATCCACACTATGATAAAACGTCCATCCTCAGCTCTTCTTGGGTTTGTGCTGTCCCCACATGCACTTCCCTGGACTTTTGTGTTTATTCATTTCATCAATTTCATTTATGAATTACTTTGGTCATTTAGAATTGCACTGCACTATTTTCATTTGTATGTTTATCTGAGGTATTATTTGAATTGACCTTGAGTACCAGCTTGCATTTCATATTTATTTGACTTTATTTATGTTTATGTGTCAGAGCTGAATATCTCTTCATTTCTCAGATCTGTGTCTTGCCACAATTCTGTCTCTGAGCTCTTCAGGCAGTTCTTTTGACCTCATGATTCTCATTTGCTATGACATGCACTGTGAGCTGTAAGGTCTTATATAGACAGGTGTGTGGCTTTCCTAATCAAGTCCAATCAGTATAATCAAACACAGCTGGACTCAAATGAAGGTGTAGAACCATCTCAAGGATGATCAGAAGAAATGGACAACACCTGAGTTAAATATATGAGTGTCACAGCAAAGGGTCTGAATACTTAGGACCATGTGATATTTCAGTTTTTCTTTTTTAATAAATCTGCAAAAATGTCAACAATTCTGTGTTTTTCTGTCAATATGGGGTGCTGTGTGTACATTAATGAGGAAAAAATGAACTTAAATGATTTTAGCAAATGGCTGCAAAGAGTGAAAAATTTAAGGGGGTCTGAATACTTTCCGTCCCCACTGTATTAGCAAAAGTATGTAGGCATAGGACACACACACCCCTGCCACACCTCCTTTAAAGCAGAATTATACAAAAAACCCACAAATGCTTTATTTTTTACTAGTAATGGCGGCGATCTTATAGCGGGACAGCTTTCAAGCAAAACTATTAATCTGCACTTACTGGGATTTTTTGGCCTAAATATATGAACATTTTTTTTTTTTTTTATTGGATATGTTTTAATGCAGAAAGTAAAAAAATATTGTTTTTTTTTTTCAAAATTTTTGGTCTTTATTCCTTTATATAATAAAGAATAAAAACCCAGTGGTGATCAAGTACCACCAAAGGAAAGCTCTATTTGTGTGAAAAAAAAAATGATTTAAATTTAATTTGGTACAGTGTTGCATGACCGAGCAGTTGTGTACAACTAATAAAGATGCACAATCCAAAAAATCAATTGAAGAGGCATATATAAATGCCAGCGTGTTCTAAGTTGAATTAATGTGCTTTAGAAATTACTGAGATGAGAATAAAAAATATAAAATATTAAAACTGTGTAGTCCAAAAAGTGCTTGACCCAATGTGAACAACCATGGCGAATTTCTCAGAAGAACAAACCAGTTTGCTGTTCATCAAACAAAGTAAGTAAAACAGCGCCGCTTACCAGATGTGATGGATCCCAAATTATAGAGATTGGATAGGCACACACAGGAAGGATCACTTGGCCAAAAGAGTTGTACCCACTGACTTTTCCAATAACGCTGCTTGCCCCCTAGGCAATCCTGCCATGTACTTGCAAGGTGCTGAGGCTTCAGCTGGGCGACCTGAGGGCTTGCTTTGCTAAGGTTGTAGAGAGCTGACTGAGGGAATGTCATCTGAAGATCTTGTCTGGTATCACAGAAAAAAGAGTGTCACATGGATGTTGGAAGGAGACAACCAACTATCCAAGGACATTTAATTGGAGTGCCAAAGTTTAGTAACAAGTTGAGAGGGGTACCTACGCCCTATCGAAGTAGAGAAATTTATGGTTGAGGCTAATGGATTTTAACGGTATCATAACGATTTGAGATACACAGAAGTATAAAACAAGTAATATTTATTAAATTAACATCAATATGTTTAAACATAAATTTAAAAAAAAAAATATATATATATATATCGCTGTCTGTTCAGTCAGGGGGGGATATAACTGAAAAAATAACTGTACCAGATCACCCTGTATTAGTTAGATTGGCATGCTCGACATGTTTCGAGGATGTTCACCGCTTCCTCAGGAGCTTTTGTTTGCATATTCAGATGTCATAAAAACAGACCATATATAATACTACAGAGATAAGAGAAGAAAAAAATTATCAAAATATACATGGTAAGACATCATATAACATGATAAGATGGTAAGGGATATGACCATCTGGTGAGAGGGATACCACACTTGCCACTATTATGTTGTCACTATCTGATCATGTTATATGATGTTTTATCATGTATATTTTGATTAATTTTTTCTTTTATCTCTGTAGCATTATATACTGTCTCTGTTTTTATGACATCTGAATATGCAACCAAAAGCTCCTGAGGAAGGGGTGAACATCCACGAAACATGTCGAGCATGTCAATCTAACTAATATAGGGTAAACTGGTACCGCTATTTTTTCAGTTGTACCCCCCCCCCCCCGACTGAATAGACAGAGAAGGGTTTTATGGCCTCACATAGCAAGGTAGGATATATTAAAAAGGGTAGAATGTACCATCATCCTGGCCTGAGCGCTGCATGCACTCAACATGGGTAAGCAGCCCTATATATTTGTTCACAAACTTTTTTCTACCCTTCCCCTTTTATATTTTGGTAATATCTCCCATATTTTTCTTTTCTTTTTGAAACATTGTATATCTCATTGTATTGTCATCTGTGCATATTTTAACATATTTTGTATCATTTTTGACTGATGTATAAATAAACCTTGTTTTAGATATATTTCTTGTATTTTGCTGTATATCTCCCTCTACATGTATCGAGATAGTCCGCTTGCACCTTACCTTGGTGAGTCTGGAGTTGGGGCCCTTACTGACAAATTTCTATTCTGAATAGAAGAAATATATATATATATATATATATATATATATATATATATATATATATATATATATATATATATATATATATATATATATATATATATATATATATATAATTTTTTTTTTTTAAATGTTATTGTTATGTTTTAACATATTGATGTTAATTTAATTAAAATTACTTGTTTTATACTTCTGTGTCTCTCAAATTATTATGGTACCATTAAAGTCCATTAGCCTCAACCACAAATTTCCCTGTCCAAGGACATTGTGTGGATACAGATTATTGTGAAAGATCTTAGAGACTTTTGCTGCCACTCCTCATTGTGCTAGAGCATCAGCAGGGGACATCGGCTGGTGTCCTGAGGAGCTCAATCTATCTGATTCTTTGTGAAGGGACTCTGCTCTAGTCACTAAAAATAGGAGGCTTCTTTGCCTTTAGTCTCTACTTCTACAAAGCCAAGTCCACAGTTTGCTTTTACAAGGACTTTGCTTATAGTTCTACAGAAGGACATTTGCTGTCTTCATCTTGTACATAGTTTCCGTAGTATCCCACTCAATTCTCCAACCCTATTCAAGTCACCCCAAAAATGAAAAAAACCCAAAAAGAACACCCCTAGACTTTTTATTAGCCGAAGAGTGACAGTGACCACATGTCTGGCTGTGAGGCAATTACTGGGGAAAAAAGAACGTGGGCAATTACCAGCGACTCCTACGGGGGTAGCCCACATATCCATTACTCTATCATCTCCATCCATCTTTCTTTCTGTCTGTCATTTCTTCTCCTGGATGTCTCTCTCATTATCTTTCTGCTCTCTCTTTCCTTTCTCTCGCTTTACTTATTTTTCCACTCTCTCTTCCTCCTCTCTATCTCCCTTTCTATCTCTCTCTATTCCCCCTCTCTCTGTCTATCCCTCTCTCTCTCTCTATCCCCTCTCGCTCTCTCTCTACCCCATCTCTCTCTCAATCTCTCTCTATATCTCTCTCTCTCTCCTTCTATCTTCCCTTTCTCTCTCTCTCTCTTATCCCCCCTCTCTGTCAATCCCCCTCTCTCCCCTCCTACCCCCTCTCTCCTATCCCCCCTCTCTCTCTCTCCACCCCTCTCTCTCTATCCCTCTCTCTCCTCCTACTATCCCCCTCGCTCTCTCCTCCTATCCCCCCTCTCTCTCTCTATCCCCCCTCTCCTCCTATCCACTCTCTCTCTCCCCCTCCCTCCCTCCATCCCTCTTTCTCCTCCTATCTCCCTCTCCCTCCATCCCTCTCTCTCCTCCTATCCCCCTCTCTCTCGCCTCCTATCCCCCTTCTCTCTATCCCTTTCTCTATCCTCCTATCCCCCCTCTCTCTATCCCTTTCTCTATCCTCCTATCCCCCCTCTCTCTATCCCTTTCTCTATCCTCCTATCCCCCCTCTCTCTATATCCCTTTTTCTCACCTGCTATCCCCCTCTGTCTCTATTCCTCTCTCTTATCCCCCCTCTCTCTCCTCCTATCCCCCTCTCTCTCTCTCTCATCTCCTCTCTCTCTCTCCACCCCCTCTCTCTATATCCCTCTCTCTCCTCCTCCTACCCCCCTCTCTCTCTCTTTCCCCCCACTCCTTTTATCCTGCCTCCCTTTCTATCTTTTCCTATCCTCCCTCCCTCTCTCTTCCTATCCCTTCTCTGCTATCCGCTCTCTCTCTCCACCCATCCCTCTCTCTCCATTCCTCTCCTCTCTCTCTCTCTCTCTATCCCTTTCTCTCTCCTCCTATCCCCCCCCTCTCTCTCCTCCTGTCCACCCCCTCTCTCTCCTCCTGTCCCCCCCCCTTTCTCCTCCTATCCCACTTCTCTCTCTTCTCTCCCTTTCCTTTCTCTTTTTCCCTCTGTGCTTTTATCTATCCAGCCTGTACACAGGCATCAAGTATAATAACGATACCCTCCTTGAACCCTGTACTTTGGCAGCTTACCATACACTGGGGAGATGGGGGGGGGGGGGGGGGGGGCGGTAATAGCGTTAAAGTGTATGGAGAGACATGGGGGGGGGGGCTGTCAAGTAGGCCATATCGGCCCCCGTTTCTAATGGCAGCCCTGCATCCAGGCACACCAGCATGACATCAGAGGAGTTAAAAGAAGCCTTGCTTGAATTTTCTATTTGACACAGTTTATACCCAACGAAGTACAATGTTCTTGATTAAAATTACATTCTGTAACTTTTGTTGCCTTTATTGATGCAGTTGAATGTCTCCTTAGAGCTTCCCATAAGCTTGCAGGTGCTCATAATTACTGCAACGGCAAGAATGAAGGCACATTTTAAGAACCTGCCCCTCTACTTTAATATTCAGAGACGGGAGGCTTAGCTGCACCTGCCACATAAACCCCAATCTTGTATTTTTAAAAAATTCTTTAGAAAGTGAAAATGAACAGATTGGGCATATTAAAAAGTGCCTACAAAGCTTTATCACTGTTAGAAATGTGTGTACTTTAAGGTTGAACTCCAGGCAAGCCACTAATTACATGGTTGGAATATACAGGTATATACAGTATATGTATATTCCGTATATGTATTGAAATGCCTTACCTTTGTCAGTGCCTTTACTGTTGTCAGTTAGGGACCTATGGTAATTATCTTCTCCAGTTGTGCTATGTGGCATGGTCACTGACCCAACTCACAGGTTGGTAATTGGACAATGATGGAAGATCAAAAAGAGGATTATCTACGCTATGTGTGACTACCTAAAAATGACATTAACAACTACACTCACTGTATTGCACATATCAATAGCAAAACATCTAAAAACGGAAAAAAAGCTGTCAAAGTGCATATCACAAATCAAAATGAGATATAGTGCTGTCATAACACCAATTAAAGCACATACTGTATAAGTGCTCAAATTCATAAAAGCAATTCATCACGTACAAACAATCATAAATATAAATTATATAAAATTCCAGAAATGTGTGCTGTCATGCAAAAAACTCATTATGCCGCGTACACACGGTCGGACTTTTCGTCTACAAAAGTCTGACAGACCAAATACGGTGGACAATTCGACCGTGTGTGGGCTTCATCGGACCTGCAGCGGACTTTTTCAGTCGAGAATCTGACAGACTTTAGATTTGGAACATGCTTGAAATCTTTCTGACAGACTCGAGCCCGGTCGAAAAATCCGCTCGTCTGTATGCTAGTCCGAGGGACAAAAACCAATGCTAGGGCAGCTATTGGCTACTGGCTATCAACTTCCTTATTTTAGTCCGGTCGTACGTCATCACGTACGAATCCGTCGGACTTTGGGGTGATCGTGTGTAGGCAAGTCCGGTCGTTAAAAAGTCAGTCGAAAGTCTGCCAAAAGTCCGTCGAAAGTCTGTCGGACAGGCTGTCGGACTTTTGTAGCTGAAAAGTCCGACCGTGTGTACGCGGCATAAAAGTGACAAGTAAATGTGAAAAAATGGCCTCTTACCAAACATGAGACCTTATCATAGGATCTGACCACACATCAGTGAAAAACCCCTCACTGTGGTTATGGAAAATGACTCCCTTCAGAGGACCCTCATGGCAATTGGTCCTTCAATAAGGATCTCCGGGTCCCTCAGCGGATCAGTTGTCATACTCCAACCATAAGCCAAGCACATATAAAAAAAGGAAGAAAATCGCTCATTGCGCAATTTCCATAAAAATGCGTACTTTATTCAAATAGATTATATTCTCACAAGTGTAATGAACAATAAGCGTTCAATGTAAAAGTTGTCCTGCACCCCATCAGGGGGTGCTGACGTCACCACTATGTCCTCCACACGACGTACGTTTAGTCGTAGAAGACTAAGGCCCCTTTCACACTGGGGCGGTGGGGGGCGTCGGAGGTACAACAGCGCTATTTTTAGCGCTGCTGTACCGTCGTTCTTGCAGCGGTATTCGGCCGCTAGTGGTGCGGTTTTAACCCCCGCTGGCGGCCGAAAAAGGGTTAAAATCCCTCGTACAGCGCGGCTATAGCCGCGGTACAGCCGCGCTGTCCCATTGATTTCAATGGGCAGGAGCGGTGAATACACCGCTCCTTCACCGCTCCAAAAAAGCGGTTTGCAGGACTTTTTTCACCGCCCTGCCTGCGCACCGCTTCAGTGTGAAAGCCCTCGGGCTTTCACACTGAACAAACAGCGGAGGCTGTTTAGGGGCGGTTTTCAGGCGGTATTTTTAGCGCAATACCGCCTGAAAACCGCTCCAGTGTGAAAGGGGCCTAAGATTGCTGCTCTCTTCTCACAGGCACAGAGGCAGCAGTATCAGCCCCCTTCCAGTATCGCCCCCCCCCAAATACTTACCTGGCTCCTCTTTACAGCATTTCTGTTCTCACTCTCCTCACAGACACAGAGGCAGCAGTATCAGCCCTCTTCCAATATCACCCCCCCCCCCCCAAATACTTACCTGGCTCCTCTTTACAGCTTTGCTGCTCTCTCTCTCCTCACAGGCACAGAGGCAGCAGTATCAGCCCCCCCCCCCCCCCATATATACCTGGCTCCTCTTTAGAGCATTGCTGCTCTCTCTCTCCTCACAGGCACAGAGGCAGCAGTATCAGCCCCCCCCCCCATATATACCTGGCTCCTCTTTAGAGCATTGCTGCTCTCTCTCTCCTCACAGGCACAGAGGCAGCAGTATCAGCCCCCCTCCAGTATCAGCCCCCCAAATACTTACCTGGTTACTCTTTAGAGTATTGTTGCTCTCTCTCTCCTCACAGGCACAGAGGCAGCAGGGGGGAGCCATTGGCTCCTGCTGTTGTCAGTCAAATCCTGCGAAGAGGAAGCAGGGCCAAGCCACGCTGTGTGTGTCTAAAAATGCACGTAGCCTGGCTTGGGACAGAGCCTGCACATCTACCCTCATAGCAAGTGCTTGCTATGGGGGCAGACACAGAAGAGGAGAATCCCAGAGCTCCAACAGGGGACCCCACAAGAGGCGCATCAGGGCCGCTCTTTGTAATACAATTCTACAGAGTAGGTAAGTATGACATGTTTGTTATTTTATTTTAAACAAATTGCCTTTAATGAAGCTTTAAGGTCTAGTCCTGGAAGCACCAGCTGAGATAATGTTTTTTCAGCAGATACAGTGTGTGTTGGGGAAGAGCACCTTTTACAGAGAGTCATCAGACCTCATTTCACAAATCACAAAGAACTTTTAATCACATTGCTAGTACAATACAGCCAACACCTTTCAGGGATTTAGTGCAGCTTCTTCAGGGCTCTAGGCATCAGTGTGAGCGGAAGTCCAAAGGGTGCTGGAGATTGCTTCTTGGCAGTTGGAACTACTCTAGCACGGGTTGGTGGCTGCCTAGTGAGAAGAAGAACTAAGGGGCTCATTCATTACAGAGAGTATACATATTGCTATCTGCTCACTGTTATACTTCACATACTACTGTATACCATGGCCTGCACATTCATAAAATGCTGGTCAGGGTATGCAACCTGCGGTATCTGATTAGGACCATGATGGAAAGGGGGCTCTGATGTAAGGACGAATCTAGTGGGGACCCTGATGTAAGGGTGATTCTGATGTAAGGGTAACTGTGATTGGGACCATGAAGGAAGGAGGGCTCTAATGGGTATTCTGATGTAAGGGTGACTGATGAGGACCCTGAAGTAAGGGGGGTTCTGATGTAAGGGAGATTTAGATTGGGCCCATGATGGAAGGGGGGTTATGATGGGTATTCTCATGTAAGGGGGGCTCTGATGGAAACTCTGATGTAAGGGGAAATCTGATGGGGACCCTGATGTAAGGGGAAATTCTAATGTATCAGATTCTGATGTAAGGGGGACTCTGATTGGGACCATGATGGAAGGGGGGCCCTGGTGGGTATTCTGATGTAAAGGGGGCTCTAAAGTGGACCCTGTTATAATGGGGGACGACTCTGATGGGGACCCTGATGTAAAAGGGGACTTTGATGGGGACCCTGATGTAAGGGGGGGGTTCTGATGTAAGGGGGGCTCTGATTGGGACCATGATGGAAGGGGGACTCTGATGGAGATTCTGATGATAATTGTTTTTGGCCCACATATATTTGTAAATATACAATGTGGCCCTCCTGCAGAAACGGTTGGAGGCCCCTGGTATGCGCCTGAATGATCATATATACAATTTCCTTAAATATAATACATTAAAATCAGTGGATACAGACTAATAGCTCATGAGTTACATTTTGCACTTAGTGTACTCCGATGTTTAGAGGCCTCATGGCAAGAAATCATTCGACATAATGCTTAATACCATCGTTATTTATTTCTTAGATCATTTTAACAAACATATTTATTGTGTCATTTTCCATGCTCCGTGTATCCAAACACAATAGGCTCAATTCATAAACCTTTACAAAAGGATAAGGATCTTTATTGTAGCCCTGTGACTGTAATTTTCAAATCTCATTCGGCTGAAAATAACTGTCACTTTTTTAAACTCAGGATCCTTATCTTGGTGTTTTAGCTTTGTGAATTGCACCTAATGTGCTTTATCTAAATACAGATGTGCTGGAAAAGGAGGTCTCCTATGAACATGACAATAAATGATTACTATGATAAGGTAATTATACTTGGCTGCTCATATTCAGATTGTGGCCACTGGAGGGTAATCTGCGCACACAAGAACTGGGTAGACTGTCGTGTCGCAGTCACTCTGGTGACGGTATGAATAAGCTGCTAATAATGATATAATAAACAGGAAATAGATGCTTACCAGACACCAATTTTAATGTGATTCAGTCCAAGTCAATCCTTCAAAAAGAGCTTAAAGTGTCACATAAAGGTCTAAAGACCACATGGCAAGTTAAAGCTGAACTCCAGGGAGATATAAAAGACACAAATTAATGCAGATCTCCATTCATTATTACACCATTAAATATGTTTTCCTGAATGCAAATAGAGTAATGACTAGAAAGTGACCCGGTATCAGCATCTTGCAGCAGCACAGCCCAGACTAGGAGAAGGAGAAGCAGCACCGGGAATCAAACACTAGCATACAGAGGGGAAAATCATTATTTGACCCCCTGCAGATTTTGTAAGGTTTCCCACTTACAAAGAAATGAAGGGTCTATAATTTTTATCATAGGTGTATTTTAACCACTTGCCACCCGCCATATAGCAAAATGACGGCGGCAAAGTGGTTTCAATATCCTGACCGGATGTCATATGACATTGCCAGGATATCATGCCACTGCGCGCCCTGGGGGGTGCATCGCGGCGATCGTTGTTGCGGTGTGTCAAACTGACACACCACAACTCCAATCTAGGTAAAGAGTCTCTGACGGAGGCTCTTTACCACATGATCAGCCGTGTCCAATCACGGCTTATCACAGTGTAAACAGGAAGAGCCGTCGATCGGCTTTTCCTCACTCACGTCTGTCAGACACGAGTAGAGGACAGCCGATCGGCTGCTCCTCTGACAGGGGGGGTCTGTGCTGATTGATTATCAGCGCAGCCCCCCGAGGATGTCCACACTGGACCACCAGGGACGCCACTAGGACCACCAAAGATGTCACCACCAGGTATGCCACCCTAGACCACCAGGGATGCCAATCAGTGCCCACAATGGATGCCAATCAATGCCCACAATGGGCATCACTGATTGGCAGGCAATATTGTTTGGCACTGATTGGCATCCATCCGTACCATCCATTAGTGTACATCAGTGCCCATCTGTGCCACCTATCAGTGCCCATCCATGCTGCCTTTCAGTGCCCATCTGTGCCGCCTTTCAGTGCCCCCAATGTGTACCCATCTGTGCTGCATATCAGTGCCGCATATTAGTGCCCATCATCAGTGCCACCCCATCAGTGCCCATCAGTGCAGCCTTATCAGTGCCCATCAGTGAAGGAGAAAACTTACTTATTTACAAAGTTTTGTAACGAAAACAAAAAAAAAAATTTTTCAAAATTTTCGGTCTTTTTTTTATTTGTTTAGCAGAAAATAAAAATCCCAGAGGTGATCAAATACCACCAAAAGAAAGCTCTATTTGTGGGGAGAAAATGATAAAAATGTAGTTTGGGTACAGTGTTGTATGACCGCGCAATTGTCATTCAAAGTGCGACAGCGCTGAAAGCTGAATATTGGTCTGGGCAGGAAGGTGTATAAGTGCCTGGTATTGAAGTGGTTAAATAATAGAGATAAAATATCAACCAAAAAAAAAAACACAATACAAATGTTATAAATTGAGTTGCAGTTCAGTGAGTAAAATAAGTATTTGATCCCCCTACCAACCAACAATAATTCTGGCTCCCACAGACTGGCTACAGTATGGTCTCATGTGGTACACAGATTAGTCCTGTCAATTTAAAAAGGTGCCCCTAATGACAACTCGTTATGTGTATAAAAGACACCTGTCCACAGAATCTTTCTTCCATTGAGGCTGGGTTCACACTGATACGACAAACGCTCCGACATTGGGAGCTCATGTCGCATGACGTGTGAAAATCAATGTTTCCCTATAGGAGCCGTCCTAACTGGTTCGACACAAGTCGGTCTGACTTAGAAAATGCTCCCTGTGCTACTTTGGTCCGACTTTGGTCCTACTTCAGCCCATTGAATATCACTGAAGTCGGATCGCCGTCTTGACTGATCCGACTTTGGCATTCGACTTGTGCTCTGATGATTTTGAAGGGAAACTCCACGCCAAATTAAAAAAAAAAAAAACGGCATAGTTTCTCCCTCCAAGAGCATACCAGGCCCTTCGGTCTGGTATGGATTTTAATGGGAACCCCCACGCTGAAAAAACGAAGGATTGGGAGAAAGTTCTGTGGTCAGATGAGACCGAAATTGAGCTCCTTGGCATTAACTTGACTCACTGTGTTTGGAGCAAGAAAAATGCTGACTATGACCCCAAGAATACCATCCCTACAGTCAAGCACAGAGGTGGAAACATGATGCTTTGGGGCTGTTTCTCTTCTGAAGGTACAGGCCGACTTTGCCGCATTGAGGGGCCAATGGACGGGGCCATGTATAGTAAAATCTTGGATGAGAACCTTCTTCCCTCAGCCAGAACACTGAAGATGGGTCATGGATGGGTCTTCCAGCATGACAATGACCCAAAACATACCACCATGTCAACAAAGAAGTGGCTCAAGAGGAAGCACATTAAGGTCATGGAGTGGCCTAGCCAGTCTCCAGACCTTAATCCTATAGAAAATGTATGAAGGGAGCTGAAACTTCGAGATGCCAAGCGACAGCCAAAAAAAATTAAGGATTTAGAGAAGATCTGTAAAGAAGAGTGGACCAAAATCCCTCCTGAGATGTATGCAAACCAGGTCACCAACTACAATAAAAGTCTCATCTCTGTGCTTGCCAACAAGGGTTTCTTCACCAAGTACTAAGTCATATTTTGCTTGGGGACCAAATACCCATTTCACTCACTGAACTGTAACTGAATTCATAAGGTTGCTAATAGGTGTTCCCATCTCAAAATATTGGGAGGTATGCAGTTGTGTTGCAGTCAGGGGTGCCCCGTGCATTGTGGGCGCTGGTGGGCCCTTGTAGGCAGCGCCGTTGTCTACTGCTAGGTATCAGTGGCACAGGTGGGCACTGAGGAGCTAGCGGCCGCCGGTGATCGCCTTTTTTTTTTTCTCCTCACGCTGTCAGCGCGAGGAGAAAAAATAGCCGATTACCGGCTCTGTTTACATCACATGATCAGCTGTCATTGGCTGACAGCTGATCACGTGGTAAGGAGTTGGGATCAACCCCTTACTCCGATCTGTGATCCAGCGAGTCTCATAGACTCGTTGATCACAGAACGTGCTGCGCGTGCCCTGCAGGAAGTGGGCTGGCAGGACGGTGAAAAAACGCCCCTCTCCATTGAAATGAATGGAAAGCTCTTCAGAAGCGCCTGAAAAGCTCTTCAAAAGTGCTCAGTGTTTTACTGGCAGTTTAGAAGTGCCTCAGTGTGAAAGGGGCCTTACTGACAATTGCACGGTCGTGCGACGCTGTATTGAAATTTATGTAATTTTTTTCTCCACAAATAGAGCTTTCTTTTGGTGGTATTTGATCACCTCTGTGTTTTTTATATTTTGCACTATAAATAAAAAAAAAAGACCGACAATTTTGAAAAAAAGAAAAAAAAAGCAATATTTTTTTACTTTCTGCTATAATACATATCCAATATAAAAAATGTAAAAAAAAACGAATTTCTTCATCAATTTAGGCCAATATGTGTTCTGCTACACGTTTTTGGTAAAAAAAAAAATCCCAATAAGCGCAAAAGTTTATTTTTTTTTAATACTAGTAATGGTGACGATCAGCGACTTATAGCGGGACTGCGATATTGCGGTGGACAATTGGACACTAACTGACACTTTTGACACTTTGGGGACCAGTGACACTGATACAGTGATCAGTACTAAAAATATGCACTGTCACTGCACTAATAACACTGGGTAGGAAGAGGTTTAAGCATCTAGGGCGAGCAAAGGGTTAACTGTGTGCCTAACCGGTGTTTCAGTGGTACTATGTGGTGCTTTTACTAGGAGGTGTGATGGATTTTATGCACCGCTTTGCAGAGAAAAAAAAAACCCAGCACATCCCCACTGATAGGACAGAGCTCTGCATTGTTTACATAGGCAGAGCTCTGTCCTGTCTTCCTTCCCACCGATCAGCGGTTGTCGGCGGTCATCCATTGGCCGGCACCCGCTGATCGGCTTGTGCTGTGACTAATCACTATCCTATCCGGAAGAGCAGAATCACATATAGTAAAGCTACAGTGTGCAGTCGCCAAGTGGTGAAATATATTATAAAAGCTTGCATCTAGTGCTGGACTGTAGCACCATCCAGCCCTTAAAGCGGTATTAAACCCAATACCAAAAATGTAATATATTGCAGCTTACCAACCATTAGATGTGGTGGCCGCATTAGTTTTCTTTTTTATGTTTTTTTCTTCAGCTGGTGAAGTAACACACTTCTAGTATTACTGAGACACACCTCTGGATGAAGGAGTATAGGAGGCACAGCAGCATTGTCAGTCTGGGGGGGGGGGGGGGAGTGTTAAATGTATTAGCAGATTTAAATACACTAACAAATTGAAGCCACATTTCAGATCACACTAATAAGCAGTTACAGCAAACTTTTTTTTTCCTTTTGGGGTAAAGGTTTTGCATGAATAAATAAAAGCTGGTCATTGTTAGCACCCCTGTCAGTGTTAAGTGGCTTGTCTCAACCAAAGTTTCTAAATAAAGGGCCAGTTTATTGTCCTTCAGACTTTGGGGGGACGGACTGTGGCCAGTGGGAGTAAACAATGCCTTATCTAAGTGGGAGGAATTGTGCCCCATTGTTGGTGTCAATAGAAGAAATTGTGCTCCATCATTGGTGTCAGTGGAAGGAATTGTGCTCCATCGTTGGTGTCAGTGGGAGGATTAGTGGCCCATCATTGGTGCCAATGGAAGGATTTGTGCCCTATCATTGGTGTCAATGGAAGGAATTGTGCTCCATCGTTGGTGTCAGTGGGAGGAATAATGTCCCATTGTTGGGGTCAGTGACAGGAATTATGCCCCCATTGTTGGAGTCAGTGGACGGAATAGCGCCCCAAGGGCCAGATAAAGACAAGCAAAGGGCATCCGGCCCCCCTGACCCGCAGTTTGGAGACCGCTGATGTAAACTGATACATTCTGCTGGAGAACTTGTGCCTTTGAGAAACAACAGATTTACTGACTGGATCACCATATGAAAGATAGACTAAAAAAGAAAACTAATTCAGCGATCGCATCTAAGAATTGGCAAGCTGCAATATAACAAATATTTGCTTTCGGGTTTAATACCGTTTTTTTTTTTATGAGTCAAGTGAAATGATCACATGATATAATATAATATGGTGATAATATCACTGGAGAAAAGTCAGGCTCGGCATGCCGTGTCACATGATGAATTTGGCACATTGCTCCACAATCTCCTATTCATAATGCCGCCATCTCCTCCTACCTGCACGAGATGTGATTGTGCTCACAATAGCTTGAAGGACATGGCCCAGCGGCAATGAATATGATCAGCATCACTGGGATAGGTCTTATTATAGATGTGGCAGATAAAATTGCATAAAACATGTTAAGAAAAAAATGTTCACATCCCTGTAAATAAATGTTACTGCCAGTGGCAGATAATGTAAAACCCGCATTGTGCACAGAGTATTTGCAGTCACTGTGCCTTTATTGCTGTATAATGTATGTATTCTGTAGGTGAAACCACTCCCTATTTATTTATTTAAAGGGTAACCCCACCTTTATGATAAAAATATAGCAAATTAAAAAATTATATAGCAATTGCTACACAAGTTATGTTGCAATTTCATAATATTAGCAATTAGCTTTCTTTTTTAATCCGCAGAGCTGTCATTTTCTGTAAAATGCAACATAGTGACCTAGAGGCGTCTTGTATACAGATGGTGTACAGAGCGCCCCCCCCCAGAATTGTCATTTCCTGCTTGTGTGTTTGGCTCACTGATTTTCCCAGAATACAGTCACCAATGGTCATAAAAATGTGACAGAGGCTCTAACCTTTTCCCACGAAATGCAAAACAAAACAAAAAAATGTTGGCGACAGTTGGGCTCTAACACTAATGCCGCGTACACACGATCTGGATTTCGGCCCGCAAAAGACCGCTGAGAGTTTTTCGCCGGAAAAGGCGACCGTGTGTATGCTCCATCGGACTTTTGCTGGCCAAATTCCAGCCAGCAAAAGATTAAGAGCATGCTCTTAATTTTTCGGTCTGTGGCAATTCCGACGCACAAAATTTCTACGCATGCTCGGAAACAATTAGACGCATGCTCGGAAGCATTGAACTTCATTTTCTCGGCTCGTCGTAGTGTTGTACGTCACCGCGTTCTTGACGGTCGTAAGTTCAGCGAACTTTTGCGCGACCCTGTGTATGCAAGCCAAGCTTGAGCGGAATTCCGTCATAAAAGCCGTCATATCTTTTTCCGACGAGAAGTCCAATCGTGTGTACGCGGCTTTACAGGTAAAAAAGGTTATTAGTGGTGGCAAAAAGTATCTATATTTATGTAGCGGTGTGGTTGCCACTAGTAACAGACAATCCACCAATTCACCCCGCTGCCAGACCTTCATACATCACTTGCAGAGACAATGAACAGTCTTTTGCTAGCCAGAAGAGATAATGTGCATTTATAATGAGTATGATTCTCCTCCTGCATCTCCATGCAGAATGTTACTCCTCCTCTGCTTAACTCCCGCAGACTATTCCTTCCAAGAATTCCCCATCCATTACCATGTAAAGGATGAGGACATCACTCTTGACCGTGTAAAAGTGATGGATGGTCCCAGAACTTCTCTCCTCCTGCACAAACTTATTAATCCTGAAGTAAAGTAATGTCACATCTTCTTCTATGAGCAAGAAGGACCCACTCTGAATGAGTCCTTAAGCAGGCTCTGGTTGCTCGCTGCTACTAGGCCTGAGGCCTGCAGCACCTCTCCCCGGAGGCCTAGTAGTTTAAAAGCACCTCAGGCCACATCAATTTGACACAGATCCCCACAGTCTCTTTTCTGATCCAGGACTCCTCACCATGGACCGTGTAAATGATGAAGACTTTGCTAATGACCGTGTAGAAGCAAAGTTCCCTCACAGACTTCCTGGCACATCCAGCCCACCACTGTGGTAACGCTCACCGACCTTTCACTGCCCTGAGTCCTTGATGGAGAACTTGACCGGACCATATGTTCCGACAGCTTCACCTGCCCCTCTATTCCAGGAGTTCTTTATTGACCACCATGTGATGATAAAGACATTGCCAATGACCGTGTAGAGGCAAAGTACCTTCATAGCTCTCCCTGGGCCTCCTCCTGCAATCGGTACGCCCCCCCCCCCCAGATGGATCCTGCTGCTGCCTAGTTTTCCATCCTCCACTTCACCCAGCCAACATCTCCCCCCCAGTGGCATGTTACCTCAGCTTATATAGGAGGCCCGCCCCCTGCCAATACCAATTGGGTATTGGTCAGGGCTCCCACATGAGCTGCCTGCAACTCCAGTTCCAGGCCCTGACCCTCTTCCAGAACATTCTCCCTGGAAGCAGGGAAGGCGCCTCAGAACTAGAGCACAGGTGATCACACCCACTGCTTCTCTGACCACTGCCAGCCCCCAGATCAAAACAGACAGGCCCAAGCTCAAAGCATAGGTCTGCCTAAATTTGCCTGTTCTGGCAGTTCCTAGTAAAAACGTATTACTAGCACCTACCTATTGGTAGAGGGTGCTATATTTACATTAACCTATTCAAAAAATGTGTAAAGCTGAACTACACATATGATTTTTTTGGCATAGTTACATCGGTCCAGCAACTATTTGGGATCCCTCTACAAGCTGGAAATCACTGTCTCCACTACTAGAGTGATCACCGCTGTCTTGTCATCATGCTGGGTGACAAGAGCCTCCTGCTTCCTGGCAACTGAGGATACTGGGCGACAAGAGCGACCTGTATCCTGGCAACCAAGTATGCTGGCTTACAAGAGTCACCTGCGTCCTGGTAATCGAGGATACTGTGCAACAAAAGTTGCCTGTGTCCTGGTAACCAAAGATGTTGGCTGACAAGAGCCATCTGCTTCCTGGCAACCAAGGATGCTGGCTGACAAGAGCCACCTGTGTCCTGGCAACCAAGGATGCTGGGCGACAAGAGCTGCCTTTGTCCTTGTAACCAAAGATGTTGGTTACATGTTGGTTATTATTATTCAATTGCTGGCCTCTCTTGCCCTGCTTCCTGCCCCCTCCCCCCCTTTTTATGTATATATATATATATATATATATATATATATATATATATACATATATATATATATATATACATATGCAGGTGTCTGTTTAATCTATATACATGGCCCCGTGGAGGGAGGGAGGAAAAACATTTTTTGGGGGTTTCCTGTTCCCCCCCCCTTTCTTTTTTTTTTGCTATATGCAGGTATATGCGCATGTGTATGTGTACTTTATGCGCGTGGTCCAGTGGGGGGAGGGAGAGAGGGGAAACATCTCTTGGGTTTGCTCCTCTTCCCCCCCCCTTCCTTTTTTTTTCCTATTATATGTCTGTATACCTGTATGTGTGTATGCATATTTCATTACATAGCCCTGTGGAGGGAGAGAGGGGAAACTTTTTTTCTTTGGGTCCCCCCCCCCTCCCATTTTTTTTTTTATTTTTTATTTTTTTATTTTATTTTGATCATCACTAGAATATTATATTAATATCACACCAATAATAATGGTTTACCAGAATATAAGGAGTGGAGGAGAGGACATGCACCTTGATTTGAATGTTTAGAAGTATACAAGAATGACAGCAAAGGAGAGCAAACGTGGCTCCCATATTGGTTACACTCTGCACTAAAAATGTTAAGATTATTGGTTTGGAATGTGAGTTGGGGAAGGTATGGAAAGGTCACGGGTGAACCCCCTAGGGGAAGCCCAGTTGGGCAGGGGTGGGGAGGTATGGGAGGGAGGTGGTAGGAGTAGGGGATAAGGGTAGGGTGGGTAGGGTAGGAGTCAAAGGCTACACACCACAAACATTCACACGATTTAAGACACAAATAGAGAGAAGGATGGGTTACGAGGAGAGGGAAAAACACATAGATTGGAGAAAGTATTTAAGGTGGACGGGAGAGAATTCGACCACTGGATGGATTAACTTGTTATTTACTTATCTATTTTTTCATTTCTTTATTTCTTTTCTACTTTTGTATTATTTTTATATGTTTCCATGCAAGATAAGACGTTTAGTATAACCTCTTGGAATGTCCGAGGTTTAGGGGATCCAATAAACTACGGTTCTGTCTGCACTCGAGGGGAGTGGGCCTGGATGCTCTGCCTGCAGGAGACGCACTTGACTAATGACACGATTTCACAACTTCGTAGTCAGAAATTTCAAACCCAATACCATTCTGTGCACTCCTCATATTCAAGGGGGGTGAGCATAATGATTGGGAGGGAAAAGGTGTTCTCCTGCCGGGAGAGCTGTATCAACACACAGGGTCGATACATTTTCTTGTTCTGCAAGATTGAGAATAAACTATATGTGCTGGCAAACATCTATATCCCCCCCCCCCATTTAAATTTGAGGTTCTACAAGAATTGTTGGAATTTACACTGGATAAAGTCGGAACCCCAATTATAGTGGTGGGGGACTTTAATGAGGTCCTAGACAAGGGCTTAGATAGATTCCCACCGGGAAACAGACCCAATGGAATAGGAGAGGGCTGACTATCTCGATTTTTGGACAAAATGGGGTTGAGCAACATATGCGAATGTGGTACCCACAGGAACGGCAATACTCCTGCTTTTCAAGCTCCTACCTCACTCTGCCTAGAATTGACATGGCTTTAGCTAATAGAGAAGCACTAGTGTTGATAAGGAATATAGAGTATGGTCCAAGAGGAGTCTCCGACCATTCCCCACTTGCGTTGACAATAAATGCAGGGGGTAAAGCCCATCCAAGAGAATGGAAAATTGACCCTTGCTGGTTGGAATTGATTGGCAACTCTGGAGAAGTGATGACCAGACTAAATGAATTTATACAAATAAATAAAGGCACGGCACCAGCCGGTGTGGTCTGGGACTCCTTGAAGGCCTATCTTAGAGGTCTCCTGATTCAACAGGTGGCAAGGGCTAAGGGGAAATCTAGGAAGTGGGAAAGGGAAGCTAGGAATGAGGCGACACTGGCAGAGAGGCGATATGTTGAGGACCCAACACCAGACAGACAGAGGGAATGGCTAGATAAGCAACAAGCTTATAAAATGACCATTACGAGAAAGACAGAGAACAGACGAATATTCCAGAGAGAGTGCCGATTTGGAGAAGGGGAGAGAGTTGGTCGTATGTTGTCTCTATTGATTAGATCTAATACCCCCCCTCCACCGTCTCGGCGGTTAGGACTCCAAGTGGAGAGATCTCTACCGATGCAATTGAGATAATACATACATTTAGTGAATACTATAGCTCTCTGTACAAGTCCAATAGGGGAATTGGGAGGGAAAAAATGGACGACTTTCTTCAGAAAATAACAATCCCGACCTTGACAGAAAGGGACAAAATGGACATGGATGCACCAGTGACCTTGGATGAAGTGCGGCGAGCAGTGGCTGGGATGCCAAATCAAAAGTCGCCAGGTCCCGACGGGCTCCCAATAGAAATATATAAACGATATGGAGAGGTATTGCTCCCAGAGTTGCTGAAGGCATTGGGATGGGCATTAACCAATGGGAGACTGCCCACCTCAATGTCGGAAGCCACTATTGTTGTAATACACAAGGAGGGGAAAGACCAACTAGAAGCCTCCTCTTATCGCCCAATCTCATTATTATGTACGGATGTAAAAATCTTGGCCAGAGTACTAGCAACCCGTTTAAACGGATGTATTCAAAATCTTATACATCCTGACCAGTCAGGTTTTATTCTGAATAGGTCAACTAGCATTAATATTAGAAGAGTCCTCTTAAATATGCAGATTCCAATAGACAACGGGGGGCTCTAGGGCCATATTGGCCTTAGATGCAGCCAAGGCCTTCAATAGCCTGGAATGGGATTATCTATGGAAAGTGCTAGAGAGATTCGGGTTTGGCCCCTTCTTCATTAGGTGGGTGAAAACACTCTATACCGAACCAAGAGCAAAAATAAAAATTAATACTCTGATTTGTTCCAGTTGGAGAGAGAGATGAGACAGGGCTGCCCCCTGTCCCCCTTATTATTTTCTCTTGCGATGGAACCGCTAGCAATTATGACTAGATCAACGCTGGGCATACAGGGATTTCGGAGGCGGACAGAAGAGGATAGGATAGCACTGTTTGCAGATGATGTCCTGTTTTTTCTTGGAGATGTTCAAACTTCATTAAGAACAGTGATACAAATGGTTGGAGAGTTCAGATGATTCTCTGGTCTGGTTATCAACTGGGACAAATCGGCCTTGTTACCGGTCGACCCACTTGGCAACCAGACACCGTCGGGAACTCCCAACCCAAAAGTAGTTGCAAAACTGAAATATTTGGGGGTTTGGATTGCTAGCGATATAAATCTATACCTTAATGACAACTTAGCCCCACTATTACTTAAATTTAAGCAAAAAGGAGATATTTGGTGCCGGCTCCCATTGTCTGTAGCAGGACGCTGTAATTTAATAAAGATGATATGGTTACTCCAGACAGAGGCGGCTCTAGGCTTTGTGAGGCCTTAGGCATAACTTAGACATGAGGCCCCACTCACGTCCATAAGGGAAAAAATAATTCAAGCAATGAAAATGAATTGCATATAGTACTGGTGTCAGTGTCCCCTATTTCAAAGCTGGTGTCAGTGCTGGCATGCTCTCAGTACTGGTGCCAGGGCACTCTATCTCAGTGCAGTGTGCTCTGTCTCGGCGCTGATCTCATTAATCTCTCTCTCAGTGCTGGCATCAGTGCTCTGTTTCTCTGTGCTGGTGTCAGTGTACACTCTGCTAGTGCTGGTGTCAGTGCTGTCTCTCTCAGTGCTGGTGTTAGTGTTGTCTCTCTCAGTGCTGGTGTCAGTGTTGTCTCTCTCAGTGCTGGTGTCAATGCGGTCTCTCGTAGCCTCCCTGGTGGTTTTCCCTAGTGTGGCTCGGGGTTAAAATTCAGTCCCATTAGCGGTAACCCCGAGCCACACTCGGGATCGCATTGCAGGATCCTGGGGCGGCGTTACTTACCTTGTCCCCGGGATCCTGCGATGTCCCCCGCAGTGTCCGAGGGTTCTGTCCTCCTCCCGAAGCCTCTCTGTGCCAGGCTCCGTTCCCTGCGAGCGGCGCGACGCACGGGGGCGGAGCCTGGCGGCAAATTAAAAAAAAAGTAAAAATCATAACACATACAGTACTGTAATCTTACAGATTACAGTACTGTATGAAATTATTTCACATCCCTTTTGTCCCCAGTGCTTTGTCCTATGCCCTGCATGCAGTTTTACATGATATACACTGTTCTTTCTGCCTGGAAACTGGGGATTGTCCATAGCAACCAAAAAGTGTCCCTTTATGTCAAAAGTGGCTTTAGACCAGCTAGAAAACAGCGATAGTAAATTAGAACACTTGCAGAATTGAGCGATAGTGAATTGTGGGGAAATTTATTTTATTACTATTTTTTTTTTTTTTTTTTATTATTTATTTTTATTTATTATATTATAATTTATGTTTTTGTGTTTCAAACTTTATCATACCCGGGATATCTACTAGACTCTGGTTTGGACAGATTTAAGTGTGTTATTGTTAAGATTTACAGACCTACAATATAAAACGCCAAATTTCCATGCAAAATAATTGTACCGCTTTCAGCACCTAAAATCCGAAATAATCATACCACCAGGGAGGTTAGTGCTGGTGTCAGTGCGGTCTCTCTCAGTGCTGGTGTCAGTGCGGTCTCTCTCAGTGCTGGTGTCAGTGCTGTCTCTTAGGAGGATAGTAGGATAGCAGAAGCAGCTCTTTAGGCAAACTAGGTGGCCGCGAGGCCCCTGAGAGGGTGAGGCCTTAGGCGACCGCCTAATTTGCCTAATTAGAGAGCTGCCTCTGACTCCAGATACTATATCTCTTCCATAACTCCCCAATTTGGATAGGCCAAAAGTGGTTTAAAAGAATAGAATCCCTGTTCAGGGACTTCATTTGGAAAAAGGGCCAATCTAGAATCAGTTTGCAAACTATGCAGTTACCGACCAAAGAAGGGGGTATGGCGGTTCCACACCCGAGGTCATATTTCCTGGCATCTCAGCTTCAGCAGCTAGCAGGCTGTGGAGCCCTTGGAGGGGGAAATTCCAGCGGTAGGATGATGATAATGGAGGCCCCGCATAGCACATTAAAAGAGGTATTAGAGGCAGATTCATTTATCCATAGATGCCCGACGATAAAATTATTTGGCAAAGTATGGCAGACAACGAACGTATTGAGGGGATATCAGAATATGCCCCTCTATGGAACAATAGACATTTAGCGGAACTAAGAGATATAGAGAGGTCTATGGAATGGGAGAGACAGGGTATTAACCGACTAAGCCAATTATATGAGGGCAATGTTATGAAAACATTCTTAGACTTAAAACGGAATTTAATATACCAAACAACTAATTCTATAAATACCTTCAAATCAGACACGCTATCCAGACACAGTTCAGGTCGCATATAATCGAATGGACCCAGATCCCCACTCTCACAAAAATAATGAATTTAGACACATCCAAAGGATTAATCTCTGAGCTATATGCCAGACTGGAAGTTAGAAAAATAAATTGAGCAGGGCCTTCCAGTAGAGAAGTAGTAGTAGTAGTAGTAGAGAGGAATGGGAGAGAGATGTGGGGGCAATGACCACGGAGGACAGGGATAGGATCTTGAGAAGAGGAACACTGGTCTCAATTTCCCCCTCACAGGAGATATCTCACCTGTTCCTAATACATATGCCCCGTACACACGGTCGGACATTGATCGGACGTTCCGACAACAAAATCCCTAGATTTTTTTCGACGCATGTTGGCTCAAATTTGTCTTGCATACACACGGTCACACAAAGTTGTCGGAAAATCCGATCGTTCTAAACGTGGTGACATAAAAGACGTACGTCGGAACTATAAATGGGGCAGTAGCCAATAGCTTTCCTCTCTTAATTTATTCTGTGCATGCGTGGCACTTAGTGCGTCGGATTTGTGTACACACGATCAGAATTTCCGACATTGGATTTTGTTTTGGGAAAATTTTATAGCAAGCTCTTAAACTTTGTGTGTCGGAAATTCCTATGGAAAATGTGTGATGGAGCCTACACACGGTCGGAATTTACGACAACAAGGTCCTATCACACATTTTCCATCGGAAAATCCTATCGTGTGTACGGGGCAATAGAGTATATTATACCCCCCAAAAAATGTTCAAACTTGGGTGGAGACAAAACGACCAGTGCCCCAGATGCAGGGCATCAGGGGACCTTATCCATATGGTATGGAAATGCCCAAAGCTATTTAGATATTGGATAGAGATCGTAGATAGGATAAGTAAAATCTTTAAGACTGCAATAGAACTGACGGCCAAGACCTGCTTATTGGGGGACATGGAGGGGGGCAGAGTCTTGAAGGACACCATTGAAGTAGTGTTAAGAGAAAGAGAAAAGAGAAAATTAATCGCACAGCAATGGCAAGCACACAAACCCCCGACTGTAGAGAACTGGGTTGAGATTATCAACTCAGTAGTTGGGAATGAGAGAGTGATATATATTAGGCAAGGTAATTATAGGAAGTTCGAGAGAATGTGGAGGCCCTGGCTGGATAAGATGGGGTATCCCCTATAGGGGGAGAATGGTGAACGCATAGAGATCCTCCCTGCGCTTTTTCTTTTTTTTTTTTCTTCTTTTTTTTTCTCTTCCTCTCCCTACTTATCTCTGGCTGTTCCCAGCCCCCCTCTATTGAGGATTTTGGACGCCCCTTGCTCTGTCATTCTTCCCGACCCCATGGAGTATGTTTGTCCATTTATCCATTCTTTTTGGTGATTTTGCAATCAATAGAATGTATATATAGTTAAGGACTGGGTGATATGGGGGTGGGGGGGGGCTGGGAGGGAGGGAGTGGGTAGATAAAACAGTAATAGCGTCATGCATTGTAAGACATTACACAATATTTTATAATATTGTATTTTTTAACTTTTCTTTGTTACCTGTGTAATAATAACACAACAAATAGATAAAAAAAAGTAGTATTAATTAAAAAAAAAAAGATGTTGGGGGACAAGAGCCATCTGCTTCCTGGCAACCAAGGATGCTGAGTGACAAGAGCCACCTGTGTCCTGGCAACCAAGGATGCTGGGCGACAAGTGCTGCCTTTGTCCTTGTAACCAAAGATGTCAGGGGACAAGAGCCATCTGCGTCCTGACAACCAAAGATGCTGGGTGCAAGAGCCACCCAACTCATGGCAACCAAGGACGATGGGTGACAAAAGCCACCTGTGTCCTGGCAACCGAGTATGCTGGGCAACAAGAGCTGCCTATGTTCTAGTAACCAAATATGCTGAGTGACAAGTGCTGCCTACATGCTGGCAACCAAGGATGCTGGCTGACAAGAGCCACCTACGTCCTGGCAATTGTGGATACTGGGCAACAAGAGCTGCCTGTGTCCTGGTAACCAAAGATGTTGGTGACAAGAGCAACCTCTGTCCCTAGCAACCAAGGATACTGGGTGACAGGAGCTGCCTATGTCCTAGCAACCAAGAATGCTGGGTGACAAGAGCTGCTTACGTCCTGGCAACAAAGGATGCTGGGTGACAAGAGCTGCCTACGTCCTGGCAACCAAAGATGCTGGGTGACAAGAGCTTCCTACATCCTGGCAACAAAGGATGCTGAGTGTCAACAGCCACCTGTGTCCTGGTAACCAATGATGCTGGGCAACTAGAGCTGCCTAAGTTCTGGCAACCAAGGATGCTGAGTGACAAGAGTCACCTGTTTAGCCTTTTTTTTTAATTTAGGGAATGTTTTTTATACCAATGCAATAATTGAGGATGTGGTACCACCAGTAAATCCACCAAGCAGAAGAAGAAGCCTGCAGCCCCCCCCAATCTATGTGTACTTATTGTGCTCAGCAATCACTGTCTCAGTCACTAGACAGTCCACGCTTTCTTACAGATGTGGCCTACCTCACACTCTACCTCACAGACAGGTGTTGACTCCTACCTGTCCCTTTTTAAGGCCTTCACTGTAAGTGGGTTTGCCTTTTCTGGACTAAAGTCCCTGTAATCTAGGTTTGGAGGCTCTTTTTAACCCAAAGTCTCCCCAAGCTTCCGAATTCCAAGTCCCAAATGGGGACTTGCCAATTCTGAGAGAGCTGTAAATCATTCCTCTCCTCTTCAACTGGACAACCCCAGAGACCCTCACCCTGCATGGGTGAAAACCCATTACTACTCAAAACTACATTCAAGTTGTCCCCTTGAAAGGGACCATAACCCAAATAGCAAGGAAATGTATCCCCTGCCCTGGACACATCCCTGGCATCCTGTACAATACTTTAGGCAAACCATCTTCCTGCTTCAGCCATTCAGCTTCCCGTGTCACCTCTGTGCCCTCCCCTCCCCCTCCAATTCTAATTCTACTACACTTCTGGTGGTGTACACAGTACACAATACATTGCAGCCGTAGTACAGTTGCTAATACAGTGCAGGCAGTGTACACAGTATCTAACACAGTGTGTACAGTGTCTACTACACTTCTGGTGGTGTACACAGTACACAATACAGTGCAGCCGTAGTACAGTTTCTTCTACTTTTCTGGTGGTGTACACAGTATCTAATACAGTGTGTACAGTTTCTACTACACTTCTGGTGGTGTACACAGTATCTAATACAGTGTAGTGTTGTGTTGCAAAACAAAATATACATCATGTCTGGAAGGCCACTGAGTAGAGGCAGACGCTCACAGGCCACTAAAAGAGGGCAAGCAGCCTCTGTGTCTACAGTCAATAGTGCCGGTCATGGACATGGTGCATCCTCTGCCGGTGGCCATGGGGCATGCTTGTCCTTTTTTTCTGCTGCTGGCCGTGTTATTGAGCCAGAACATGCAGAAGAGTTGGTGGAGTGAATAACAAAGCTGTCCTCGTCCTCTGTCACCCAGGCTCAGAGTAGTTTGCCTTCCAACGCAGCTGCCAAAGTTGCCTATTCCACCGGCTCCCAGCGATTTGAAGGCTCCGATGTTGGTTCCCAGGTTGAGGAAGGGAGTAACGTGAGCCTAGAGAGAGGTGGTGCCCAAGAAGGACAAGAAACTGGCAGTCATGTTCCCCCAAGCTGCAGCATACTGCCAAGTTTGCTCCAGTGACGAGGAGAGAGGGGATGATGAGGTCACTGACTGTACTTGGGTGCCTGAGAGGAGGAGGAGGCACAACTCCAATGAGGCAGGATGTCCTCTAGGGGGCAGCTTTAGGGCAGCCACCCTATTGCATCACACCGCAGAGCTCCGCAGGTGCAGGGCGCTGCTGAGTCCCGCTGACTTTTAAAAGTTTCTTGGTGTGGGCCTTTTTCGACACGTGTGCAGCAGATCGCACCATTGCTGTTTGCAACCTATGTCTGAAGTGGATCAAGCGTGGTCAGAACAGCAGCCGCTTGGGCACCACATGCTTGACCAGACATATGATGACCTGCCATGCAGTCCGTTGGCAACAGCACTTGAGAGACCCACATAAAAGAAAAAGACAGACTTCTTGCTCCTCACCTGGGATCTCCAACCCCATTATACCTCCAGTCCTCTCAAAAACCAGCACTGAGAGGAATGAAGGTATAGCAATAGGTGTCCCAAGTACTTGCAGCCAATCTGCTAGCAGTACAGCACCATCTGGTTTTAGCAGGCAAATTTCCCTATCCCAGTTGCTGAACTGTAAAAAGAAATTCAATCCCAGCCATCCACATGCTCAGCGCCTAAATGCTAGCTTGGCCAAATTTCTAGCACTTCAACTGTTGCCTTTTCAGCTGGTAGACTCTGCCCCCTTCGTGAATTTGTGGAATGTGCTGTACCTCAGTGGCAGGTTCCAAAACGCCATTTCTTTTCACGGAAGGCCATTCCGGCTCTCTACCGGCATGTGGAAGACAATGTTTTGGCCTGGTTGGACAGGTCGGTCAGCAGTAAGGTGCATATTACCACTGACTCATGGTCCAGCAGGCATGGGCAGGGACGTTACCTTTCATTAACGGCGCACTGGGTAACTCTGCTGCCAGCTGGGAAGGATGCAGGACAGGGTTCAGTATTGTTGGAGCTTGTTCCGCAACCACGCCTCCAAAATGCTAGTGGTGATTCTGCCACAGCTCTCTCCTCCACCCCCTCCTCTTCATCTTCCTCTATGGCCTCTTCTGCAGATTTGTCCTCTGAACCAGCGGTGCTTCGTAAGCGATCAAGGGGCTACACAAGCAGTCAGGCAAAAAGATGCCATGAGGTGCTTGAGTTGGTCTGCTTAGGGGGTAGGAGCCTGGGGCACTGTCAGGGAGGAGGTTGTTATCATGTGATCCTTAGTGACCCAGAGGATTCAGAATTGAATGCCTCTGCAAACTTACGCTGCATGGCCTCCCTGATTCTGCAAAGCCTGCGAAAGGACCCTAGGATTCGTGGTATCAAAGAGAGGTATCATTACTGGCTGGCAACCCTTCTTGATCCACGTTACAAGGGTAAGGTTGCAGAACTTATCCTGCCTTCGCAGAGGGAGCAGAGGATGTAACATCTTCAGGAGGCCTTAAAGAAAGGTTTGTGCAATGCATTTCGAGACCCTGGGAGGTTACAATATCCTGGTGCTGGACAACGTGTTGCTGAGGCTTCGTTCAGTCAGAGGAAGAGCGGTGGAGAAGGTGGCCGGCTGCCTTTAAACAATTTTTCAGTCCTCAGCGCCAAGGTCTGATCGGTTCAAGCAACCATCGCCAGGGTCTGCATTACATGGTGCAGGAATATCTAGGGGCAAGAGCAGATCATTCCAACAGAGCATCCACTGGGTTACTGGGTCTTGAGGATGGACCACTGGCCAGAACTTGCTCAATATGTAGTTGAGCTACTGGCCTGTCCTGCATCCAGCGTTATTTCTGAATGCACATTCAGTGCTGCTGGAGGGTTTGTAACGGATCATAGCGTGCGCCTGTCCACAGACTCCGTTGATAGGCTCACATTCATAAAAATTAATCAGTCTTGGATCAGCAGTTATCAAGCACCTGATGCTGAAGTAACTGATTGAATTTTCTATGGATGTGGGATCCCTTGAAGACTGCCTATCCTGACTATCCTATTCCTCCTCAATCTTGATGATGCTAGCTTCCAACAATATTTTTGGTTTAGGGCACCACCACCCAAGGCCCAATTTTTCTTCCCCTGTTTAACAGGGGCATGTAATTACTATTTTTGATATAATATTTCACAGCAGGGCCCGTTCCTGTGCCCAACAAGAGTATCTGTGAGGGTTTACAGTTTTGTGGCACTACCACCACCCAAGGCCCAATTTTTCTGCCCCTGTTTAACAGGGGCATGTAATTACAATTTTTTATATAATATTTCAACGCAGGGCCTGTTCCTGCGGAAAACAAGAGTAACTGTGAGGGCTTATAGTGTTGTGGCACCACCACCACCACCCAAGGCCCAATTTTTTTGCCCCTGTTTAACAGGGGTATGTAATTACAATTTTTGATATAATATTTCAACGCAGGGCCCATTCTGGCGCCCAACAAGAGTAACTGTGAGGGGTTACAGTGTTGTGGCTCCACCACCCAAGGCCCAATTTTTCTGCCCTGTTTAACAGAGGCATGTAATTACAATTCTTGATATAATATTTCATAGCAGATCCCGTTCCTGCGCCCAACAAGATTAACTGTGAAGGCTTACAGTGTTCTGGTACCACCACCACCTCCAATGCCCAATTTTCTGTAGAGTATATAGGGCAGGCCGTATAGTATATATACTGCTGTTTTTTCTGCCTCTGTTTAAAAAGGGCATGTAATTACAATTTTTGATATAGTATTTCACAGCAGGGTCCGTTCCTGCGCTCACCAAGAGTAACTGTGAGGGCTTACAGTGTTCTGGTACCACCAACACCTAAGGCCCAATTTTCTGTAGAGTATATAGGGCAGGCCGTATAGTATATATACTGCTGTTCAGAGTATATAGTTCCTGGGGGACCCCCACGCCATTTTTTTTATTTGGGTGCGGGGGGGGGGGCATGCTTTTTTTTTCAATGATTTTCATCTATATTGCCAGGACCCGACAATACATTACAGCCGCGAGTAGTTGTAAATTACATTTTTTCCTTTAGAAATGTAATTTTGCTGTGGTATTGTTCTAAACACGGGAAAAATGCACTACTTTACAAGCATACTAAGGATACCCCCAGGCACGATATTTAAAGGAATATTTCATTTTTATTGTTTCACTTTAAGCATTATTAAATCACTGCTTCCGAAAAAATGTCAGTTTTTAAAACTTTTTTTTGCATTGATACATGTCCCCTGGGACAGGACCCGGGTCCCCAAACACTTTTAATGGCAACAACTTGCATAAAAGCCTTGAAAATGAGCACTTTTAATTTTTACGTTCGCGTCCCATAGACTTTAACGGTGTTCGCGTGTTCTAACACATTTTTTGCCTGTTCGCATGTTCTGCTGCGAACTGAACCAGGGGGTGTTCGGATCATCCCTAGCTACTACCTCAAACCATCCAAATAACCTCCTGAGTAGGGTGACCATATTTCCAAACTGCCATTTAGGGACACCCCCCTGCCCCCCTTTCCAAAAAAAGATGGGGGGTTGGGGGAATGTAGTCTCGGGGTTGACGGGGAATTCGGCAGCTGGGGTGATTTGTCGGGTGAATAGCTGGTGTTGTACTACATTGTAATATATAATGAAATTGTTCAACCATAATGCAGAATCAATGGGGACCCTGAGCTTGTCACTAGCCACCAGATGCAGCGTGCCACTTGCCACAGTTGTCTGCCACGAGATGCAGCTTGTTACTTGCCACTGTCGCCTGCCCCCAGATGCAGCTTGTCACTTGCCACCATTGCCTGCCGCCAGATGCAGCGTGTCACTTGCCACCAGATGCAGCTTGTCACTTGCCACCAGATGCCAATTGTAACCCATTGCCTGCCACCAGATGCAGCATTTCACTTGCCACCGTTGCCTGACGCCAGATGCAGTGTGCCACTTTCCACCCATAGCCTGCCATCAGATGCAGTATGCCACTTTTCACCTGTAGCCTGCCACCAGATGCAGTGTGCCACTTTCCACCCATAGCCTGCCATCAGATGCAGTATGCCACTTTCCACCCATAGCCTGCCATCAGATGCAGTATGCCACTTTCCACCCATAGCCTGCCATCAGATGCAGTATGCCACTTTCCACCCATAGCCTGCCATCAGATGCAGTATGCCACTTTTCACCCGTAGCCTGCCACCAGATGCAGTGTGCCACTTGTCACCTGTAGCCTGCCACCAGTCTGATACACTGGAGCCCCAGGAAAGTGAACGCCCCTCCCTCCACTGGCTGCTGATGTTACTTCTCCCATGCGGGGGCCTGGGGGGTGTCAGATCTTCAGCTCTGAGGGGTTCATGCTGGAACCTGTAGTCCTTCACTTTTGGGGGGTTACACCCCCCAAAAGTGAAGGACTACAGGTCCCAGCATGAACCCCCGATATCTAAGGATGTGATTCCCCCCCCAAATTGAAGGACTACAGGTCCCAGCATGGACCCCTGAGAATTAAGGGTGTGACCCCATAGATTTCACATGCTAATGCTGGGACCAGTAGTTCTTCACTGATTGGGGGGGGGCATCACATCTTCAGTTCTAAAGGGGTTCATGCTGGGACCTGTAGTCCTTCACTTTTGGGGGGGGGGGGTCACATCCCAGCATGAACCCTGTCCTGATATCTAAGGATGTGTCCTCCTTCCATCCCTCTGAGGGTGTCATCTCATCTGTCAGTGTCCTCTCCTCTTCTGCAGACCCCTTATCTGCCAACCGTACACACATGTGGCGCTCCTGTGAAGAGCTGACAGTTCAGCACAGAATGCTGGCTGCTGGGGGAGAGCTGATTGAGGATTTTAACCCCGATATGTCCATGGTGAGTCCTTTGGATTCACTTGCCTTTCTATAAATCTCATCTCTCCTCGTGCACTTCTGCATGCTGCTGGCTGAATGATGCAGGGAGGAGGTGGGTGGAGCTAATCAGTAGACGCGGAGGGGGAAGTTAAATCTTCCCGCTGTGAATGCTGGGGCTCTGTCTCTCTCCTCCTCATGACGTCACTGGTTGCTAGAGGCGAGGCGGGCAGTGGCTAGCAACCATTTGGGCACTGAGCCAGCGGCTCATGTAAAAGGGGTCTCACCAGCCAGGGGTCCACCACAGGCTGTCAGTGAGTGACAGCAGCGATGTGAGGGATATTTTAGAGGGCATAAGTACGGTCCAGGGCCAGGGGGCAATTCCGGGACACTGTATTGTCCCGGAATGAGGGTGTCCGGCACCCGGGACAGACCTGCTGATTGCGGGATTGTCCCGGGCAATCTGGGACATGTGGGCACCCTACTAATGAGCTGTCGGGTGCAAGAAAAGCAGTCGCTCAGCTTCCAGCGTGATAATCAATAAAGATGATCCACAACTCCATACATGCTTTTAATCTTTTCAAATTTAGTGACACTCTATAAAAACAGGTAGGTACAGTAGATGTTAACGCATTCCAGCCATGACGGCCTTCTTCACAACAAATATACAATGCCTTTGGCAGACAGACATATAAACCATTTAGCTCTTAGTCCCGCTTTAACACATCTATTTCAAAGTAATGTTTTTTGCCGTTTTTGTCCTTATAATGACGGAGATATACGTTGGAATTTCCTCTTTAAACAACAAGAAAAAGATGTCACGAGGTATTCCGTCTTCTGTGCAGACGCGTATTCTTGAAAAAAGCCAATTCAGCACAAGTGGCCACAGAGACACCCTGAAGCGGGACTGTCGCACCTGTTATATGTAACCGCCAGAGAGGGCTAATGAGATCTCCGCCAGAGGCCTAATGGATTCACCCTTCAGTGATGTGGAAATACACCCGACTACACAGCTTTTCAACTTCATAAAAATACCCGCTTCTGTTCATAATGAGGTGTAAGACCCGTGGAAAGGATGGCAATAAACTGTTTTCTATAAAAATAAGAAGCCTCAGACTGTGCTGAACCCCGGGCAGATATCAACGACACAGTAAAGCAACACTAAAATCTTTAAAAAAAATAAATAAATACATTTTTTGTTGTTGAAATTTAACCACTTACAGAACTGAAGATTTTCCCCCTTAATGACCAGGACATTTTTTGCGACGCTCTACCCAAACAAAATTAACGTCCTTTTTTTCCCACAAATAGAGCTTTCTTTTGGTGGTATTTGATCACCTCTGGTTTTTATTTTTTGCGCTATAAACAAAAAAGAGCGACAATTTTGAAAAAAAATACAATATTTTTTACTTTTTGCTATAATAAATATCCCCAAAAAAATAAAAATTTCTTCACCAATTATGTATTCTACATATTTTCGGTTAAAAAAAAATAATCGCAATAAGCATATATTGATTGGTTTGCACAAAAATTATAGCATCTACAAAATAGGGGATATATTTATGGCATTTTGTAATTTTTTTTTTACTAGAATTGCCCTGTACACGCGATCGGACATTCAGACAACAAAATCCATGAATTTTTTCTGACGGATGTTGGCTCAAACTTGTCTTGCATACACACGGTCGCACAAAGTTGTCGGAAAATCCGATCGTTCTGAACGCGGTGACGTAAAACACGTACGTCGGGACTATAAACGGGGCAGTAGCCAATAGCTTTTGTCTCTTAATTTATTCTTAGCATGCGTGGCACTTTGTGCGTCGGATTTGTGTACACGCGATCGGAATTTAACCGATCGGATTTTGTTGTCGGAAAATTTTATAGCCTGCTCTCAAACTTTGTGTGTCGGAAATTCAGACGGAAAAAGTCCGATGGAGCCTGCACACGAACGGAATTTCCGACAACACAATCCGATCGCACTTTTTCCGACGTACAGGGCATAATGGTGGTGATCTGTGATTTTTTTTTTTTTTTTTTTTTTTGTACAAAGTATTTTATTGGTTTTCAGAAAAAAAAATACAATAAAACAAGGATATCAACTTGTGGATCACAGTACAGAACAGTGTTCATCCTAACAAGAAGGTGTTAGGTCAACCGGGTGTATGCTATGCATTTGGTGTGTGGAGAGCGCCCTCCACTCCCGACACCCCCATTGGGATCAAACTGTGTTCAGAGAGGAGTGGGCACACCACCGCTTTTCATTATGTTAACTCCTCAAGAGGCTCCCTTACTGTAGTAATCTGCGATTTTTAGCAGGACCGCGACATTGCGGCGAACAGATCGGACACTTTTGACACTTTTTTGGGACCTTTGACATCATACAGCGATCAGAGCTAAAGAAATAGCCACTGATTACTGTATAAATCTCACTGTCAGGGAAGGAGTTAACACTAGGGGGCGATCAAGGGGTTAAGTGTGTTCCCTGGGAGTGTTTCTAACTGTATGGGGGATGGGACTGACTGGAGGAGGAGATCGCTGTTCCTGATCACTAGGAACAGCAGATCTCTCTCTCCTCCCCTGTCAGAACGGGGATCTGTCTGTTTACATTGAGAGATCCCTGTTCTGGCTCTCGTTCCTGCGTTCGCGGGTGGCCGGCGGACATCGTGGCCGCCGGCCACAGCCAGAGCGGCCGCGTGCGCCTGCTACGGTTTCTTGAAGGAGCCAATGTACACCTACGGCGATTTGCTGGAACGTGCCGACCTGCTGCCGTATAACGACAGCGACTGGTCAGCAAGTGGTTAAAAACTCTATTAAAATTGAAAAAATATATATTCATATTTTTAACTTAAGACCTTCCCACCTGGCCTATAGCAGAATGACGGCCGGGCAGTGGCCTTCCCATCCTAGCGGGACGTTATGTGATGTCCTTCGAATCTCGCCACTCGGGCACGCAGTGCACCCTTCGGTGGTGAGCTGTGTCCCTCAGGCACAGGGCACCGCCGATCAGGGTAAGGAGATGATGACCTAGGCTCTTTACAATGTGATCAGCCGTGTCCAATCACAGCCGATCACATGTAAACAAATGCATTTCCTTTCCTCAGCGCTGTCAGTGTCCGAGGAAAGGAAATCTGATAACCGGTTTTCCAGTTACAGGGGACATTTACACTGATAATCAGGCCACTGATTATCAGTGTAGCCCCATCAGGGCAATATACAAAAAGTATTGGGACGCCTGCCTTTACACACTCACACTGGCTGCTCGTCTATTAAGGGCGCACGGGCGACACCCCCCTCTATGAATAATGGATAGATTCATGCATAGCATGAATCTATCCATGGCTGCCGCTAGCCACCCCCTATTCAGACGACCGGCCCCTTTTCGGGCTCCGGGCGCCTGAATTACAGCAGTGGAGGTGTATTTTTGAAGCACCTGATTAGAGCCATAGGCTTTCCTTCCGCTGAGGAAAGGAAATGCATTTGTTTACATGTGATCGTCTGTGATTGGACACAGAGATGATGGTTGCAGGAAAGAAAATTGCTTGTTTCCCCCATCAACACAGTCAGAATCCCTCCCATGGAAACTTTATGTTCTCCCAGCAGGTGGCATGGTAAGCCATCCCGGGCGGGAGAACATAGTGATCATTGCTAGCAGCTATAGCCACTGACAATAATCACATGTAAAAATCCAACATGTTGGTTGTACCCATGTCAATCGCTGAATCAACTTGGGTATAATCAGCCTGCCCATAGAGGGTTCGAATCTCGGTCCCTGCTAAACCAGCAAAGTTTTGACCAATCTATGGCCGGCTTTACTGTCACGGGATAGGGGGGGACCTGTAAGTGTTACTGAACTGCAGCAGAGACCAATCAGATCTCCTGCCCTGCCAGACAGGGCTGTACTGTGTGGCAGAGCTGTGTCCATTTCAACCCTGGATGGACAGAAATGTAAGTTAAACACCTCTCTTATATGTAGCGGATCAGCCGGCAGAAGCCTCCCCCCCCCCCCCATACGCGTTTTGTTTTGGTCAGGAGTTCCACTTTAAGCAAGAAAACATTTACCCAGCGCGAGAACTGTGCTGATTCCTCCAGATCAAATCATTACTTAGTGACTGCACCCAATGTATCTTCCCTGTCCTGTGGCTGAGGCTGACATTAATGGTGATGAGAAATATATTGATGTGATGCAGGAAGATGTAATATCTGTGTGGTCTGCTCAGAATTTCCTTCTCCTCTCCGCAGGCCTGCCAGGGCGACCGGAATCTGGGATCCCGCCAGATACTGATCTTATGAATGGGAGGGGGAGGGGAGACACCGGAGATGTTCATCCTAAAACACACTGACAGGTGAAGAATATCAACCTTCCATTCTACTAAGTGCAATCAGAGTGTCACTGGGACCAGGCCAAGTGCTGGGGGCAGAGATAGATAGATAGATAGATAGATAGATAGATAGATAGATAGATAGATAGATAGATAGATAGATAGATAGATAGATAGATAGATAGATAGATAGATAGATAGATAGATAGATAGATAGATAGATTTCCATAACTGTTTTTCTATTCTGTGCAGAATGGGGCAAATCAAATGTACTCCGGCTATATTCTCTGCAATTTAAATGTATGAATGGGAACAATACCTCACTATGGCCACTAGATAGAGCTGAAGAGCTTGTGTATTTCCTATGATACTAAGAGCCACCTAGTGGCCATAATGGAGTATTTTCCCCTTCCACACATTTGATCTCCAGAGAATCTAGCCTGAGAACATTCAATTTTGCCCCAGTCGCACCAAACAAATTTACAAAAAGCTTCAGTATATGGCTACACCCTTAAGAAACAACTTTAATTTATATTTTTACCTCGTCCTGCGGTGGAAACCTCACACCGCACTTGCTATATAAAAAAAAAAACATAACACTTAGATACTACCCCCAGGAACTACAGGCCTTCTAGCGATAGATCTGTGAAGACGGAGTTCTATAGGAAGGATTTCTGAGTCAGGTCCCGCCAGTCGGTGTTTCTAGTTGCCGTTAATAGAAAGGCGCTCATTAATACCCTCACACGGAACGTTTGCCTCCATTGTGTTGCTGCAACAAATGGAACTCTTCACACAAAGAGGAGTTGCACAAGCCGCACACATACATATATAATTTTAGTCAGCAGCTACCTTGACTGCTGCAGCGAGAAATAAAGGCGAGCCAGTGAAACCTCTTATCTGGGCTGTTATTAATAATATAAGGATCGTGGATGTGTACATCAAAACAAATAGCGCTGGGGAAAAGCTAAATTACTACAGAGGGACATGTCATGGAAACATAATGTTCTTCAATCTTTTGTAGCATTGTCGCCTTGTCATACCGCTGTCCTCCGTACCCACAGAGCACCAACCCAATAAAATATGGAAAGCGATATCAATGTCAAAGAAAAAAATAGCTGTGCGAAAAGTGGCAGATGGAAGCTGCCATCCTTTGGCCGTCAGGCTGCACTCAGGTGACATCATGTAATAGTAAATTATGACAATCTAGAGCAGTGGTCCTCAGTCACGGGGCCAGAGCCCACTGCCGGGCCTTTGTTTCAAGTCAGCTGCAGATCACCTACCCCAACCTCCCACAGTGCCTCCCAGCTTCCATAGTGGCCTGCCAATCTTCCATAGTGGACCACAGTGCTGTTCAATACACACAGTGCCCCCCAATCTCCCAGACCCCATAGTGCTTTCTAACCTACCATAGTAGACCACAGTGCCTCTGAACACCTATAGTGCCCCCCCCAACCTTCCACAGTGCCTCCCAACCTTCCATAGTGAAACACAGTGCCCTTCTACACCCACAGTGCCCCCCAACCTTCCAGCTCTGATAGTGCTACCTGACCTTCCATAGTAGACCATAGTGCCCTCCTAACCTTCCACAGTGCCTCCCAGCTCCCATGGTGACCTGCCATCCTTCCATAGTGGTCCACAGTGTCCTTCAACACCCACATTGCCCCCCAACCTCCCAGCTCCCATAGTGCTTCCATAGTAGACCACAGTGCCCCACAAAACCCTTAGTGCCCCCCCAACCTCCCACAGTGCCTCCCAGCTCCCATAGTGCCCACCAACCTTCCATAGTGGAGCACAGCGCCCTTCTACGCCCACAGTGCCCCCCCAACCTCCCAGCTTAAATAGTGCCCTCCAACCCTCTATAGTGAAGCGCAGTGCATTTCTACACCCACAGTGCCCCCCACAACCTCCCACCTCCCATAGTGCTACCTGACCTTCCATAGTAGACGTTAAAAAAATGCAGCGCTAAGAGAATATGACACACTCCAAAATCTTTCCGGGGTAGATATTCAAAGGTGAAATAGTGAATGATTGTATGAATACACATTCAAATAAGTACATATAAGTGTTCAGTGCATAAATAAAAACAATAGGTGAACTCATGTGGACACAGCACAATACCTTAAGCAGAAGGAACATGTATAGTCCATATGTTAGTTACACATGAAATGTTATCTGTCCAAGGCTTTTCCACATAGCAATATAATTATAGTGAACTCTCATAAGTCCATATAGACATCCAATATAAAATATTCCATCTCGCAGAGATAGTATTAGGATTAAATTATTTTTATGAAGAAGATGACACAACTGTAGTGAATGGAATGATTTCCACACACGGCACCCAGGGATGTGTATCCAACACCAGGGAAGGGAGATGGGTACTCTTACCCCAAATCGTGGACACACACGCCATCGGCGGTGGGTCAATCAAGCATGAAACGATCTTCCAGGACGCACTCTCCCACTAGAACTCCTGTAGAAAGGATGTTGTATCCCAACCTCTACATCCAGGGGGTCAGTGATGAGGAAGATTCCAGCAGGGTAATACTTCTTGTCCTCAAAAAAAACAGCATGAATCATAGGAAAAAAGAAAAAAGGCCTCCACATAGTGCAGGTAAATCCGAGATAGAAATGTATTCAAATAAAATAGATAAAAAATGTACAGACATTGCATCAGATGCGTACATAACGTGATCACAAAAAATCGATAAAAAGCGCGGAATGTAGAGCTAAGCAGGCCATGTACCCGACATGTTTCGTACAAGAGGTACTTCAGTTGGGGCCCCAGTTGAAGTACCTCTTGTACGAAACATATCGGGTACATGGCCTGCTTAGCTCTACATACCGCGCTTTTTATCGATTTTTGTGATCACGTTATGTACGCATCTGATGCAATGTCTGTACATTTTTTATCTATTTTATTTGAATACATTTCTATCTCGGATTTACCTGCACTATGTGGAGGCCTTTTTTCTTTTTTCCTATGATTCATGCTGCTTTTTTGAGGACAAGAAGTATTACCCTGTTGGAATCTTCCTCATCACTGACCCCCTGGATGTAGAGGTTGCACCGTAGAGTACCCCATGGCCTCCTGGGACTCGTGACCAAGAGCAAGTATATTACAGCTTAGCAGTCCCCATATGCGGTGGCTGCATTTGTTTTTGTTTTTTTCAGGCTAAGAACATTTAATGGAAGTACAGAAAGCTACTTATTGATCCTGCAAGAAATCCTAAATCACTTCCTGTGTACTGAACTGAATTCTCAAACAATGTTCCCTGGTGTCTGCAAACTACAAAACAATTCCCCCCCATTTAAAGGCTCATTCCACCCTTCTGGAATTGTTCCACGTAGCACATATAGCAGTGCATTAGCAAACCTCCCAACATTTTGAGATGGGAATGAGGGACACCTACCAGCAAATGTATGTAGGCATAGGACACGCTCCCTGCCACACCCCCTTAAAGGAGAATTAACCCAAAAAAAAAGGTTAATTAAATCCACAAGTGCTTTTTTTTACCACTACTATTCCTTTATATTGGCTTTTAAAATGCACAAATGCAGCAATTTAGAAATTGGATGAAAGGTTTAGCACTGGGAAACACTTTTAAAAAGATAAAAAGTGCATTTTATATACATCTATATAGAGCAGACCAAAATGAGGGACAAATGAGGAGGAATGAGGGACAGAGGGACATTGCTCCAAATCAGGGACAGTCCTTCGAAATCAGGGACAGTTGGGAGGTATGCATTAGTGTCAGGATCACCAGGTCAAGATAAAGGAAGAAAACCTGGAAAAAAAAAAGAAAACGAATGCAGACATCACATCTATGGACTGGTGAGCTGCAACAGATGACATTTTTCGTCTTGGGTTTAGATACGCTGTAAATGAGAATAAGTCCCCCGCTGTTTCGTATTCTGTTTCTGGTCTGCTGCTTTTTTCTCCGTTCCATGCTAATTACTGTGATATTTTCTCACGTCTGTTTCCCGTGTTCCTACTGGGGAATTGTGTTTATAGTGCAGCACACAAGGCCGCCCCTCATTAGTGCAGATATTCTGGCTGTACGCTCATATCGTTGCCGTATTTACTCAGTTATGCCATTTGCTGCCACTTGGACCCATGTAGAAATCACATTTTGCTTCTCATTGCTTTGACGTTTTTACTCCCAGCTCATACCCTGCGTCAAACTAATTCCAAATGTTATTCCGATCTGTGCTTCAAATTATAGGCAATGAGTTGTAAAGATGAAACTTTAAGCTGAACCCTGGTCAGATATACAGTAAAAGGCACACATTAATGCAGATCTGTGTTTATTATTACGTGATTAGGGAGCATATTTATTTGAAAATATTGTTGGATAAATACAGTATGTTAAAGCATTTGTTTTTCCTTCATGAATTGTCTTTTTTTTTTGCTTATTAAAGTGATTTTCCTATGATCGTCAGCTCCATCTGGTGGCTATAATGCGGTATTATTCCTGAAACGCCTCAATCAGAAAACAATACTGCATTGTGGCCACTAGATGGAGCTTACAACTGCAGCAAATCACTGTCGCTACCAGAGTAAATTTTGTGGGGGGTTTTTTTTGCACACGTTTAAAAAGAAAAGGCCTGAAGGTTAGTTAAAACCCCCAACATTATACATTTTCTGAAAGCAGGCACCCTGGAGAATAAAATAGTGGTAGTTCCAAATTTTTTATGTCACATGATATTTACGCAAAGTGCAAAATGTCACTAAAGGTAATTTTGGGGTGCACAAATGCAAGTAATTACCCAATATTTGGGGTAAAATGTAAAACAATTGCGCCGATACCGATTTTTTTTATCAGCCAGTTCGAGTACCGATACTTTCGGTCAGGTACTGTCACCACATCCCAATAATATAAAAATAAGAGAATAACCCTCTTTAGAGACGGGACTTTGAAGGTCACATGAATACCAATTAGTATTGCGATGTGCGATTTGCATCAATACAAAAAAAATTGTCAGAAATCGCACTGCAAAGAATTGCATGAGATTTGAACAGAAATGCGGTGCTATTCCTGTCCGAATCGCATGTGATTTCCCCCACCGCTCCTGTGTGTGTTTGTATAGAAAGAGATTAAAGCGCCATCTAGTGGGCAGGTTAAAAAATGTTAGAACTCACAGTACATATCTGGCCACATGCAAAATAATCTACATAGGTGTCCCGGTCTGCTGATGGTAACAAATCAGGGCTGCTGGAGGTGCTCACAGGGCTGGAGGATAAGTTCCGGGACCCCGTGGGTATAGGGAGGAAGTGATGTCAGCTTGGGGACGGACTGCCTCCACATCTCCTCCAGCCCCGTGAGCACCTCCATCGGCCCTGATTTGCTACCATCGGCGGCCTGGGACACCTATGTAGATTATTTTGCCTGTGGCCAGATATGTACTGTGAGTTCTAACATTTTTTTAACTGCCCACTAGATGGCGCTTTAATCCCCTTCTATATAAACACACACATACACAGGAGCGGTGGGGGAAATCGCATGGTATTTGGACAGGAATCGCACCACATTCCTGTTCAAATCGCATGCAGTTTTTTGCAGTGCAATTTGCGCCCATTCCTTTTGTATTGATGCAAATCGCAACAAAAAGTTTCGGTATTGGGAGCATTTGGGCGAGTACCAATACTGCCTGGTATTGGCACCGGTGAATCCCTAGTAATATATAAAAGAAGAGGTTGTGGCAAGTAAATAGATGGCCAGCATGCCAAGCTTTACATTTAGACATGCTCACAAAATTACAGCAAACTTCAGTACCCTATATTTTCCAAAGGTGACGCTTTAAGAGTCCCTGCAGGTCATCAGAGTTAACTGTGAATATTGGACCTAGAATTATTGCTCTAATGCATTTACATTCATGTGTTCACATATGTGGGGGCAGGCTAAAAAAAAGGTTTTGGGGGGGTGGGAGTTTAAGTGTTTGGGTGTAACTTTTTTGACTTTTTTTTTTCTTTTTACTTTCACTAAAACTTTATTTATATCACATAAGGGACACAAAGTTCCCTATGTAATATACAATTTTTAAGACAGGTTCTCTTTAATGAGACATCAGGGGGTCTTTTAGCCCCCTGATGTCTCATCTGCCTTCCATTGAAGCTAATGGTGCTCAGACACAAGAAACAAGGCGACGTTTAAGACCCCTTTCACGCCAGCGGACTGATTGGGTCCGCCTGTCCGTTTTTCAGGTGGACCGGATCGGACCACCCATTGTTCTCTATGAGGCGGCGGATGTCAGCTGACACCTGCTGGTAGACATGTGCAGAATGAAAAAATTAGTTTAGTTTCCTTCGTTTAATTCATTTTCAGAATTTGTTTTGTTTATTCGTTTTCGAATCAATTCAAATTTTTTTAATTCAAATCAATCTGAAAAGTTTTCAAATCAATTTCGAATAGTTTTCGATTTCGAATGGTTTTTGAATTAGAAATATTTTCGAATTCAAAAAGTTTTCCGAATTCAAATATTTTTGGAATGCAAACAGATTTCCAAAGAGAATAAAATGGAATAGAAAATAAAGGAATAGAATAGAAATAATATATATTTTTTCTATTCTATTTCTTTCTTTTCTATTCTATTTTATTCTCTTTGGAAATTGGAAAACTTTTCAAATTCGAAAAGCCTTCGAAAACTACTTTTTTTTTTCGTTATTTGGGATTAGTTTAAATTCGGTACTATTCTAATTCGGATACATCCGAATTTCCGAAAAACGAAAATTCATCACATGTCTACCTGCCAGTATCCCAATTCGGTCCACTAAAAACAGGTGGATGGGGATACCTTTGGCATCCGTCCGGCGGATCGGATGACGATCGAATGGAAACAAACACGCAGTCCATTTCCATCCCACCCCCCTATAGAGAGCAGCAGGCTGTGTCTGTGTCCGGAGCGGACATGGATCTGTCATCCACCTGTTTAGCGGGGATCAGCGGAGGGATCCCCCATTGAGCAGGCAAATCCGTTTAGACAGATTCCCCCCCCCCCCCCGTGTGAAAGGACCTTACATGTCTCTACTGGGATCATTCTAGCTAGGGGAGTCAGTGAATGGATGGTCACTGGTCTTCTTCTCCTCCACCCACCATGTTTCCCAGGATTTGCTGACCCACCTGTGGGCCAAGGACCCGCATACCTGGGGGGAGAGTGTTGGGCTTGCCAGGAGGGGAGGGGTCATAGAAAACAATTGGGCGGCTTTAGTGAAACCCCCTACTGCCACCACCATGAGACATACAGAAGTGGCAGCAAAAGGGTTCAAGTGAACCTAAACCGAATATATAATTTATTGCAGTCCTTGGTGATTACTAGTCCTTTTTCAAGCTTTTTTTTTTGCTTTAATTTCATCTGGTAATCCTACAAATAATACTTATCCTGCCCCTGGGTGGCTACGTCACCTCCTCCACTGTATCTATGAAGGGAGCCGGGATGGTTACCCTAGGCTGCTCTGCTTATAGGCACTTCAAACATCTCTTCATCTCAATTACGTAGGGGGGGGGGGAGGGGGGGGGGGCAATTGGTATTTTACAGAAGCTTGGAAGGCTATCTCAACCCAATTGCTAAAAATTTCACCTCCGCCAACATCGATTTTAATTGGTACAAGCACATGCTTTTCTTATCAAGTATCTGAAGTATTATTGCCAAAAGCTTTTTCTTCTAAAACTAATAAATAAATAGATAATAATAATAAAAAAAAAAAATACCCAGTATTTCAAGGCTCCACAGATTCTAGAAACGAGTATAAAAGAGTCTTTTGGGCCAGCGTTAGGCTGTAATGCCTAGACCGCCCACCTCGAGATTTGACTGCCAGTCAGTGACGCTCTGGTGCTCCTGACACCGCTTGGACTATAGGTCAACTGACAGTGAAGTTCTCATATGTAGATAAGTCCTGTGCTTCATCCCTCTGGGGCTCCGCTGGCCGTCCACCTTATTAGTGAACAGAGAGCCAGGGGTAGGCTATAGTGTCAAGGCATTCGGCTTCCAGTATTAGAACTGTCAGGAGGAAAAGGCCAGAGAACTTTTCAGCAAGGCTTCCAGAAAAGATCACTTACATGTGCCCACTCCAATATGAATCTAAAGGCCTCCCGGAGATAAAGGAATCATTATGGCCCGTTTCCAATTTCAGTTAAAAATATTAACTCCTGCTTAGAACTGGCTACCTTCTCGGCATTTCAGCCAAGATCAAGTGTAATATCTGTTCTTATCAGTGTCCAGTTGGTGTGCTCACCATCATGCCAGCCTTTTGGCAGGAATATCTGGCTGTATAGTGTCCCTGCTGGTATGATGGGGGCTCAGAAGGCTAGTACAGGCTGGAACCGAAATTGGGGTGCCCACGGAATGTGGGCAAGAGAGTAACTGGATAGAAAACAATTTTAAAAGATGGATCTTAGACTACTGTTAATATTTTTGGAAGCAAAAAAAGAAACCAATTCGTCTAGTATAGACGGGTACCTCCACAACTTAGATAATTCATTCAAAAAAATTGCCCCAGAAAGACTGGAGGGTCCCAGTGCCTCCTGATTTGAATGGGTCTACCTTGTCTGGCCATGGGTTTGGAAGGCAGAGAATCCGCAGTGCTGTGCCCCCTGGGGGTTGGTCGTCCCGGGGGTTAGATATCTGCAGTTAGTTTCCTTCCGAATCGAAATTCTGACACATTTTTTGTTATTCAATAGTAACGAATTTGAACGGATACGAAATAATGAAACGAAATAAGGAAATTCGACCAAAATTTGTTAACGAATTAGAAATCAAATATAATAGAAAATAAAGGTATGAAATAGAAAAAAAAAAGAATAAAAAAGAATAGACAATAATAAAATAGAGAATAAAATAATAGAATAGAGAAAAATAGAACAGAATAGAATAGAAAAAAATGAATTAAATAGAATAGAAAATAAGGGAACAGAATAGAAAAATAGAATAAAATAAAAAAGTATAGAATAAAAAAGAATAGAATAGAAAATAAAAGAATAGAAAAGCAAACAGAATAGAATAGAAAATAATAAAATAAAATAGAAAAGAATAAAAAAAAAAACAAGAGAATAGAATTCAACAAAATAAAATAAAATAACATAGAATATAACCATCTTTTGAAATTCAAATTTCAAATAGAATAAATTTGAATTGAATAGATTAGAATAGAAAAGAATAGAGAAAAAAATAGAATAGAATAGAATTAAATAGAATAGAATAAAATAAAATAGAAAGAATATAACCATCTTCCGAAATTCACATTTCAAATAGAATAGAATAGAAAAGAATAGAAAATAAGAAAATAGAAAAAACAATAGATTACAATAGAATTAAGTAGAAATACTATAACCGTTTTCCGAAATTGAAATTAGAAAAAATAGAATAGAAAAGAATAGAATAGAAAAAGCAATATAATAGAATAAAATAGAAAGAATATAAATGGTTTCCGAAATTCAAATTTCGAATTGAATAAATTCAAATTAGAATGCCAATTCAAATTTTCCGAATACGGTTGAACCTAATTAAATTCGACCGAATTCAGAAAATTCAATTAGGATTCAAAAACAAATAAATTAAACAAAACAAAACAAATTCCGAAAGCAAATTAAAAAAATTTAAATAAATAAAATTATTTAAATAACGAATCAAAACAAATGTTTTCGAATTTAAGTGGCATTGGTGCAGAAAAAGCATTGGTACCGTGTGAGGCTGCATGCACACCTCAGCGTTTTGAATCACAGTCAGATTTGCCACAATTCTGCCAGCGATTTCAAAGCGCTGAGGTGTGAATGACAAATCGCAGAACGCACATTTGAGATGCCAATCATTTGAATGGTACCTAAAATCGTGGTGTGGTTCTGCCGCGATTGTCGTGCGATAAATCACGCTGCAGTCGCGGCAACCCACATTGGGCGAAGCTTGTTGCCCAAAAAAAGTTCAGGAGCTACTTTTGGGCGACAAGCTTCATGCAATGCGGGTTGCCCCAAGTGCAGTGCGATTTACCATGCGCCAATCGTGGCAGAACCACACCACGATTTTAGGTGCCATTCCAATGAATGGCACCTCAAATGTGCCTTCTGCGATTTGTCATTCACATCTTGGCGCTTTGAAATCACTGGCAGAATCGTGGCAAATCTGCTTGCGTTTCAAAACGCTGAGGTGTGATTGCAGCCTTACACGGTACCAATGCTTTTTCTGCACCAGTGCCTATTAGGGCATTGGCCTCTTGGCTAAGTCCAGGGCAATTGTTGTTACCAGGCCTCAGGGCCTAGCCTATGCACTATGCATGGGCACTTATTTATTTTGTTTATTTTTCTCCTCACATTTGTCATTGCACTTTTGTCTATGTTTCTTTTCTCACTGGATGAAGGGTGTGGGTTCTGGGGCCCACCTTGAAGTCTAGGGGGAAGATGCGTGGGCATTAGGTTGATTCCCTTCTTGAATTGGAGGGGTCTGTCTCTTCGGAAGAGCCCCCTCACCTAGTACTCCTTGGTTGACTTTGGCCAACCATGAGGAGAGGGGTCCATCAGACATTTTGGCTAGGTGGACCAAGTTGAGCCTTGCCCCTGTCAGGAACCTTGTGCCCCAGGGGTCAGGGTAAGGTCCTACTCCTTCGGGGGACAAACGTCTGCTGGAAACTCCTAGGTGGTGTGACCAGAAGTGGAGCGGGTAACTATCAAAACTAGGTCCCCCCCTCTTTTTTTGTGAATTAGGGGAAGGCCAGAACCCCTGTTAGCTTTGTAATTGCTCTACTTTCATGTAATTTGTTACTGGAACAAAAAGTATTAGAATATCTCTCCAATGGAGCCCTAGCTAGCAGTAAAAATGAGATAGGGGTTTTATTCCCCCCCCCCCCCCAAAAAAAAAAAATATTTTAACATATACTTTAGGAACCCCTGCAGCGGTGTGAACCTTACTGGTCCGCCATTATGCCAAGAATTCCTATTTTGGGACTTATAATATTATGTTCAAGGTGATAGCATATGTACAGCTAAAGCCTGCATGAATGAAACAGACCATTTCCAGGCTACAAATTATTCTCATTACATTATGCAAGCAATGTTTAAGATTTGATGGGGTATTTAAAGTGCCAAAATGCTGTACTTAAAATTTTCAGCCTAATAATTATTTAAATATATGTAATTTTGTGTTGATTGAATACTTGTGAAGGTTAACACTCGTTCTGTTATACAATGCCTTGCAAAAGTATTCACCCCCCTTGGCTTTTTACCTATTTTGTTAAATTACATCCTTTAGTTCAATGTGTTTTTAATCTGAATTATATGTGATGGATCAGAACACAATAGTCTAAGTTGGTGAAGTAAAATTAGAAAAATATATGCATAAAACTATTTTTCAGAAATAAAAAACTGATAATTAGCATGTCCGTATGTATTCACCTCCTTTGTTATGAAGCCCATAAAAAGCTCCTGTGCAACCAATTACCTTCAGAAGTCACGTAATTAGTGAAATGATGTCCACCTGTGTGCAATCTAATGCCGTGTACACATGAGCGGACTTTTCGACCGGACTGGTCCAACGGACTTTTCGACGGACTTCCGACGGACTCTCCCAACGAACGGACTTGCCTACACATGATCACACCAAAGTCCGACAGATTCGTACATGATGACGTATGACCGGACTAAAATAAGGAAGTTCATAGCCAGTAGCCAATAGTTGCCCTAGCGTCGGTTTTCGTCCGTCGGACTAGCATACAGATGAGCGGAATTTTCTATAGGAACTGGGTCCAGCGGAGTTCCGACGTAAAGATTTGAAACATGTTTCAAATCTAAAGTCCATCAGATTTTCGACCGAAAAAGTCCGCTGCAGGTCCGATGAAGCCCACACACGGTCGAATTGTCCGCCGGATGCAGCATCAGTGTCACATGATCTGTCATTACATATACACACCTTTATGAAAGGCCCCAGAGGCTGTAACACCTAAGCAAGAGGCACCACTAACCAAACACTGCCATGAAGACCAAGGAACTCTCCAAACAAGTAAGGGACAATGTTGTTGAGAAGTACAAGTCAGGGTTAGGTTACATTAAAATATCCAAATCTTTGATGATCCCTAGGAGCACCATCAAATCTATCATAACCAAATGGAAAGAACATGGCACAACAGCAAACCTGCCAAGAGACGGCCACACACCAAAACTCACAGACCGGGCAAGGAGGGAATTAATCAGAGGGGCAGCACAGAGACCTAAGGTAACCCTGGAGGAGCTGCAGAGTTCCACAGCAGAGACTGGAGTATCTGTACATAGGACGACAATAAGCCATATGCTCCATAGAGTTGGACTTTATGGCAGAGTGGCTAGAAGAAAGCCATTACTTTCAGCAAAAAACAAAATGGCACGTTTTGAGTTTGCGAAAAGGCATGTGGGAGACTCCCAAAATGTATGGAGGAAGGTGCTCTGGTCTGATGAGACTAAAATTGAACTTTTTGGCCATCAAAGAAAACGCTATGCCTGGCGCAAACCCAACACATCACATCACCCAAAGAACACCATCCCCACAGTGAAACATGGTGGTGGCAGCATCATGCTGTGGGAATGTTTTTCAGCAGTCGGGACTGGGAAACTGGTCAGAGTTGAGGGAAAGATGGATGGTGCTAAATACAGGGATATTCTTGAGCAAAACCTATACCACTCTGTGTGTGATTTAAGGCTAGTACAGAGGTTCACCTTCCAGCAGGACAATTACCCCAAACACACTTCTAAAGCAACACTTGAGTGGTTTAAGGGGAAACATGTAAATGTATTGGAATGGCCTAGTCAAAGCCCAGACCTCAACCCAATAGAAAATCTGTGGTCAGACTTAAAGATTGCTATGCACAAGCACAAACCATCCAACTTGAAGGAGCTGGAGCAGTTTTGCAAGGAGGAATGGGCAAAAATCCCAGTGGTAAGATGTGGCAAAAAAAAAAAAAAATCTTCAAAGTTGTGGGCATGTTCTGTAAATTAAATGACGCAAATCCTCAAACAATCCATGCTAATTACAGGTTGTGAGGCAACAAAACACGAAAAATGACAAGGGGGATGAATACTTTTGCAAGGCACTGTACATATAGAAACTTGAAATTCTACTACATTGGTTCTGTAAGTCTTTTACATATCTTCTAGTATGGTAAGTGATAAAGCCGATCTGCAGCTAGGGTCCATCACACTAAAATGTACCCCCCCCCCCAATACCTATCACCCCAATTAGATTAAAAAAACAAAATAAACCAAATGCCCATTGAGCGTTTTTATCTGAATCTATGGTAATGAGTCTCTCTTGTGCACTGCAGCGTGGAAAGGTCTTTCCTTGAGCACCCACATCCCTCTTTGGTGACATGGAAGGCTGAAAAGAGAGCTGGGGTTTCTTCCAATTGAAAACGTTGCATTGAGCAATGGCAGCTGGACCAGTCAGTGGCAGACCAAGATGGCAGCAGTGGATCACTTGTTTCCGCTATTGGAAGAAGCACCGTGGAGAATTGCTTGATGGCTGACTCAGGTGAGTAAAAATGATTTTAGAGGGTGTTTTTAGATTTTCTATTGGACGGGAGGAATTTTTAATAAAAGGACATTAACCTGTCCAGGGATCCAGCGCTATCCTCACCAAGGCTGGTTCCTTGCTGGTCTTGGGGTCCCTGGCACCGGCATGTTAACTGTGGGAAGCCAGCTGTGACTCCTTACAGCTTCACACTGTGCATGTGTAAGCCGCGCTGCGCTTTGTGAATGGTCTCACAGCCTTTTTGGACCTGTGACATGTCCCAGAAGGTTGCAGTCACGGTGGATGAAGAATTTCCGGTGGATGAAGAATTTCCGGTGGCTAGCAATCCTGAGGGTGTTCAGTAGGGTTGAGGTAAGGGTTCTATGCAGGATACTTAAGTTCCTCCACATCAAACCTGACTGCAATTATGTGGAGGTGTGCCCATATGATTACATTTTCCTGATGTCCTCAGGCCAGTCACATGACTAGTGAGGTCCTTATCCTCTTTAGACCTTCTTTGGTGGTGGGCAGTCTTTGATGATGTGGAGAGCCCTCTGCAGCATTGCACTCTGAGTACATGGTGCTCTGGTTGTCCTCCAGGTTGAATATCTTCCAGGTTAAAGACGCTGGCTCTCATTTAACCCAGAAAACCAAGGACATCTTGTGTCGAAAAGGAATAACTATGGGGGACAGAGAAGGTTAGTATTACAGTCAGAGCACCATTTTTCAGGGGGACCTTTAAATAATTACTTTAGAGTTGGTCTTTAATGTAAGATAATTTCATTCTTAGCTGACATTATAAACATTAAATAAAAGTCAGAATAACCTTTTTTTGCCTGCATGGGCTTTTTTTGAAGACAAGTTCCAACCCTCCAACTGTATAATTTTACCTGGTACAGTACCAATGTTTTAAACATGTCAAGGCCTCAAGATAACACAGGTAGAGCAGCTCTTCTAGTGTAATTTGTTGAGCTGTCAGTTAGAAAAGCTTTTCCTATTTATGCTGTTTTTGTCCATTTTTTTGTATTGCTGCATTAAAATCCAGTTAAAAGAAAAGTAAACTTTATGTTACTTGTGAACAATGTTCCTTATGCTTTATACTAGGGAATGAGAATTGCAGGTGTTGAAAACCATCATCTAGATCAGATTTCTGTTGCATTTCGTCCAGATATGTGGATAATGCTAACCAGTGACATCAATCTTACATATGCTCCAACTTTAAAAAAAAAAATTTAATTTTGAAACAATGTTGAAAAATATCCAAATGTTCAGGCTGTACATTGGGTCTTGGATGGGAGATATATTTCCCCATTTCCCCACTATTTGGATTGTGGTTTTGAGTGCTCGGGTTCCCACCCATGCAGAGTGAGAGGTTCCAGGGTTGTCCAGTTGTAGAAGAGAGGACTGATTGGCAGTTCTCTCAGGATTGGTAAATCATCATTTGCAGATCTTGAATTTGGTTGCTCGGCAGGGGCGTCGCTAGGGGGTGGCTTTTGGGGCTATAGCCCCGAATCTGGGGCCCATAGCCCCGAGTCTCTGCAGGGGTCCCCAAGGGGAGGGGAGGCTCTCTGGGGACCCTGATGTAAGTGGGGGCTATCTGGGGACCCTGATGTAAGTGGGGGCTCTCTGGGGACCCTGATGTAAGTGGGGGGATCTTTGGGGACCCTGATGTAAGGGAGGGCTCTCTGGGGATATATACACACACACGTATATTACTGTATATATATGTGTATGCCCGCCCAAGCGAATGACTTTCTTTACTACGCTGCTATGGGCTCTAGCCCCAAATCTTTTGTAGACCTAGCAACGCCCCTGTTGCTCGGAGAGACTTTGGGTGGAAATGAGCCTCCAAACCATGATGACAGGAACTTTGGTCTCGAAAGGGTTAACCTGTCTGCAGCAGGTTACAAAAGAGGAACAGCAGACACCTAGCAGGTGTCTGTAAAAGGTAGAGAGCAGACCATAGCTGAGTGAGCAGTGTGCACTAACTTGTGGCTGAACTGTGGACCCCTGAGGCAGGAGAGCACTTTCAAAACCCCTGTTAAAGGACAAGTGCTACTGGCGGTGAGCCAAACCTTTTAGTTTTGTACCAGAAATTGATGGACTATTTTTTTTTTTGTTTTTCCTTGCTGAGGATAAACAATTTTTAATATATAAGATCGCCAAGCGCTATAATTAAAGTGCAAAAGTGCATATAAATACAGTTGTGCTATAAGAGTTGATCAAGTATGAAATATAAATTCATGAATATTCCACCTGTAATATAATAGTGCAAAGTGCATAACATATGACAGTGCTGTGAAACGTCATACAATGTGTAAACAACAATAATCCTAAAAAAAAAACTCACAAGGAAGTTAGCCCAATTCATTTGGAAATCAAGGTCCCAGAGTCTGGAGGAGGAATGGAGAGGCACAGAATCCAAGTTGCATGAGGTCCAGTGTGAAGTTTCTACAATCAGTGATGATTTGGGGAGCCATGTCATCTGCTGGTGTTGGTCCACTGTGTTTGATCAAGTCCAAAGTCAGTGCAGCCCTCTACCAGGAAATTCTAGAGCACTTCATGCTTCCCTTGACCAGCTTTATGCAGATGCTGATTTCATTTTCCAGCAGGACTTGGCACCTGCCCACACAGCGAAAAGTACCAATACCTGGTTTAATGATCATGGTATCACTGTGCTTGATTGGCCAGCAAACTCGCCTGACCTAAACCCCATAGAGAATCTGTGGGGTATTGTCAAGAGGAAGATGAGAGACAGAAGACCCAACAATGCAGATGAGCTGAAGGCCACTATCAAAGCAACCTGGGCTTCCATAACACCTCAGCAGTGCCACAGGCTGATCGCCTCCATACCACGCCGTATTGATGCAGTAATTCATGCAAAAGAAGCCCCGACCAAGTATTGAGTGCGTACTATACTGTACATGGACATACTTTTCTGTAAGCCAACATTTCTGTATTAAAAATACTTTTTTTATTAATCTTATGTAATATTCTAATTTTCTGAGATACTGAATTTTGTTTTTCTACTAGCTGTAAGCCATAATCATCAAAATTTAAAAAAAAGAAATGCTTGAAATATATCGCTCTGTGTGTATCGCTTCTATATAAAATATATGAGTTTCACTTTTTAAATTGAATTACTAAAATAAATTAACTTTTTGATGATATTTACATTTTTTAAGATGTACCTGTATTTTAGTTTTGTCTGTTCTTTAAAAATAAAAGGACTGTATGCTTTTACCAATATGGCTGGCTGGTGACCTGGGCTTCCATATATTACAACATACAGGTAGACATAAATGACTTGGATGCAGCAGCTGCACAGAACTTCACCTGAACGAATGGAAATACAGAACATGACCGATGTTTTTATGTTCCTTAAGCAATAGGTCAAATAGAACCCGTGACACTGAAAGTGCGTTACCCTGATCTGATCATTAGGGGAATGTACATCAAGCTTCTTTGGCCATCGTCTTTTTAATTAACCTAATTTATTACAAAACTTAGGCTGAACATTTGCCTCACCCCCCGAAACATACAAGAAATAATTGATGCATCAGCCTTAAACCTTATAACAAACATTGCTGTCAAAAAATGTATTTTTTTTTTTTGCCTAGCTTTGTAGCATCTGGAAAACTTTAATGAGCTGAATCAGATTAGGAAAATAGGCATTAAAAGTTATATTTTCCAGAAAAGACAGTTCAAAGCAGATATCAATGGGACAAAAAAACGGGTCACTTGCCCTAATTGCAGCTAGGCCAGCTCAATGCTTTCATTACATAAAATGTCAGTAAGCTGTAAAGAAGTGTTTTCTTTAACTACTTGCTGACCGCTGCACACCGATATACATCGGCACAGTGGCAGCGGTGGGCAAATGGGTGTACCGGGCGCGCGCTGCGGACAGTGTGACCATGCCCGCGAGTCCTGTGGACTCGATGTCCGCCGGTGTCCCGCGATCGTGTCATGGAGCCGCAGAACGGAGAGATGCAAATGTAAACAAGGCATTTCCCCGTTCTGACTAGTGACATCGGGAGCAGTGATCGCTGTCATGTCAGTGGTAGCCCATCCCCCCCACAGTTAGAATCACTCCCTAGGACACACTTAACCCCTTGATCGACCCCTAGTGTTTAACCCCTTCCCTGCCAGTGCCATTTACACAGTAATCAGTGCATTTTTATAGCACTGATCGCTGTATAAATGACAATGGTTCCAAAATAGTGTCAAAAGTGTCTGATGTGTCCGCCATAATGTCGCAGTCACAATAAAAATCGCAGATCGATTAATAAACTCTGAAGGTTTCTCCGACGGAATTCCGACAGAATTCCGCTTAAGCTGTCTTGCATACACACGGTCACACCAAAGTCCGACCGTGAAGAATGTGGTGACGTACAACACGTACGACGGGACTAGAAAAAGGAAGTTCAATAGCCAGTAGCCAATAGCTTCCGTCTCGTACTTTCTTCAGAGCATGCGTCGTTTTTGCTACGTCGGAACAGCATACAGACGAGCAGTTTTCCCATTAGGAATTGGTTCCGTCGGAAAAATTTAGAACATGTTCTCTTTCTAAGTCCGTCAGAATTTTTGATGCAAAAAGTCCGATGGCTCCCGTCTGACTTTTTCTGTCAGAAATTCCGCTCGTGTGTACACGGCATTAGGCTCCATGCACACTGGCTTCATGTTGCTTCTACAGGAGTTTTGTGTTCTGCCTGTAGAAGCAGCTCAATATTATCCTATATGTCCATGCACAATAGGATGATTAGAGGCATATTTTGAGCTCAACGTTTAAAGGCAGGAAAAAAAAAAACCTTCTGATTCGCGTTTCTGATTGGAGCCTGGAGGCAGAAAAAAACGTAAAACTCTCATAAACGCATCTAAACTTTGTACAAAAAATGCTCTATATGAGCGTTTTCTTACTCCCAAGAGAACTGTAACCGAATTTGAATGGAAATTCTTTGGTTGTGTAATGGGAAGTTGAAGAAAGGAGAGCTACTTGGCATCTTAATGGACTGAGTGTTCTGGCAGTGAGGGTTGGTATACCTAGTGTCCACTCTGTCCTAAAAGGTAAAGTGGGTGCTGAAGTCTACATGTATGGGCTCTACTTGGGTTAATTAGGACAAGGAATCCTTCAATTTGGTAAACAGAACTCAAGGAAGCCAGCCTGTGGACTGTGGGTCTGTTTTGGGGGATGAAGCTTCCCATAGGTGACAATGCCTGTGTTAAAGTGTGTTTTGCAAGCCACTAGAGAAGGCCTTTGGACATTTGCAACTGGGTAGAATCCAGTGACCATTAAAATTGTGTTTTCCATCCAAGACACAAGGTGGAGCAAGCCTTCCACCTGGTTACATACTGATGTTGGATAAGAAGACCTGGCTAGCACTTGGCTTTCAGGTTCATCCCAAAGGTGTTCAGTAGGGTTGAGGTCAGGGCTGTCTGCAGGCCACTTGTGTTCCTCCACAACAAACCGATCAAACCATGTCTTTATGGAGCTGGCTGTGTACACAGGGGACCCATTCATGGTGGAACAGGAAAAGACCTTCACAAAACTGTTGCCATAAGGATGGAAGTGTACAATTGTCTTTGTATGCTGTAGCACCAACAGTCTTTGGAGAGAAGCCCACATAATTTTTAGCTGGCCATACGCACAAAGCATTTTTCTGCTCAGCCTGAAGGCTGAATGGGAAAAAATCCAATATGTTGAGTGAGTTCACTGGTGCACAAGCTGTTGGCCTGTAGATTCTGAATCTCGAGGAAATGCCGGCACTTTGGTAGAATCCACAGACAGATAGACTTTATTAAATAGAACAAAGCATAAACTCCTCATAGAGGGCCAACGCGTTCTGGCCGTTAGACCTTAATAATGGCACATGATTAATCTCCTGCTGTGGCAATTGAATTTTGACAGCCTACCCTGCCTACTGTCAAAATACCTGAACAGTACCTGCATCAGGTTGGATGCAATCACTCTTCGGCTGTCAATCTTCTGCCCAGGTCCTTTACTTTTTCAATCAAGGGTTGTTCGGTGGGAGGCAACTGGTTCGGCCACCCATTGAGCAAATTTTGTTCGGTTGATCCGTAACTGGCCTAAATTCACCAAGTGTATGGCTAGCCATATACAGTGGCTTGAAAAAGTATTCATACCCCTTGAAATTTTTTTCAACATTTTGTCATGTTACGACCAAATCATAAATGTATTTTATTGGGATTTTATGTGACAGACCAACACAAAGTAGCACATAATTGTGAAGTGGAAGGAAAATGATAAATAGCTTTCCAAATTTTTTACAAATAAATATCTGAAAAGTGTGGTGTGCATTTGTATTCAGCCCCCTTTACTCTGATACCTCTAACTAAAATCTAGTGGAACCAATTGCCTTCAGAAGTCACCTAATTAGTAAATAGAGTCCACCTGTGTAATTTAATCTCAGTATAAATATAACTGTCTTGTGAAGCCCTCAGAGGTTTGTTAGAGAATCCTAGTGAACAAACCGCATCATGAAGGCCAAGGAACACACCAGACAGGCCAGAGATAAAGTCATGGAGAAGTTTAAAGCAGGGTTAGGTTATAGAAAAAATATCCCAAGCTTTGAACATCTCACGGAGCACTGTTCGATTCATCATCCGAAAATGGAAATAGTATGGCACAACTGCAAACCTACCAAGACATGGCTGTCCACCTAAACTGACAGGCCAGGTAAGGAGAGCATTAATCAGAGAAGCAGCCAAGAGGCCCATGGTAACTCTGGAGGAGCTGCAGAGATCCACAGCTCAGGTGGGAGAATCTTTCCACAGGACAACTATTAGTCGTGCACTCCACAAATCTGGCCTTTATGAAAGAGTGGCAAGAAGAAAGCCATTGTTGAAAGAAAGTCATAAGAAGTCCCGTTTGCAGTTTGTGAGAAGCCATGTGGGGGACACAGCAAACATGTGGAAGAAGGTGCTCTGGTCAGATTAGCCCAAAACTGAACTTTTGGCCTAAAAGCAAAACGCTATGTTTGGTGGAAAACGAACACTGCACATCACCCTGAACACACCATCCCCACCGTGAAACATGGTGGTGGTGGCATCATGTTGTGGGGATGCTTTTCTTCAGCAGAGACAGGAAAGCTGGTCAGAGTTGATGGGAAGATGGATGAAGCCAAATACAGGGCACTCTTTGAAGAAGAAAACCTGTTAGAGTCTGCAAAAGACTTGAGACTGGGGCAGAGGTTCACCTTCTAGCAGGACAACGACCCTAAACATACAGCCAGAGCTACAATGGAATGGTTTCAACCAAAGCATATTCATGTGTTAGAATGGCCCAGTCAAAGTCCAGACCTAAATCCAATTGAGAATCTGTGGCAAGACTTGAAAATTGATGTTCACAGACGCTCTCCATCTAATCTAAAGGCCCTGAGCTATTTTGCAAAGAATGGGCAGAAATGTCACTCTCTAGATGCGCAAAGCTGGTAGAGACATCCCCAAAAAGACTTGTAGCTGTAATTGCAGTGAAAGGGGATTCTACAAAGTATTGACTCAGGGGGGCTGAATACAAATGTACACCACACTTTTCACATATTTATTTTTAAAATATTTTTAAATCCATTTATCATTTTCCTTCCACTTCACAATTATGCGCCACTTTGTGTCGGTCTATCACATCAAATCCCAATAAAATACATTTAAGTTTTTAGTTGTAACATGACAAAATGTGGAAATTTTCAAGGGGTATGAATACCTTTTCAATGCACTGTAGCATACAACTGGAAAAATACACTTCAAAATAAAATCAAAACTTGTTTTCCAGTACAGGCATCATATACTGTGTATAGTTCTTTTTTTTTAATGCAAAAAAGCTTGCTTATAGGTCAGAACAATTTATCCCTTCCCCGCTCTATCAAAAACAAAATAAATAGTTTTTGCACTTTAACATAGCCTCCCCTTTAGCAGACTTTACTCTTGCATTTAGTAAGGGCATCAAAATATTTTGTACCTTTTTTAAAAAAATTAGTTTGGCCTTTAGGTGGAGCCCTTCCATTAACGTCAAGGGATAAAATATTCAATTTGCCCGGTGAAGGTAGGTAGGAGTCAGCTGAAGGATGACTTGTATGATTGCTGGTTTCCTGACAGATATGATAAGGCCGACCATGTTGTTATGATTTTAAAAGCTGTTGTATATTGTTACTGAACTCGCTGCAAGGCTCGCTAGTAGCTTGAGCACCCACACATTGCAATCTATATGGGTCAGTGACATGTGGGAAAAGGATTATATAATTGCATATTATCATGGAACAAAACACATATTTTTGAAGGAAGACAACACCATTGTTGGTTAGTACAGTTTCAAAACAAAAGCAATAACAATAATTTAGTCAAAGCTCATGGATATGCACAACGTGAATTTAATGCTAATGCCAGTAGAGGACTGGAGATCAATCATAATGAATACATCAGATTCATAACAGCTATTTAAAATTGCATGATTTTAAACAAACATTGCAAATTACACCTGATATGGATAGAGATGACGATCAGAGAAATAACGTGATGCTGAACCCTAGGCAAATATAAAACCACAAATCAATGCATATCTGTAATCATTAATTCATGGTTAACAAAAAGCGGCACTTAATTGTGAAGTGGAAGGAAAATGATAAATAGTTTTCACAATTTTTTTCAAATTTATGAAAAAGTGTGGCTTGCATTTGTATTCAGCCTCCCTGAGTCAATACTTTGTAGAACCTCCTTTCACTGCAATTACAGCTGCAAGTCTTTTTGGGGATGTCTCTACCAGCTTTGCACATCTAGAGAGTGACATTTTTGCCCATTCCTCTTTGCAAAATAGCTCAAGCTCTGTCAGATTGGATGGAGAGCGTCTGTGAACAGCAATTTTCAAGTCTTGCCACAGATTCTCAATTGGATTTAGGTCTGGACTTTGACTGGGCCATTCTAACACATGAATATGCTTTGATCTAAACCATTCTATTGTAGCTCTGTATGTTTAAGGTCATTGTCCTGCTGGAAGGGGAACCTCCGCCCCAGTCTCAAGTCTTTTGCAGACTTGAACAGGTTTTCTTCTAAGATTGCCCTGTATTTGGCTTCATCCATCTTCCCATCAGCTCTGACCAGCTTCCCTGTTCCTGCTGAAGAAAAGCATCCCCACAACATGATGCTGCCACCACCATGTTTCACGGTGGGGATGGTGTGTTCAGGTTGATGTGCAATGTTAGTTTTCTGCCACACATAGCGTTTTGTTTTTAGGCCAAAAAGTTGAATTTTGGTCTCATCTGAACAGAGCACCTTCTTCCACATGTTTGCTGTGTCCCCCACATGGCTTTAGGTCTGGATTTTGACTGGGCCATTCTAACACATGAATATGCTTTGATCTAAACCATTCCCTTGTAGCTCTGGCTGTATGTTTAGGGTCGTTGTCCTGCTGGAAGGTGAACCTCTGTCCCAGTCTCAAGACTTTTGCAGACTCTAAAGCCTCGTACACACGCTTATATTTTCGCATGACTGAATGTCCTTTTTTTGTGGCATGCTAGTCTCATGTTGAATGTGAAGAGGTTACCACAATACAAAAATTATTGTGTATGGGGGTCTAACAGGTTTTCTTCTAAGATTGCCCTGTATTTGGCTCCATCCATCTTCTCATCAACTCTGCTTCCCTGTCCCTGCTGAAGAAAAGCATCCCCACAACATGATGCTGCCACCATCATGTTTCACAGTGGGCGTGGTGTGTTCAGGGTGATGTGCAGTGTTAGTTTTCCACCACACATAGTGTTTTGCTCTTAGGCCAAAAAGTTAAATTTTGGTCTCATCTGAGCAGAGCACCTTTTTCCAAATGTTTGCTGTGTCCCCCACATGGCTTCTCGCAAACTGCAAGCAGGACTTCTTATGACGTTCTTTCAACAATGGCTTTCTTCTTGCCACTCTTTCATAAAGGCCAGATTTGTGGAGAGCACGACTAATAGTTGTCCTGTGGAAAGATTCTCCCACCTGAGCTGTGGATCTCTGCAGCTCCTCCAGAGTCACCATGGGCCTCTTGGCTGCTTCTCTGATTAATACTCTCCTTACTGGCCTGTCAGTTTAGGTGGACAGCCATGTCTTGGTAGGTTTGCAGTTGTGCCATACTATTTCCATTTTCGGATGATGAATCGAACAGTGCTCCATGAGATGTTCAAAGCTTGGGATATTTTTTCTATAACCTAACCCTGCTTTAAACTTCTCCATGACTTTATCTCTGGCCTGTCTGGTGTGTTCCTTGGCCTTCATGATGCGGTTTGTTCACTAGGATTCTCTAACAAACCTCTGAGGGCTTCACAAGACAGTTATATTTATACTGAGATTAAATTACATACAGGTGGACTCTATTTACTAATTAGGTGACTCCTGAAAGCAATTGGTTCCACTAGATTTCAGTTAGGGGTATCAGAGTAAAGGGGGCTGAATACAAATACATGCACACTTTTCAGATATTTATTTGTATAAAAATTGGAAAACCATTTATAATTTTCCTTCCACTTCACAATTATGTGCCACTTTGTGTTGGTCTATTACATAAAATTTACACTTACGTTTTTGGTTGTAACATGACAAATTGTGGAAAATGTGGGTTGATATTGGGGTGTATGAGGCATCAGGGTTAATGTCAGAGTGTATAAGGTTCCAGGGTTGATATTGGAGTATATGAGATATCAGGGTTAATGTTGTGGTGGATGAGGTACTGGGGTTAATGTTGAGGTATATGAGTCTTCAGTTTTACTGTTGGAGTGTAGGGGACATCATTGTTGATGAATGTTGAAGTGCTTGAGATATTGGGAAAATGTTGGAGGGCATGAGGTATCAGGGTTGATGTTGGAGTGTATGAGGCTTGGGGGTTGATGTTGGAGAGTATGAGGCATCGGGGTTGATGTTGGAGAGTATGAGGCATCGGGGTTGATGTTGGAGTGTATGAGGCATCGGGGTTGATGTTGGAGAGTATGAGGCATCAGGGTTGATGTTGGAGAGTATGAGGCATCAGGGTTGATGTTGGAGAGTATGAGGCATCGGGGTTGATGTTGGAGAGTGTGAGGCATCGGGGTTGATGTTGAAGTGTATGAGGCATCGGGGTTGATGTTGGAGAGTATGAGGCATTGGGTTGATGTTGGAGTGTATGAGTCCGATGGGTTGATGTTGGAGTATATGAGGCCTCGGGGTTGATGTTGGAGAGTATGAGGCATCTGGGTTGATGTTGGAGAGTATGAGGCATCTGGGTTGATGTTGGAGTGCATGAGGCATCAGAGTTAATGTTACAGTGTACAGTATGAGACATCAAGGTTAATGTTGGAGTGTATGAGATATTAGGGTAATGTTGGAGGGCATGAGGCATCTGGGTTGATGTTGGAGTGCATGAGGCATCAGGATTGATGTTGGAGTGTATGAGGCATCAGGGTTGATGTTGGAGTGTATGGGGCATCAGGGTTGATGTTGAAGTGTATGAGATATTAGGGTTAATGTTGGAGTGCATGAGGCATCAGAGTTAATGTTACAGTGTACAGTATGAGACATCAAGGTTAATGTTGGAGTGTATGAGATATTAGGGTAATGTTGGAGGGCATGAGGCATCTGGGTTGATGTTGGAGTGCATGAGGCATCAGGATTGATGTTGGAGTGTATGAGGCATCAGGGTTGATGTTGGAGTGTATGGGGCATCAGGGTTGATGTTGGAGAGTATGAGGCATCTGGGTTGATGTTGGAGTGTATGAGGCATCAAGGTTGATGTTGAAGTGTATGAGATATTAGGATTAATGTTGGAGTGCATGAGGCATCAGGGTTGATGTTGGAGTGTATGAGACATCAAGGTTGATATTGAAGTGTATGAGATATTAGGGTTCATGTTGGAGTGCATGAGGCATTGGAGTTAATGTTGGAGTGTACAGTATGAGACATCAAGGTTAATGTTGGAGTATATGAGATACTAGGGTTAATGTTGGAGGGCATGAGGCATCAGGGTTGATGGTGGAGTGTATGAGGCCTCGGGGTTGATGTTGGAGTGTATGAGGCATCGGGGTTGTTGTTGGAGTGTATGAGGCATCGGGGTTGATGTTGGAGTGTATGAGGCATCGGGGTTGATGTTGGAGAGTATGAGGCATCGGGTCGATGTTGGAGTGTATGAGGCATCAAGGTTGATGTTGAAGTGTATGAGATATTAAGGTTAATGTTGGAGTGCATGAGGCATCAGAGTTAATGTTACAGTGTACAGCATGAGACATCAAGGTTAATGTTGGAGTATATAGGATACTAGGGTTAATGTTGGAGAGCATGAGGCATCAGGGTTGATGGAGTGTATGAGGCATCAAAGTTGATGTTGAAGTGTATGAGATATTAAGGTTAATGTTGAAGTGCATGAGGCATCAGAGTTAATGTTACAGTGTACAGTATGAGACATCAAGTTTAATGTTGGAGTGTATGAGATATTAGGGTAAAGTTGGAGGGCATAAGGCATCTGGGTTGATGTTGGAGTGCATGAGGTATCAGGATTGATGTTGAAGTGTATGAGATATTAGGGTTAATGTTGGAGTGCATGAGGCATCAGAGTTAATGTTGGAGTGTACAGTATGAGAGATCAAGGTTAATGTTGGAGTATATGAGATACTAGGGTTAATGTTGGAGGGCATGAGGCATCAGGGTTGATGGTGGAGTGTATGAGGCCTCGGGGTTGATGTTGGAGTGTATGAGGCATCGGGGTTGATGTTGGAGTGTATGAGGCATCGGGGTTGATGTTGGAGTGTATGAGGCATCAGGGTTGATATTGGAGTATATGAGATATCAGGGTTAATGTTGTGGTGGATGAGGTACTGGGGTTAATGTTGAGGTATATGAGTCTTCAGTTTTACTGTTGGAGTGTAGGAGACATCATTGTTGATGAATGTTGAAGTGCTTGAGATATTAGGAAAATGTTGGAGGGCATGAGGTATCAGGGTTGATGTTGGAGTGTATGAGGCTTGGGGGTTGATGTTGGAGAGTATGAGGCATTGGGGTTGATGTTGGAGAGTATGAGGCATCGGGGTTGATGTTGGAGAGTATGAGGCATCGGGGTTGATGTTGGAGTGTATGAGGCATCGGGGTTGATGTTGGAGAGTATGAGGCATCAGGGTTGATGTTGGAGAGTATGAGGCATGGGGGTTGATGTTGGAGAGTATGAGGCATCGGGGTTGATGTTGGAGAGTATGAGGCATCGGGGTTGATGTTGGAGAGTATGAGGCATCGGGGTTGATGTTGAAGTGTATGAGGCATCAGGGTTGATGTTGGAGAGTATGAGGCATCGGGTTGATGTTGGAGTGTATGAGTCCTCTGGGTTGATGTTGGAGTATATGAAGCCTCGGGGTTGATGTCGGAGAGTATGAGGCATCTGGGTTGATGTTGGAGTGTATGAGGCATCTGGGTTGATGTTGAAGTGTATGAGATATTAGGGTTAATGTTGGAGTGCATGAGGCATCAGAGTTAATGTTACAGTGTACAGTATGAGACATCAAGGTTAATGTTGGAGTGTATGAGATATTAGGGTAATGTTGGAGGGCATGAGGCATCTGGGTTGATGTTGGAGTGCATGAGGCATCTAGATTGATGTTGGAGTGTATGAGGCATTGGGGTTGATGTTGGAGTGTATGAGGCATCGGGGTTGATGTTGGAGAGTATGAGGCATCTGGGTTGATGTTGGAGTGTATGAGGCATCAAGGTTGATATTGAAGTGTATGAGATATTAGGATTAATGTTGAAGTGCATGAGGCATCAGGGTTAATGTTGGAGTGTATGAGGCATCAAGGTTGATGTTGAAGTGTATAAGATATTAGGGTTCATGTTGGAGTGCATGAGGCATTAGAGTTAATGTTAGAGTGTACAGTATGAGACATCAAGGTTAATGTTGGAGTATATGAGATACTAGGGTTAGTGTTGGAGGGCATGAGGCATCAGGGTTGATGTTGGAGTGTATGAGGCCTTGGGGTTGATGTTGGAGTGTATGAGATATTAGGGTTAATGTTGGAGTGCATGAGGCATCAGAGTTAATGGTACAGTGTACAGTATGAGACATTAAGGTTAATGTTGGAGTGTATGAGATATTAGGGTAATGTTGGAGGGCATGAGGCATCTGGGTTGATGTTGGAGTGCATGAGGCATCTGGATTGATGTTGGAGTGTATGAGGCATTGGGGTTGATGTTGAAGTGTATGAGGCATCTGGGTTGATGTTGAAGTGTATGAGATATTAGGATTAATGTTGGAGTGCATGAGGCATCAGAGTTAATGGTACAGTGTACAGTATGAGACATCAAGGTTAATGTTTGAGTGTATGAGATATTAGGGTAATGTTGGAGGGCATGAGGCATCGGGGTTGATGTTGGAGTATATGAGGCATCGGGGTTGATGTTGGAGGATATGAGGCATCGGGGTTGATGTTGGAGAGTATGAGGCATCGGGGTTGATGTTGGAGAGTATGAGGCATCGGGTTGATGTTGGAGTGTATGGGGCATCGGGGTTGATGTTGGAGTGTATGAGGCATCGAGGTTGATGTTGGAGTGTATGAGGCATCGGGGTTGATGTTGGAGAGTATGAGGCATCAGGGTTGATGTTGGAGAGTATGAGGCATCGAATTGATGTTGGAGTGTATGGGGCATCGGGGTTGATGTTGGAGTGGATGAGGCATCTGGGTTGATGTTGGAGTGTATGAGATATTAAGGTTAATGTTGGAGTGCATGAGGCATCAGAGGTAATGTTACAGTGTACAGTATGGGACATCAAGGTAATGTTGGAGTATGTGAGATACCAAGGTTAATGTTGGAGCGCATGAGGCATCAGGGTTGATGTTGGAGAGTATGAGGCATCAGGGTTGATGTTGAAGAGTATGAGGCATCAAGGTTGATGCTGAAGTGTATGAGATATTAGGGTTAATGTTGGAATGTATGAGGCATCGGGGTTAATGTTGGAGTGTATGAGGCGTCAAGGTTAATGTTGGAGTGAATGAGATCTTAGGGTTACTTTTGTGGTGTATGAGGCATCAGGGTTAATGTTAAAGTGTAAATTCTCAGCATGACAGGAAGCTGGGAGCAAAATGAGATACATCTTTACCAAAACAAACACAGTGATGCTGCATGCAAATCAAACGGCTGCATCCTCCGTATATCTGGGGAAATTTCCATAACCTTGTACCGATAAACAGTGCAGCATCAGCTATGCTCAATCCCTTCCTATCTACAGACTGCTGGAAATGTATTAACCCACCCCATCTACATCTGCATTTATATTACCCCTTATCATAGGCGCAGCAACACACAGCTCTGTCTGTGCCATTATCAGCTGCACTATATGACCCATACGCAACGGCACCCACAGCAGTGTCCGCTTCGCCTCTAATTGGGCGTAACCAACTCAATCAACTGCTCTGGGTAAGAACATTTTGGAATGGGATTGTGCCTCAAATAAATGGTTATAATTGGCTGCAATTAACCCAATCAGCTGCTCTGGGTGCAGAAATTTCGAAAATGGGACTTTGGAACCACTAAAAGGCTCTAACGGGTCAAAATGAACTAAATTTTCTTAGGGTGCAGATATTTCTCTACAGGATTTTGGCACTGGTAATTATGTGCTGGCTCCACAGTTGTCTTCACTGTTATATTACAAGATAGATTTGCTTTGGTGCATTAAAACTTTATCATGGTAGTGTTAGGGTTTTATAATTGCTGCAATATTGATGTTGATGTTATCATAGTTATGATCATGGTAGTGTAGTGCAGACCCTTATCAGGCCCCAATGATTTACCCAGATTCTTTTTCCATCCGGGTGTACAAATAGCCAGGCACACAACAACTCGGACAGTCTCACAACTCAATGAACAAACAACAATTGAAATTGCGCAAACAAATGCTAATGCACCATCCACATGAGTCAGCCTCTACCCCCCCGCCCCCAGATAAATGCGAAGATACGCTTGTGTAGCATTAAAGTAGTTCATAAAATATTCATAAGTAGTTCATAAAAATCCCATACGAAGGGTGTTGTACTTCAGTAGGTAGCTCCACCTGAGACAGGAACAAATCTCTGAAATTACAAAAAAGAAACACAAGGGGGCGCCAGCTATGTGCCGCATCAATGGTTTATTATGATTAAGAAGCCAAATGCAAATTCCCAGAAATTTAAAATAAAAGAGCTTATCTGCAGCCATGCCACATTGGATGGAAGCCGTCCACCAAGAGAGCCGCTTGTGACAGCAAACAGTGTTTTGTCAGTGAGGAAACCAAGTCCAATGTTTCAGGAAGTGAGGAGAGCCACTGTGGGACACAAGGCAGGATGTGACATCACACCTGGGATGAGCTAGTTGCTATAGTGACGCAGTTTGTAACTCCTATTGGCTCCTTTCTCAAATCATGGCATGGCTGCAGATAAGTTCTTTGATTTGATATTTCTGGGAGTTTGCATTTGGTTTTTTAATCGTAATAAACCCATTGATGCTGCACTTTGCTGGCACCCTCTTGTGTTCCTTTTTTCACAACTCAATGACTAGGCCAGGAATGTCTTTTATGCTTTAATGCTTGTTGAACTTGGGTAAATTGAGGAGTCAGCTTTGGGATACTCTAATTTAGTGCAGAAGGACCCAGAGGAAACTGTTTGCCCTGTCTACTCTCTTCAGGATCACTGCCCTCTTGGCAAACAATAGTTGGACAGCAACCTTGGGACTCCAAGCAAAGGGAAAGTTCCAATTCAGCAGCATTTGAGCAGATACTCAAGGGGGTTAAAGCAGCGAACAGTCACTATGATCTCACATCCAGGCCTATACTCAAAATGTCCCCATATACTTAGATGCCCCCATCTAATATTGGCCAGACACTTCTGTAAATTCCAGGCCAGATCCTCAGCGAGTCCCCTTGATTTGGCTCCAACAATTTCCATCAAATGACTTTCACTGAACTCTGACCCTGATGAAATCCTGCAGACTTCAGCTAAACTGCCCAGAAGGGCAGCAGCCCCTCATGCTGGGATCTTCTCTTCCTGAACAAGAACCTTGCCGATCCAGGGCCTAAACTATTTATTCCCTCCTCTACCACCTCCTACTGAGCATTCTCCTCCAGGGATTGGCTGAGACCATATAAATATTTAAGTCAAGGGTCTGCCGCCTCTTCCAACCCACTACGTTCTAGAATTCACTAGAAGGCAGGAAGAAGTAGTTGAGCCTGCAGACCCAGGAGAGCCAAAAACAATCACACACGGCTCCAATGATTACAGAGGACCTTAAAAAAATGGATTTGCCTAAAACTTCTCATGCAACCTATTTTAGGAGGGCACTACAGTAGTTTGATTTTTGTCTAAGGTTTAGAGTCACTTTGTCCAATAGGTCATAACCCTGCCTAAGCTCTGTGTTGGATGGTGTCAGAGCTTACACAAAGATACCATCCTCCATTACATGACATTGTTAGGGCCTGGTGATTGGCCACTTAGGCCTGAGCACTGTGTCATGGGAGGAAGTCACATGCTGCCCTAGCCTAGAAGCTCTAAAGCAGTGATTCTCAACCAAGGTTCTGTGGAACCCTAAGCTTCATCCAGAGATTGCTATGGGTTCCTTCAGAATTGGGCAATTTCTGCCTCTCAGATAAGTTCCCACTGACACCATTGATCTTTTTAGCTATCTGTAAGGAGGTAATTCTTCCCAATGATCACAAGTGTAAGGACTATTCACTCTCACTGACCATCACACTAATGTATCATGAGTTGTAGAGTTCTAATTTTTAGCAAGGGTTCCTCAAGACCGGATAAGTATTTCAAGGGTTCCTCTGTGTTAAAAAGGTTGAGAAAGGCTGCTCTAAAGTGTTACTAAACCCAGGAGCCTGCAGTCACTATATCTGGTCTCCCACAGTACACAGAACATGGAATTGCAATTATTTTAGAAAATATAAACTGCTAAATACCTTTTCTCATCAGCAGTATATAGCAGTCTTCTGACTTTTATCAGCGTCTGGTTAAATCTTGGAGGAGTTTTCATACAGCACTAACTGTCCTATGAGGATGCAGGACTCCTGACCCTCTGTCTGGACAGTGCTGATTGGCCCTGTGCTGATCATATGCACTTTCCCAAGAAAAAAAAAACAAAACTCTCTAGCAATACACACTAAACTGAGAATGTGCAGAGTGCCCCCTAGCATATACAGACTGATTTTACTGTTGTGGGTTTAGTAACACTTAAAGTATAACTAAAGGCAAAACTTTTGTTTTGTTTTGGATAGAATGGAGAGGGATTAGAGCCCTTGTTAATTTTTATTCCTGTCTGTGCCCCCCCCCCCCCCCTCGTTAGGGAGATTCATCCTCTCTATTTGCCCTGTTTACTGTTATCATTGAAAGTGAAAGTAAAAGAAAACCTCAAACTGTTGGTTGTCCCCAGAAAAGTAATAGAGGGGAAATCTTCCAATGGGGACACTATTTATGGTTACCTGGGGGTAGGGTTGCCACCTGTCCGGATTTGGAATCTTACGTCCAGGTTTCAGACCACCCGAAACCCGGACACATTAATCAGACTGGACTACGGCTTCCCAGAAGGGTTGCTGGCTGCAGTTGTGTAAGCCAAGAATGTCTGTTATCCCGCGTACACACGAGCAGACTTTTCGTCCGGACTGGTCCGACGGACCGAATCCAGCGGACAATCCGACCATGTGTGGGCTCCATCAGACCTGCAGCGGAAGTTTTCGGTCGAAAATCTGACAGACTTTAGATTTGGAACATGTTTCAAATTTGTCGGACGGACTCGAGTCCAGTCGAAAAATCCGCTCGTCTGTATGCTAGTCCAATGGACGAAAAACTACGCTAGGGCAGCTATTGGCTACTGGCTATCAACTTCCTTATTTTAGTCCGGTCGTACGTCATCACGTACGAATCCGTCGGACTTTGGTGTGATCGTGTGTAGGCAAGTCCGTTCATTAGAAAGTCCGTCGGAAGTCCATCAAAAGTCCGTCGAAAGTCCGTCGGAAAGACTGTCGGACCTTTGTTGTCGAAAAGTACTCCTGTTTGTACACGGCATTACACTCTCTTTCATACTGCCCAAAGCCAGCACTAACAGTTCCCCCTACACACAGACAGGAGAGGAGATCGACTCCTCTTCCTCCCACCCTTACCCCTCTGTGTCTGCCCACACTCCAATCCCCAGCACTGAGCCTCAGAAAAGGAAAGTCGGGGCAGGAAATTTGAAGTCCAGCAGCCTCAGATACATCTGGATGAGAGGTGTTGGCTGCCAAGGGTTGAGTGAGCTCACCATCCATCCCTGTGTGTGACTGAAGTCTCCTCTCTTCTCTCTCCTGCCTTTGAGTGAGTACACTAAGTTAAATCAGGGTTCTCAGAGCACCCCTTACATCAGAGTTCCCCTTTACACCAGAGGCCACAGTTTCCCCCTTATATCAGAGTCCTCTCCGTACATCAGAGTTCTTCCCCCTTAAATCAGGGTTCCCAGAGCATCCCTTATGTTAGAGTCCCCAGAGTTCTCCCTTACTTTAAAGTCTGCAGAGTCCTTCCCTACAGTGTTTAGGAACTCTGAGAGTTCAGATGTAAAAGGGGAACTGTGGATTTAGATGTAAAAGGGGAACTCTGTGGACTCTGATGTAAAGGGGGACTCTTGTGATTAACTTCATATGATTAGAAATGTTATTTAATTGCAAAATTTATGTATAGTTTATACTGTAAAAAAAATTGCTGTGCGCCGCTAAAATGTTCGGTTTTAACTTGAAGAAAAGGTGGCAACCCTACCAGGAGGTCCCCAAGAAATTCCCTTCTTTTCTGGGGGTTCCCTCTCACTTCCTGTTTGTCTATGGGATAGGAAGTGAAGGGAAATCTTCATAATGGGACACAAGAAAAGAAAAATTTGACAGGGGTTATGACCCTCCCTTACTCTATCCAAAATGACAAAAAAAAGTTTTGCCTATAGTTCTACTTGAAGTATTTGCGATGGCTCCAACAGAGCAGTCACCAGCCCCTCCCACCAGCATTGCATAGAGAAGCAGAGAGACCAGGTGATCACATCACTGGTATCTAAAATAAGGTATATAATGAAAATGGAAAGTTTTTATTTTAAAATGTCATTAGCATGTTGATGAAGAACGGGAAGAAGAACAAAATAAATGCAGATTAAATGTCAGTTTTAAATTTAATATACAGGTGTCTTTTTTTCCAACCTGGCTAACTACGTAAATATGTGACCGCACTTTTACCTGCATCATCTTGTATGTCTTTGTACTAAAGACCTCAACAAAATTCCTTACATGTACTGCTTCTCTTCTAGGGATATAGAAAGCGGTACCGCTGATGAGTGGCGGTGACAATCAGAGCGGTGTGCTCTCTAAAGCAGCTCCTATGTGTACGGTAATTGCTGTCAAATTAGCAACATCTGAAAATCTACAAGGGACCAACAGAGCAAAGTGAAGAAGCATCAAAGGGGGACATGAATAGTAATTACGTTTAACTGAGATAATGAAGAATGCGTGGTACTATTACAAATAGAAAATGTGAAAGGGGCAAACTGTTTTAATGTCTTAGTGGTCCAAAAGGGGCTAGAAGGAGCCAGGTGTCAGCTTGCCATGGCAATCCCTTTCTTGAAAGGTCTTCATTGGCCATGCTGCGATGCAGAGAGTATGAAAATAATAGATGGCATCAGACAGGTAAAGACCAATCAGATTCTCCTGCAATATATGGTACATATTCAAAAATTGTAAAATTAAAAATTCAAACAAAATTAAAATATTGCAAAAGACCAAAAATGTCATAGAATGTCCTTCTGAGAAAGGAGCTGGGAAGCTCTGAAATGCGTAGCCACCCCCCTTCGGCTGCTTTCCTTGGTGTGATGTTACTTATGATCCTGCACCCTCCATGCGCTCCACAGTGGTTTCCAAACTTCCAGATTCTGAGTGGCTCATCCCACAGGAACACACCATGGGATTTACTATGAGATGGCATATTGGAGAGATGTGCTTTTTACTGATTTTATATGAGTTGCTATTTGTCATTTAATAACAAGATCCTATACATATTGCACTTAACTAGCACCCTCTGTTGTTTCTAGGGATGGTGATGTAGCACCCTGATGTTTAGGCAGGGCTGCTATTACATTTATTTGTCAAGTGATAGTTGCCTTGACCAGTTGTTATTTGATTTTGCCCTAATTCTGGAATTGTTGCACTTCTCTCTTCTGTCGCTAGGTGGCCGGGTATCTGGTGACATTAGATAAGACAAGGGCATTGCAAGGACGGGTTAGGAATGAATGGGGTATCTCAGCCAATAGGCAGAGATGTTCTTGGGTCCCTTGGCCTGCGGGGAGAACCTATTTATTTGGGTGGAGTCAGGTGATGGGGGTTCTGTGCCACCTGGACGGCTGTCTGGGTGGATGTATGTTGTATTGCCCCGGGCTGCTAGGCCAGAAACCCAAGGCCTAGCCCAGGGACATCTGGCTGCTAGGCTGTCTGAGGGCCTATCCAAAAGCTGGAGAAGCAGCGTGGAGACTGCAGGCTTGTAGTCCAACCAGACGTTACAGTTCCGCCGGCCAGGGAACCAGTCGTGGTTGGAGGTAGAGGGAAAGCTGTCGCCACTAAGGGACCGTCCACCTTGCTACCAGACTTCTCGCCAATCGGTGACGGTGAAGAAGTGAGAAAACTTCAGCAAGTGCCAAGTCAGGGACCCAGTTGGACAGCAGAGGTGATGCTTGTGGAGTGCCAAGCCAGGAACCTAACGTGTCAGCAGGGGTGAAGCTTGAAGAGTATTTGTGAGTGCCGGGTATCTGGTGACATTAGATAAGACAAGGGCATTGCAAGGACAGGTTAGGAATGAATGGGGTATCTCAGCCAATAGGCAGGTATGTTCTTGGGTCCCTTGGCCTGCTGGGAGAACCTATTTATTTGGGTGGAGTCAGGTGATGGGGGTTCTGGGCCACCTGGATGGCTGTCTGGGTGGATGTATGTTGTATTGCCCCTGGCAGCTAGGCCAGAAACACAAGGCCTAGCCCAGGGACATCTGGCTGCTAGGCTGTCTGAGGGCCTATCCAAAAGCCGGAGAAGCAGCGTGGGGACTGCAGGCTTGTAGTCCAACCAGAAGTTACAGTTCCGCCGGCCAGGGAACCAGTCGTGGTTGGAGGTAGAGGGAAAGCTGTCGCCACTAAGGGACCGTCCACCTTGCTACCGGACTTCTCGCCAATCGGTGACGGTGAAGAAGTGAGAAAATTTCAGCAAGTGCCAAGTCAGGGACCCAGTTGGACAGCAGAGGTGATGCTTGTGGAATGCAAAGGCAGGGACCTAACTTGTCAGCAGGGGTGAAGCTTGAAGAGTATCTGTGAGTGCCAAGCCAGGGACCCAATAGGGAAGTGGGAGTGACGCTTGAGGAGGATACTGGGTTCTACGGTGAAAGAGCTCAGGGGATCCAGTGGCTAGTGTATCTGAAGTCTAGTGAGAGAAACTGCGAGCTCGTTGAGTGAAGACCCACAGTGAGTAAGTGTGGGGTAAAGAGGACTGTTCGTGTTGCAAATAGTTGAATACCATTACCGTTAATAACAGCTACAAGATTGTTGCCATAGGAGACAGTGATCCTACCTGTACGGAAGTGGTGTTCCGCTGGAGACCTTCCTCTGTATAGCTGTCTTCCTATAGAAGTCTGCTAATTATCTTTAAAAGAAGAGATCTGGGGAATTGGCGCTGCCCTATTACCATTAGATGTTAATTAAAAATCACAGAAACATATAAATAAATGTATAAAACGAAAGGAGCTAAATTATCTTTGCATCTACCTAAGGGTATCCTGGACCTAACCCTCTCTCCCACAGTTCTGTTCAAGAGACAATAAATCTCTTTGCATTCAAAAAATGTCTGACGCCCACCTGTTCACCTTGCATTACTCCCACCATGCCTTGTAACCCACTCTACACAGAAGAATGTCAGCTCTCCCTAACTCTGGAGGTCACCATTAGGCCTAAAGAGGCCCAGGACTTGGCTACACTTCTTTTCTAGTAATACTGTATATCTGCACCTCTACACCCTTAGAAATCTGAATGTGTGTTGAGGCAGGAAAGCATACAGACTAAAGCCTCGTACACACGGTATGATTGTTGGCCAACCGAGTGTCTAATTTTTGTCAAAAGGGTGTGTGCCATGATCTTGTCTTGCATACTAACAGTACACAATTGTCGTGCCACAAACACGAACATAGTGACGTACTACGAGGAATTTCAGCTCTTGAGCGCCACCCTTTGGGCCCCTTCTGCTAATTTCGTGTTTGGTGAGCATTGATTCCAAGCATGCGTGTTTGTACTTTTGACTTTTGTGCGACAGATTTGTGTACTGACCATATGAAAATCTGATGTCAAACCATTGTCCACCAAAAATTTACTAGCCTGTCATCCAACATTTGTTGGCGGAAAATTGGACAACAATTGTCAAATGGAGCATACTAACAGTAAGATTTTAGGACAACAGTCTGTTAACAGACAATCCCCTGCCAACAATCGAACCGTGTGTACGAGGCTTAAGGCTACAGGCAGGTCGACGTCTTTGCCTATCAGCATCAAATCCTGGCATCTTTGGGCACCCAGTAGGAACGGGTGCAGCATACAGCCCCACCGCCAGCAGCTTGGGAAATAGGTGGCTGCTGGAAGCGGTAGTTGCGTTTAGGGCCCTATGGATTCAGGAAAGTATGCTCCAAATGCAGAATTTCCTCCAACGTCCTGTCAAGCTTCTGGGACAGCAAGTGAATGGAAATCTTCCCAATGGTACACAGACAACAAAAAAAAAACTGTCGAGTTTTACTTTCCATACTCTACCCAAAGCTAAAAGCTCATGGACCATAGCGCAATACATACACTTTAAACCAAGTACTTTTTTTAGCACTACTTTTCCTTTATGCTTGCTTTTCAAAACAAGTACCATAATTTTAAGTTCCACAAGACGATCGATATATTCACTCACTCAAAGTGAGTGGCTCATTCCAAAAGCTCCACTGCAAAATCCTTGGGTGCTGCTCTGGCTCATTGCACTCCTCAAAATCAGTAATGCCGCGTACACACGATCGGAAATTGGGCCAGCAAAAACCGATGAGAGCAGGTTCTCAATTTTTCGGTCAGAAAAAGTTCCTATCCGAAAATGCGATCGTCTGTACAAATTCCGATGCGCAAAATACCTACACATGCTCAGAAACAATTTGACGCATGCTCAGGAGCACTGATCTTCATTTTCTCGGCTCGTCGTAGTGTTGTACGTCACCGTGTTCTTGACGGTCGAAAGTTTAGAGAACTTTTGTGTGACCGTGTGTATGCAAGGCAGACTTGAGCGGAATTCCGACGGAAAACCATCCAAGTTTTTTCCAACGTGTGTTCGTGGCATTAGAAAAAGTAATGGCTCACTGCACTCCGGACTGGAGCAGCTTTTCTTTTTTTTTGGATAGCAGCAAGGATCCCCTTTATCATATAAGTCTCTGACTTTTGGAAAGAGCACTTCTCAGCATGAAATATGTTAAAGGTGACACCTGCTGCTTTGCAAAAGACAAGAAACGTTGGTGCAGCCCAGAGTGTGGTGATTAATTTCTTATTCACAATGTTGAAGCCAGATGAAAGGTTTGATACAGAAGAAGCCTAGATTCACATTGGAGCGATTTGTCATGCGATTTGAGAGAAAAAATAAATGTTTCAGTGAGGACAATGGTTCTGGTGATCTGGAGGCCCCAGGGGATTCCCTCTAACTTCCTGTTTTGGTTATGGAACAGGAATTGAAGGAAAATCTCCCCAATGGGACACAGATGGCAAAAAAAAAAAAAATTGACAGGGGTTAAAACCCACCATTACTCTATACAGAAAAGAGCAAAAAAAAAAAAAACCTGATTGCCTATAGTTCTACTTTAACCACTAGATGACCAGCCATCGCAGTTATCCTGCGGCAGGTTGGCTCGCTTAGGCAAATCGCCGTAGGTATACGTCGGATGCTTTAAGACCACTAGGGGGCGCGGCGACGGAGCTGATGCGCGTGCCCGCCGGGCACAATGTACACCCGCGATCGCTCTTGAGAGACACAGAACGGAGGTCAATGTAAAAAGACAGATCTCCGTTCTGTCAGGGGTGAGGAGACGCATCTGTTGTTCATACTAAGTATGAACAGCAATATGTCCAATCCTTCAGGTAGTCCCATCCCCCCAATCACTCCCAGGGAATACACTTAACCCCTTGATCGCCCCCTAGTGTTAACCCATTCCCTGCCAGTGAGATTTACACAGTAATCAGTGGCTATTTATAGCTCTGGTCAATGGTCCCAAAAAAGTTTCCGATCTGTCCGCTGCAATGTGGCAGTCCCAATAAAAATCGCAGATCGCCGCCATTACTAGTAAAAAAAAATAATAATAATAATAAAAATGCCATAAATCTATCCCCTATTTTGTAGACACTATAACTTTTGCACAAACCAATCAATATATGCTTATTGTGATTTTTTTTTACCAAAAATATGTAGAGGAACACATATCGGCCTTAACTGAGGAAGAAATTTGTTTTTTTATATTTTTTGGGGGGGAAATTTATTATAGCAAAAAGTAAAAAATATTGCTTTTTTTTTCCCAAATTGTCACTCTTTTTTTGTTTTTAGCGCAAAAAATAAAAACCGCAGAGGTGATCAAATACCACCAAAAGAAAGTTCTATTTGTGGGAAAAAAATCTTTTTTGTTTGGGTACAACGTCGCACGACCGCGCAATTGTCAGTTAAAATGACGCAGTGCCGTACCGCAAAAAATGGTCTGGTCATTAAGGGGGCAAATCCTTCCGGGGCTGAAGTGGTTAAGAAAATGCAAAACATGCTGGAATCTAGTGGAGAACACTGTAATGCCTCGTACACACAATTGGATTGTTGGCGAACAAAACTGTAGACATTTGTCCGAAGGACGTTGGCACAAACTTGTCTTGCATACACACGGCCACACAACTGTTGGCCAACAATCACGAACGTAGTGACGTACAACATGTTTTTTTCAGCTCTCTAGCGCCACCCTTTGGGCTCCTTCTGCTAATTTTGTGTTAGTAGAAGTTTCGTGAGTGTTGATTCGCGCTTTTCTTTTTGTGCTTTTCATTTATCGCTTTTTGGTTTGCGCTTTTCATTACGTGCTTTTCAGTTCATTTCTGAACGGCCGTTCGTCAACCAGAGGAGATAATGTGTTATTTATTATTGGCCTTGGAGTTATTGCTTTGACATAATTTTTTTGGTTGAATAATAATGATTTGATTTGTTATATTTTCTATATTTTTGGATGCATAGAATGCACTTTTTGGTTAAGTTCCATTGGCAGCATGTCTAATTTTATTTGTTTTCTTTTTTTTAATGCAAAATAAAAAAAATGTATAGAATAATACTTGGCTATGTGTTTTACTTCAGATGACAGTTTGGGAGTAGGCAGCTACATTTTAAAAAATACAATGTAAAACTGACAAGGGACACCAACATGGTTGTATCTTTGATCTTAAAAACTCCGGGATAATGGTGTTGTTGTAACTTGCCCAAATAAAAATAACAAGCATAATAATATTAATCTTGATATCACTAGAAAAAAAAAGCCTTTGAAAATTAATTTGCAATAACTCCATCAGTATCACCAGCAAAGCAGCTTCATTATTATCCCATTAAAGAAGAAGAGAATTGTGCGCTGCATTTGGAGATTTCATAATTTGCCGCGTCACGAATGTTAATTCTCCATTATGAACGAAAGCTTACAAGACCGACCGCTTCTGGCTCGTCCTTGCTTCCGAGCATGCGTGTTCGTACTTTGGACTTTTGTCCGACGGACTTGTGTACACACGCTCGAAAAATCTGACAACACACATTTGTTTGCGGAAAATTTTAAACCTGCTAGCCAACATTTGTCCGCGGAAAATCCGACAACAATTGTCCGATGGAGCATACAAACAGTCGGATTTTTTGCCAACAGCCTGTCATCACACATTTCCTGTCGGAAAATCCGATCGTGCGTACGAGGCTTTATAGTGGTGTCTTCTGTGATTTCCAGCTTCTAGAGCAGGGGTCACCAAACTTTCTAAACAAAGGGCCAGTTTACCGTCCTTTAGACTTTGGGGGGCCTGGAGCGTGGCCAGCAGGAATATAAATTTTCCCTGCATCAGTGGGAGTAAACCGTGCCCCATCTTTGGTATCAGTGGGAGAAATAGTGCCTCATTGTTGATGCCAGTGGCAGGAATTATGTCCCATTGTTGATGTCAGTGTGCAGAATAGTGTCTCATTTCAGAGGAATGAAGAGTGCCCCAAGAGCCGGATAAAGTCAATCAAAGGGTGGCATCAATTCCCCCCTAGCTGCAGTTTGGAGACCACTGTTCTAGAGGGATCCCACGGGTTACATTGGTCCAACCTATTGTACCTAAAAAATGTCATACTTTGAATTCTTCTTTAAACAATACATTTTTATACAGATTTGTACATCAAATGGAAAAGAAGGGCAACTGAAGAAGAAAGAGGGACAGAGCAAATAAGGATTGGGTTGGGGCAGTAGAGTGTTTGCCCCCAGGCCAGTATTGATAAGATACATTGATCTGGTGGCCCTGATTGGGGATTCCTCACCATCTAAACATTGATTAGACCATGACCCGTCTTCTGTGATGCAAGCTGGGCATTATATAGTTATATGCTCCCTGTTCAGACCTACAATCACATTATCTGGCAAACTGAACTTCCTTTGTCAACTTCCTTTGCAACTCTGAGATGTCGCATGAAGTAATACTATAAGCATAAGCATTAGGAAGACCCACTGTTTACTATTCTTACCAATCAATGGCACACTTTCTGTAGGCTAGAGGAAATCCTCCCTACAAGGGATGAGCTCGGGTTTGGTCTGAACCAGGAAAGAAGCTGCTGGTTCTGGGCCAATGAGCTGCGGACAGGGGATTCCTCACCCCAAATTTGCACATACATAAAAGGGCTAGGATGCTTGTGACATCATTGACCCAGTATGGCCATATTGGGTCAATGATATTGACCCAAGCTTATCCTTAATCCCTACCATAAAAGGGTAAGTTGTGTTTCTTAAAAAAAAAATTCCCAGCACACTTACCAGCAAGCCTGCAAAAAATCCAAATTCACTCTGTCTAACAATATAGGTTAAAAACAGAGAGTTGCACACATTTCACAATATACATGGATGTCACAGTGCCTTTTCAAGTCTCCTTTGTATACTGCAGTCCTAACTCCGGGAAAGAAGCTGCCTGTCACAGTCATGGTCGGGCTTGGAGGCCTGTAGCTATAGCAGTAGAGAGTCTCCCACCAAACAGCTGGATAAGTACACAAGCAGGTCACCCTGGCAGATGACTGTGCTCCGAGCCCACCTAGTTGTGTGAAAATAGCGAATCAATATTCGCTATTGCCACACTGATACTCCTCCCGGCCAATCAGAAAGCGGGTCCTGAGACCCGATTGGGTGAAAGGACAGGCGATCCTATTGGATGCCTAGGAGGAGGAGGGAGAAGACACACAGCGGAAGTCCCTTGATACAGAGGAGGAGGAGATGCAATAGAAGCCGCCGCCCATCGCCTATAGGAGCGCTGTCCGCACACAACCTAGATGGGGTAAGTGCGGGACTGGATGACGACCGACCGACAGTGGGGGGGGGGGAGATTTGGGGTTGCCGCTGGCCGACCATGGGGGTGATTGTTTGCCGCTCCCCCCCAAATAAAAAAACATCCGCCACTGGAAGTGTAGTCAGCAAACAAGCCAAAGGTCAGTAACAACTGCACATACTGCAGCTGCTGGCTTTTAATAATAGGACACTTACCTGTCCTGGAGTCCAGGGATGTCGGCACCGCAGCTGATGTTTCCATCGGCTGTCAGGTGCTGCCGCCGCCATTGCGGGTAAGGGAACCCGGCAGTGCAGCCTTACGGCTTCATGCCTGGAACCCTACTGCGCAAGCGCGAGGCTCCGTTCCTCTCTTCTACTGGCCCGGTGGCGAGGGAAGGAGAAGGGAGCCGAGCGGCGATGTCAACAGCCGCGGCTGTGGCTCCCGTAAGTGCCCCCCCCCCACTGAAAGGTGCCAAATGTGGCACCAGAGGGGGGGGAGGAGACAAATGAGCGGAAGTTCCACTTTTGGGTGGAACTCCGCTTTAATCCCTACCATGAAATGCTTAGTTGTCTGTATTTGCCCCCCCAGACTTCTGAGTCCTCCTTTTGGACAGAGGGATTTGGTTTCCAAAGAGAGACAGACTCTCCAAATGAGAGACTGTTGGGAGCTATGGAGTATGAATCCCACTCCAGTCAATCCAGTTCAGTATTTCTTTACACTCTTGTGCAGATTGCCATGAATGTCCGGTACACACTTGACGGTGACCCTCGGTGAGAAAGGCTCACATTTTTATGCGCAAATTATGAGATTCTAGTCTTTCTATTGTCTCTGCAGAAGCAGATAACCTTGGAATGTAGTTAGACATGAAACTCATATAATTTAACAAGCTGGATGTACAGGAGGATCGGCAGAAAATGCTGATTAGAATCTTAAAAAATGTATCTTGCTCACTGAAAATTTTAATTAAAATTGTGCTGGATATGTCAACTCCCCTGGTGTTCTGTGTCTATCCAAAAAATATTAAATCTCCTCCAAAGAGTTGCATATGAATATTATTAAATATAACACCAACAAGACACATTTGGTTAAAGTCATTAAAGGGGAATTATATCCTTCTTTTAATGTTTTTTTAGATATACACATGAAAGAGATGAGCTTAATGTGAATAATCTTTTCAGCGTTTGTTAAAGTTTGAATAGTCTGTAATTCTGTATGTACATGGCGGAAGACGCATGCTGCCTCTGCATCCTGCTGAAAGCGGTATTAAAACACAACACTAAAAGATGAATATTTTGCAGCTTTCCAATTTTTAAAATGGGATGGCTGCATTTGTTTTCTTTCTAAGGAACTTCCCTTTACTTTCACCTGTTGATCCTGCCAGTAAGTCTGTTTCTTTTTTTTTAAATGTCCTTTACTAGACCAAGATGTCCAGTTAAAGTGGCAGTTAGAGGGTTGGCACTGACAGGAGTGCCTGCGATGATCAGCTTTTTTGTTTATTTACGGTATCTACAACGTAAAAACCTTTATCCAAAAAGGAGAAAACTGTAATACCCCATACACACGGTCGGACTTTGTTCGAACATTCCGACAACAAAATCCATGGATTTTTTCCGACGGATGTTGGCTCAAACTTGTCTTGCATACACACGGTCACACAAAGTTGTCGGAAAATCCGATCATTCTGAACGCGGTGACGTAAAACACGTACGTCGGGACTATAAACGGGGCAGTGGCCAATAGCTTTCATCTCTTTATTTATTCTGAGCATGCGTGGCACTTTGTCCGTCGGATTTGTGTACACACGATTGGAATTTCCGACAACGGATTTTGTTGTCGGAAAATTTTATATCCTGCTCTCAAACTTTGTGTGTCGGAAAATCCGATGGAAAATGTGTGATGGAGCCCACACACGGTCGGAATTTCCGACAACAAGGTCCTATCACACATTTTCCGTCGGAAAATCCGATGGTAAATGTCCGATGGAGCCCACACACAGTCGGAATTTCCGACAACACGCTCCGATCGGACATTTTCCATCGGAAAATCCGACCGTGTGTACGGGGCATAACTGTTTATAAAGCTTTAATTTGCTAGTAACCCGTACCCTCTGCCAAGACTGACATTGTTGCTGCCCAAAGGAGTAACTGTTGCTCCTCCATCCAGAGTGGGGACACCCTAAAACAGTAAGTGTGTTACTAGCCGGGTCACCAGGTGAAAATGAAGCAGCCACCACATTTGAAGCCCAACTGCGAAAAACTTTGTAGCACCTTCTACTGTGCTAGATGTAAATAGGTTAAGTTGTTAGAGTAGGCAGATTGGCTTGGCTGAGAACCAGGCCTGGGTTGTAAATCTTCGTCAGGGTTTAGTGACTCGGGAAGCCTGGATGACTCATCCTGACAGCTCTTCTGGTGCCTCCTCCTGTTTTCTGGAACATTGCAGAATGTTCTAGATGTAGTGGGTGGAAGCAAGGACCAGCAGGGCAGTTGGGTGGAGATGGAGTGCTGGGGTGGCTGTCGGTGGCCCTTGCGGGTCCCCCCTAGTCTGGGGGGGGTGACCTTGTGTTTGGGGCTCGGGTACTGGAAGATTCCTACCAAAACACACGAAGGAAGCCCTTCCTGAAGGCCTGGAGGCACGGGAGCAGGTGTGAGGACAGCAGGAGCAGGTCAGCATGTCTGGAAGATCTCCTGAGAGTCAGCCGGGTGGGCTGGGGAGTGTGAGTCTGGGAGGACTGTGGAGAGAGTGTCAGTCTGCAGGACCGTGGTGAGAAGTTAGCCTGGAGGGCTAGTGAAAGGGGCAGATGCAGCCAGGCGGGTTTGCAGTGCCTGAAGAAGTGGTGCTGGGATCAGTGACCACAGAGAGGAAATGCTGGGAAAGTGTGAGCTGTGTCATCCAATCTGTTCTTCAAGTATAGGGGCTGCGAGAAAGAAGTTGTGTGTATATAGTGGTCCAGTGGTCAGTGCTCTGATGAGACGGGTACCTATCTGCATTTCTGGTGGGGATATTGTCTGCTCACCTTTTTTTGGAGAGCTGTTGTCTGCCTATACAATGATTTGTGCAACTCAAATATTACTGCCTCTCTTGACATGGTTCTCCTATTCTTGATACCTAGGTCCTTCTCCGAAATCAAGAAAGACATTCTAATGCCCCGTACACACGGTCGGACTTTGTTCGGACATTCCGACAACAAAATCCTAGGATTTTTTCCGACGGATGTTGGCTCAAACTTGTCTTGCATACACACGGCCACACAAAGTTGTCGGAAAATCCGATCGTTCTGAACGCGGTGACGTAAAACACGTACGTCGGGACTATAAACGGGGCAGTGGCCAATAGCTTTCATCTCTTTATTTATTCTGAGCATGCGTGGCACTTTGTCCGTCGGATTTGTGTACACACGATCGGAATTTCCGACAACGGATTTTGTTGTCGGAAAATTTTATCTCCTGCTCTCCAACTTTGTGTGTCGGAAAATCCGATGGAAAATGTCCGATGGAGCCCACACACGGTCGGAATTTCCGACAACACGCTCCGATCGGACATTTTCCATCGGAAAATCCGACCGTGTGTACAGGGCATAAGACGTTGCCTATTAGTGGTTCAGGTCACCATCTCTCGCCACTGGAAGCCTGAGACTCCTCCTCATATTGTAGAATGGGCAGATCCCAAGCAAAATTATGACCATGGTGGCCCTGGTATCAGCTGACCAGCATGACCCTGATGAAGCCCAATCTTCTTGGACCTGTTGGCTGGCCCATAGGCAATTAGCCCCTTTCAGGGCCTTGTCTCAACGATAATCAGCATGCACCCTCTCTGTTGTATGTAGAGGGCCCTCCCCATTTGCTCTCTTCGTCCTTATTAGAATCCCACTTATATCGACCTAAGTGGATGTGTTAGGTCATAATAACGTTCAACTACAACTCCAATCAGGAGTACAATGTACACTAGTTTACTATGTGCCCTGTTCACATCATATTAATACAGATGGGTACAAAAAAATGCAGCTTAATGGACATGGTGTGAAAAAGCCCCAAGGGCCCATTTACACATGCAGTTGGAAGGCGTAGTAAAGACAGGTGGTTGAGCTGCTTCTTCTTAAGCTGCAAAGGCAGCAGACTTGGGTATACACATACCGCAATGCTTTCTTCATCGCCATGACAAGAATTAAACCTCTACTGTCATACTACCCACCGAATGCAACTTATTCAAGTGAACAGGGCTGCCCTGCAACGGCTCGGCAAACAATGTGCAATTGTTTGTGGTTGTGTCCCAGTGGTGCTTACTTTTAGGGGCTAAAAGAGGTGCTGAAGAAGTGACACAATGCTTCTTCACCGCCGGGTAAAGGGGGTCCACCCTGGATTGCTCTTTAGAGGACTAGTGCTAGAATAAACAATGCCTAAGAGAGTTTTCCCATCATTTGCCATCCTGGTCAGATTCTGTCACCAGCACTGAAAGTAAGGGGGAAAATGCTCAATGAAGACAAAGGCGCAAACAGAGTTTCCTTTCATCTCCGTGAAAGTATATCTCATAAAAAAAAGAATTGACTCACACTGCAATTTCCGCAAGATGATTGTGTGTACTCTCCACGATGATCCTGGGCGCCAAAGAACATGTGATCTTTGCCTAGGCTTTAGGCCACATGGGTCAGCTTGGAAACAGCATGGCAAAAAAAGTGGATTATTTTTTTTTAATTTATTATTTTTTTAATCAAAATAATTATGGTATTTGGTAGTGTGATGTGTCATATTGATTCCTGTGAAACATCAATGTTAAGGCAATATACATTATTTCGATTATATTCACACCCCCCCCAAAATAATCAAAAAGACTATAGATTTTTTTTAATAGTGTTCTTTTATTCCAACCTGTACATTTCGTGAGACTGTAATAAACAATTAACGCTAAAACCCCCTAGATTTGTGGAAATATATTTTACACACATTCCGCGCTAGAGAATAAAAGTTATTTGATCAATTCCTCCTCCACGTTCCCTGTAATTGGGGTCTGTTCTTTTATTCCAATACAAAACGTTTTTTTTTTTTTGTTCGCTCAGGAAAATCTACCGCTCGACAATTATTGATCTGAGCCGGGTTTTTGCACACAACACCAGTTCACAATATGAATGTTAGACACTGGGGGATTAAATTAATGACATAGTGTAACGGCTACAATAGAGCTGGTCTCAGAATTGGCCATTACCACCAGACAAAGCGACGGCCATCTTGTATGCGGATAACAGCACTCAGGCTGAGACCGTCTGCGAAGAAACAATTTCAGTTTTAGGTAGATATCAGCAGGTTATGTTACCTAACAGTTTCTTATAATGGTAAATGTCGGGGAGATTTCCCATTTCTTCTCAGTTGTATAGAGTGTCAGGATGGAAAAAAAAAACTAAATTGTCCATCTTGTTTAACTAATAGAAAAAACAAATAACTAAATAGAAAATATCAATACAGTATACAGAATCCTATACCTACAGTTGATCCATAAGAAGGCATAAAAAACCCTATAAAGCATGGTCCAATTTACATAGTTACTGTACATAGTTGGTCAGGTTGAAAAAAAGACACAAGTCCACCTAGTTCAGCCTTTCTCAATCTATTCAACACAGAGGAACCCTTGAAATAACTTTCTGGTCTCAGGGAACCCCTACTATATCTACAACCAATAATACATTAGCGTGATTGTCAGTGGGAAGAATGCCCCTTACATTGGTGGTCATTGGGAAGAATTACCCGATTACAAATAGCTAAAAAGGTCAATGGTGTCAGTGGGAACTTATTTGAGAGGCAGAACTTGCTCATTGCTCAAAGAACCCTCAGAAACCTCAGTTGGAACCCTAGTTGAGAAAGCCGATCTAGTTAAACCAAAGGAAAAACTTCCATACATAGAACCCAATACCCACAGTTGATCCATTGGAAGGCAAATAACTCCATAAAGCATGATCCAGTTTACTACAGTAATAGTAGCTTTCATTTGTCTTATGTTAAAGAGAATGTATCAGGAATTTGGAGATTTTGTAAAGAGTTTGCAGCCATTGTTGCCAATGGTCCTAGATCCAATAGAACGGTCCCAGGAATATGGGCACTGTTCTGAAGACTTCCAAAAACTTTGCATAGTAGCAGGGAGCACCTAAAACTGCATTTATGCATCAAAGAATGCTCATTTAATAGTAGATCTACCCTGAGGAAGGGGTCCTCGTCCCCTGAAATGTTGATCTAAGACATCATTAGCCCTCTTACCCTTGTCCCATTTGTGCTTTATATTCTATATATTTATATATATATATATATATATATATATATATAGCGCTGACAAATTTTTGCCTGTTTCCTTAATGTAATGTTAAAAGTATGGACAATGCATTCTTTGGTATTTGGCGCCATCTAGTGGCTAAAGTGTGAAATGGACTTTATTTTACATTCTGTTTCAAGCACATTGGGGGAATGTTACAGGAAATGACTGTTTTGTTTTACAAGAAGCTGACCTACCCACAATGCCAAGTGACCTCCCATGGACACTCAGCACTGAACTGCATGCTGGGTAGATTATAAAAGGTTCCGCGTGGCCATTTTTCTTTCTCTTGTTCCTGGGACGCATGGCCTGCCAGCAGGGCTCTGTGGGTGTGTGTGTCCCCCGGAGTTGTGGCCTACCCTGTTCGGAGCGGAACAGCCAGCGATCCTGCCTTATAGCACAGCGTGCTAGAGCAGCAGTGTGATCGTTCCAGAGACCCATGAAGGAGGTAACCGAGGATTCCCGGTCGTATGTGAAAACGGAACAGCGTGACGGCGTGGCCGCAGCGAACGAACTGAGATACTGTGGAGCGGAGGCATCCATCTGCCTAGACCCAGTGTGGTGAGAGCGCTGATGCCCAGAATGTTTGTACCGCACCTTTTCACACTTAGACTATAGACACAGTGTTACTGGGACCTGTAGTCCCACAGAGAAGATCTTATTCAAGAAGGACTGAGTTTGAACAGGCCTCAAGCCTACTCTTCACTGCACTACTGACACTGTGTTACTAAAAGTTAATTGCATCGGAGGCAGTTGCACTAGAATAGTTCTAGCGTTCGTTTCCCTTTGACCTTTGTTTGTTCAACTGTCGGATTACAATTGGTACAACACAAATAGCTAGCAGAAGACAGATGACCAAAAGGACTGCATCTCTCATTGCAAGGCCTTGCATCTTATTAGTGATAAGAGGGACTGCCTTATAAAAGTAGGGGGAGCTCCCTAAGGATTGCATTTGTACTTTCTTCCACTAATCTTGTCTTATTGTGTTACAAAAGTGCACTGGAAGTGGGAAGGTACCCAGAGTTAAGGCGTTTGTGCTCTGAGCATTAGTCCCACTTGGAGATGCACTTCCAGAGGTCATCTAAGACAACTTTATGTGTTTCCATTATTGTGTGTACTTATTGGGCTGTTCCACTATATTTGTGTGACAGTGCAAATATTGTAATACTACTTTTATACTGATTCCAGTAAAAGCTACGTTCCTGGCTAAGTACAACTTGTGTGGAGTGTTGTTCTTTTCTCTAGCAGGTGGAACATCGGATTCCCAGGTATTAACAAAGGTATACTGTTATTATATTGTACATTGTGGGGTTGTCCTTCATTTTTAGCTTCACACCAACACTGCACCACAGCTGTGTCAAGGGGATTGAGCCAAGTTATAGGGGGTGTTAAAACAGAGTACAGGCCCAAACAACATTCAGCAGCTCCTTCGGGGGTCAGTGCTACATATATATATATATATATATATATATATATATATATATATATATACACAGTATCTCACAAAAGTGAGTACACCCCTCACATTTTTGTAAATATTTTATTATATCTTTTCAAGTGACAGCACTGAAGAAAAGACACTTTGCTACAATGTAAAGTTGTGAGTATAACAGTGCAAACTTGCTGTCCCCTGAAAATAACTCAACACACAGCCATTAATGTCTAAACCGTTGGCAACAAAAGTGAGTACACCCCTAAGTGAAAATGTCCAAATTGGGCCCACAGTGTCAATATTTTGTGTGGCCACCATTATTTTCCAGCACTGCCTTAACCCTCTTGGGCATGGAGTTCACCAGAGCTTCACAGGTTGCCACTGGAGTCCTCTTCCACTCCTCCTACTTGACGACATCACGGAGCTGGTGGATGTTAGAGACCTTGCGCTCCTCCACCTTCCGTTTGAGGATGCTCCACAGATGCTCAATAGGGTTTAGGTCTGGAGACATGCTTGGCCAGTACATCACCTTTACCCTCAGCTTCTTTAGCAAGGCAGTGGTCATCTTGGAGGTGTGTTTTGGGTCGTTATTATGTTGGAATAATGCCCTGCGGCCCAGTCTCCGAAGAGAGATCATGCTCTGCTTCAGTATGTTACAGTACATGTTGGCATCCATGGTTCCCTCAATGAACTGTAGCTCTCCAGTGCTGGCAGCACTCATGTAGCCCCAGACCATGACACTCCCACCATTATGCTTGACTGTAGGCAAGACACACTTGTCTTTGTACTCCTCACCTGGTTGCCACCACACACGCTTGACACTATCTGAACCAAATAAGTTTATCTTGGTCTCATCAGACCACAGGACATGGTTCCAGCAATCCACTTCCTTAGTCTGCTTGTCTTCAGCAAACTGTTTGCGGGCTTTCTTGTGCATCATCTTTAGAAGAGGCTTCTTTCTAGGACGACAGCCAAGCAGACCAATTTGATGCAGTGTGCGGCGTATGGCCTGAGCCTGATCCCCCAACCTCTGCAGCAATGCTGGCAGAACTCATAGGTCTATTTCCCAAAGACAACCTCTGGATATGTTTTAGATATTTAGATA